>NW_003852406.1:32918679-32960365 GCF_000181295.1 Otolemur garnettii | reverse complement strand
AGAATCCACAGAGAACTCAAACATATTAGCAAGAAGAGGACAAGTGATCCCATCTCAGGGTGGACAAGGGACTTGAAGAGAAACTTCTCTGAAGAAGACAGGTTAATGGCCTACAGACATATGAAAACATGCTCATCATCCTTAATCATCAGAGAAATGCAAATCAAAACTACTTTGAGATATCATCTAATTCCAGTGAGATTAGCCCACATCACAAAATCCCAAAACCAAAGATGTTGACGTAGATGTGCTAAAAAGGGAACAGTTGTACACTGCTGGTGGGAATGCAAACTAATACATTCCTTTTGGAAAGATGTTTGGAGAACATTTAGAGAATTAAAAATAGACCTGCCATTTGATCCTACAATTCCTCTACTAGGTATATATCCAGAAGACCAAAAATCACTTTATAACAAAGATATTTGTACCAGAATGTTTATTGCAGCCCAATTCATAATTGCTAAGCCATGGAAGAAGCCCAAGTGACCATCGACCCATGAATGGATCAATAAATTGCGGTATATGTACACCATGGAATGTTATGCAGCCTTAAAGAAAGATGGAGACTTTACCTCTTACATGTTTACATGGATGGAGCTGGAATATTCTTCTTAGCAAAGTACCTCAAGAATGGAAGAAAAAGTGTTCAATGTACTCAGTCTTACTGTGAAACCAATTTATGAAAGCTATAACCCAATTATAGACCAGAGGAAAGGGGAGAGAGAGGGGAGGGGAAATGGGAGGATAGGTGGAGGGAGAGTAATTGGTGGGACCACACCTACTGTGTGCATCTTACAAGGGTACATGTGAAATTTGCTAGGTGTAGAATATAAATGTCTTAACACAATAACTAAGAAAATGCTGTGAAGGCTATGTTAACCAGTTTGATGATAATATTTCAGATTGTACATAAAACCAGCACATTGTACCTCATGATTGCATTAATGTGCACAGCTATGATTTAATTAAAAAATATTAATTCCCCTCCTATTCTTCCCCTGCAGGAGAACTTTCCTTAGGAAACTGAATGAGCAAACCATTCAGGTTGGTGGAGGGAACAAGCAGCAGGTTTAATTGTACATATACCTGTCCCCTTCTCCAGACTGAAAGTTCTTTGGGGCTATAGTATCAAATTTGTTTCTTTACCCCCAAAGGGTAGCTCTTCATAGGTACTTGCCCACGTTTGAAGAAACAGAAAAAAATAAGGAAGGAAGAGAAGAAAAAGGGGGGAAGTTTGGGTGAGTCTCAGCTCCATCTGAGTGAGTTTCCTTCCCTTTGGCCTCCACATCCTTCTTAAAGGTCATTGAAAAATACTCTTTCCATTTGAAAAAAGACAATGAGACTGGAGTAGCCAGTGAGTCCCTGTATTCCTCCCTTCAAAGTTCTGAGTCTGATAAATTGAATTGGCCTTTGTTTTTTATTTTAACATTCTTCCTTTAACTCTATTGTTATCCATCCTCCCGGGGTAGAGAGCCCCCCAGAACAAAGGGTCATCAGCACCTTAATGGGCAATGCAGATTCAAATGCTTACGCTGGATTCTGCACATTCGGGTCCATCACTGGCACATTCTAGGCCAGAAATTTACTTAGTCTTTGGCAGTGCCAATCACGATCTACCCAATGAGGCTTTTTTTTTTTTTTAAGTTGCCTGTTTATATAACTTCCTCTTTAATTTTCATCTTAGGCGTTTCTAGAGGAGAGATTGATGTCGCAGGGCCTCATGCCAGATGTTGTTTTGAAATTGATGTAACCATGGCTTTGCTAGAGGCTGAGGAGTCCGCCTGGGCCAACTGAGTCATACCTGGGCGTAGGGCTGCTCTGGTATGGGGAAGCTGGGCAGGAGGCAGCCCAGGACAGGGACTAGGGTGTCCCTGTAAGAATGACAAGTACGTGTGCATCTGTTGGTGTGTGTTATTGAGAATTCTGAGATGCCTCCAGAAAGGATATAGGGACCAGCAGTCCCTTTTTCTTTTTCTTTCTTTTTTTTTTTTAGACATAGTCTCACTCTGTCACGCTGGGAAGAGGACAGTACATCACAGTTCACAATAACCTCAGACTCCTGGGCTCAAGTGATCCTCTTGCCTCAGCCTCCAGAGTAGCTGGGATTATAGGCACCCACAAAAACACCAGCTAAGAATCACAAAGAGACGCAAAGGGGAAGTATGTCCTTGCCCCTCGCAGGCCCCACCTAGCCCACTCCCACCTTGACCACGCCCACTCCCGCCCTTTGGCCCAGCCTCCCTAGCCATTGGCCACTCCCACTCCCGGCCCTTGGCCAGGCCTGCCCATTGCTCAGGACCGATCTCCAGATGCCTGTGTCACTAACCCCAGTGTAAGCTCTTGGAATTCTCCTCTGACTCTTTCTTACCCGCTTCCCTTCACCTAGAATTCTCTCCCATCCGCCCCTGCTTGGTAAAATCATGTACCCTTACGGGAATAAACTCACCTACTTCCTGGTCATTTTTCCATCCCTACTGTTTCCTGCCTAGGATGCTGGCGGTACATCCTTTCCCCCAAATCACTCGAGCCAAACCCTGCAGTTGAAGCTGGCTCCTCTCACTGTGACATTCTGCATCTTTTTTTCAACAAATTCTGCTGGATTACCTAGAAAAGAATACCCCACATGGGCCATTCTCAGCTCTCTACTACTGCCAGCTCAGCCCAAGCCACGACATCTGGCTAGGTGACTGCCAGTGCGCCCTTGGCTGGTCCGCCCACACTCCAGTCTCCACTCAGCTGTCAGAGGGCTCCTTCTAAAACGTAGATGTGGTCATGTAACTCCCTTGCTCAAAAGCCTCCAATGGCTTCCTAGCCTTCTTGGAACAAAATTCCAGGACCTTGCCTTAGTCCTGGCTCTGGCCCATGGCTGCCACCTAGACTTAGAGGATGGCCTCCACCATCCTCTCGTCCTCTTCCCTGGAGTACTGGTCTCCCTGCCACCTCTCAAACACACTGTTTTCTTCACACGTCTTTTGCACATGCTGTTCCCCCTGCCTGGAACGTTTCTGCCCCCATGGTCACATGACTCCTTCCTCCAGTTCATTCAGACCTTTGTCAAATGTCACATCTTTAGAGAAGCTTCCAAATCACCTTTTCAAAAAGGGCAGTAACCCCCCCACCTCTTTTTGTCCCCTAGTACTGCTTAATGTCTCTTCATAGCTCTTTCATCTTATGTCATATATCAAGCTGTTAATATCTCTATCCCACAACCAGAATCACAGCTGCATAAGGTCAGGGGCAGAGTCTGCTCTGCTCACTCACCATGCCTGCCACAGACAGGTGGGTCATAAATATTTGCTGAATGCAGGAAGGGAAGATACTACTCCCAAATATGTGCTCCCTTCTTCCTTAGAGCCTCTTACAGCCATTCTTCACCCCTCTTGGAGGATATTTCTTGCTCTAATTTCTTTTAGGACAGGGACTGAATGGCACACAGTCTCTGGCACACAATAGGCACTCAAGAAATGCTGATGCAATTAAATAGAAGTAAGTGAATAACCAATTCCAGATTATTATCTGCTGGGCTCATGAAATAATTTTTGAATTTCATTTATCTGAGCTGTAATCTAGATAAGTTCATATTGTATGGCTCGGCGCCTATAGCTCAACTGGCTAAGGCGCCAGCCACGTACACCTAAGGTGGCGGGTTCGAATCCCCAGCCCGGACCCGCCAAACAACAATGATGGCTGCAACCAAAAAATAGCGGGGCGTTGTGGCGGGCGCCTGTGGTCCCAGCTACTTGGGAGGCGGAGGCAGGAGACTCGCTTGAGCCCAGGAGTTGGAGGTTGCTGTGAGCTGTAATGCCACAGCACTCTACCCAGGGGGACAGCTTGAGGCTCTGTCTCAAAAAAAAAAAAAAAAATAAAAAAAAAAAAAAAAAAAAATAAATAAATAAATAAATAAATAAATTTATTTGACTATCAGTTGATGGCTGTATATTTTTCACATTATTCATGGCAGAGCGGGAGCCTAGCCAGCCTCCCACAAACCCATCAGGCTGCTGGCTTCTCCTTCTACTCTTTCAGTTGAACTCAGCACATATCAATAGAAGTCACATCATGGGTGACAGAGTAGCCTGGACTGGATGGGGCCCTTAAGAATACTGTTTGTGTATGGAGCTATCAATAGGGGGCCTGATCCCCTAACATACTATACAACATTATATCATAATATTTGTTAAGTAAGTGTTAACTAGTGGTTTTCCTCCTGAAAGAGACAAGTTGTACAGAGGTATTAGACCCCTTGCAAAGGTGCTGAGGTGCCTTCCCTGTGGCTTGGCAGTAGGCTGTGGAAGAAAAGCCTCAAGGCTGGCCCATCACTGAGTGAGCAGTCCAACTCCAAGGCTCAGCACCATTTGGACTCAAGAAATCCCAAATTTGATAGGAAATTAGTTTGAGAGGAAAATCCTTTAATCAGCCTAGGTCTCATGGTACCCTGCAATATCCCTCTCAGTATGATGACAAAAAATGAAATATGCTATAACAAAAAAGAAAACATTCTGAATTTGGGTAAGGTTCCTAAATACTACCTCAGTCCCCCCACACACTCATGTGTGGCTGCACTTATCACCTTTAGCATCCACACCTATGATGACACTAACAAAGGACGCCTGCAATATGTTCATAGTCAGCATTTAGGGAGCAACCTCCCTCATCCTATTACTCCTTACCCTGCTTGCCATAGGCCTTCTCCTCTGTCCAGGCCCAATAAGTCTACAAGGCAGGTGTGATTTAACTTGCTTATTACAATGCCCAACAGTGCCTTTCTAAAGATGAGAACTTCCCAGAGACTACTGCATCTGACATTTTCCATTAGGGATCAACGTTCAGTTTACCTTAACTGACATGGTACCTCCCTGAATCTCTCAAGCAAAAGTGTTAACCGAATCTGATTCAGTACTATTCTTATTGTTACAGTTGCAGTGGGCTCTTCTTCAGCTTCTTCCTTGCTCTTATTCAGAATTATGACTCTGTAGCTTCCTGACATTTAAGTAAATGGATTCAGACATTAATTCACAGCACCAGCAAGCAGCTGCACGTTCTTTCAGCCCCACAGATCCTGGGCATACCTTCATGAAGAAGAGCTTCCTACAGTTCTTGCCTCGATCACTCCCAGCTGCTTGAGGTTGAGCAGCCTCAGAAAACAGTGCTAGGTCAGGAATGCTGCTGGGCCCAGCCTCCGACGTGTCTGCCAGCTGCACAGATGAGTGGAAAATTCCCTCCTTGCCCTGGGCCAGGGAAATCTCAAAGGGATCAGGATATTTCTCATCAGGGCTAGAGCCATCATCACTGGTCCTAGCATTACAGAGCATCAGGGACCGAGAGATGGACCGGAATTTTGCAGATTTTCTGCTCTTTCCAGAGCGGCTGTGTGACTCCATCCTCAGCGAGGAAGTGAAGCTGCCTCTCTTCCTCTCCTGGTCTCTGGCCCTTGGCTGACGGGTGGCAACTGGAATGGGCTTAGCAGCCACTTCATGAGTCCCTGGAGGAAAAAGGAAATGGGGAGAAGCAATGTGACTTGGTGCTCACAAGTGGAGCTGGACATGAGTCCTGGATCTGAGCCATGGGTGCCCGGTGCTCATGAAGCAGGATAGATGGACAGGTCATTGTTCCAGGTCACTGGCCCTCCAAGTTTGCCAGCCATATGGGGCTCAGTTAACCCAAATGGTTAATACTCACTCCACTCCCAGGATTCTGGAAACCTAGTCCCAGAGCTTCTCTTGTCCAAACTCTCATTCTGCAGACACGGAAACTGAAGTGCAGAGAGGGGAGTATAAACTCAAGGTGCTGGCTGAGGAGCCAGTAATCAGAGTCACAAGAGTAAGTTTAAGGATCAGAGGGACCAATGTTTTGTGAGGTTTTTAGAGCTGGAAGCCATTCTTCAAACAAAAGTTTGCAGGGAGGTTCAGCCTGTAACAGAAAAGCTAAGCTCCACCTGTCTGGGCCCTGTCCCACCTTGGGTAACTGCCACAGCATCTCCAGAGGAACCCCAGTACCCACAGTGCTCAGGCTGAACGCCTCTGACATCCATCTGTGTTCTGCATTTGCAGATGATAAGCCTGCGAGTGGGAAAGTTGGGAGTCTCTCCTAACATCGATCTGCCAGAGACCGTGTGAACCTAAAACAAGGTGAAGCTTGGCAAGTGCCTGCTCCAGGGCTGAGCACATGATAGGCTCTTCGCAAATGTGTGTGCCAAGGTTAACCCTGGCCAGAATCATAGCCAGCCTAGGGGCTCCTGCTCTATAACCTGTTGTCACTGGATCAAACCCTCACAGCCCAAGGGACCAAAAGGCTGGGTTTCCCACAGCATCACTCTCAGCCTGGCTCAGCTCCACCAAGAGGCGCCTCCATGGATTCAGTTTCCACAAGGCAGGTGGCGAAAAGGGGCCCTGATGCTGGATCCAAAGAAGTTCTGAGATGGGCCCAAGCCACAAAACAAAACCTGCTGCCAGAATAGCAAACTGTGGCCACTCTTGGCCACTGGAGCTGCTGCTTGTGCACATCCAGTCCTGAATAAGGACAAGCAGAGACCTTCCAAAATCATATTACATTGAAACCCTTTCACACATCCCTCCAAAAAAGAGTGTCTTATTAAAAGAACATTATCTTTCTAACACTCAAACTGTACAAATTTATTACTTTCTGTATTGGCCCTTTAGTTTCATCAATTTATTCACCAATGTCTACAGCAACAAATAGCAATGAGTGAACTAAAATCAACGAACATTTGAAGCCTACAATATACCAGGCGCTATGCTTGATGTTTTAGTGTAAATTAGCTCAGTATTGGTCCATTTCATCAAACATCTCAAATGGTAGTAAAACCCCAACCACAAATGAATCAAACCCTCTAGAGAGTTCCACACCTGGATGTGAGCCTCCAAACCCTGAGGAGACACTTTCAATCCAGCCACCAACTTGGCCTCCTGCTCTGCACAAGGTAGAGATGCTGTTACATAATTAACTTGATCACAGACTGCTAAAAATGTCTACTTCAAAGTTTCACTCTTATGTGTTGGGTACTGTCCTAATTGCTTTACTATCTGGTTCTCACAAACTCTATCATAGGCTCCATCAGTACCCTTGTTTTACAGAATAGATGACTGAGGTACAGAGAGGTTGAGTGACTTTCTCAAGATCACACAGCTAGAAGGCAGTGAACACAAGCACACCATGCAGTCTGACCCCTCCACATTGTCATTGACTGTCCCCTCTCTCTCTCACTTTGAACCTCAGTCTCGTCCTCTGTTCTAGATCTTTCCCTCAGCATGTAGAAACACTTAAACCTTTTCTGTCTTTCAAAAGCTGTCTGTTGGCTCCATGTCCTACCCTTGTCACCTGCCTTTCTTTTGTCCCTTTCACATCTTCTCCAGCAAATGCCCTGCACTCCACACTTCTCTCCTCATGTTGACCTACTCTTTGAGCGTCAGCCCAGACTCTGAATCCATCCCTAAAGCCACCGAGACTCTGTTTTATCATTTCTGCCTTTTATGTGCCCCAAAGCTGTGAACCTAAACCTCAGAGGATATTACCAGCTTGGTTAAAACCTGACGCATTTTGAGAGAATTTGTTAACCAGTATATCACTGGTTAAATCAATTGGTCAAAGAAAACATAAGAGTTCAAGTTTTTACAGTGTTTTTTTTTCTCTTACTACTGTCTTTACTTCCAGATGTCACCTTTCTAATATAAATTAGAACTTCTCTCCCTCTGCTGTGAGCTGTCACACCACGGCACTCTACCCAGGGCAACTTAAAAAACATAAAAGTTAGCTGGGCATGGTGTCATGTACCTGTAGCCCCAAGTACTTGGGAAGCTCAGGAAGCAAGATCACTTGAACCCAGGAGTTTGAGATTGCAATGAGCCATGTCACCACTACACTCTAGCCCGGGCTACAGACCTGACTCAAAAAAGAAGAAAAAAATAAAAACAATTCTAAAACTTATATGGCACCAAAGTAGCCCAGATAGCCCAAACAGCCCTACACAAAAAGAACAAATCTGAAGGCATCACATTACCCAACTTTAAATTATACTACAAGGCTGTAGTAACCAAAACAGCAATGGTAATGGAGTAGTACTTTTATAATAGACACACAGATCAATAGGACAGAATAAAAATTTTAGAAATAAAACCATGTACCTACAACCAGTTGACCTTCAAAAGAATAGATAATAACATACACTGGAGAAAGGATAGCATAGTCACTAAATGGTACTGGGAAAATTGGATAACCACAGAAGCATGAAACTGGATCCATATATCTCACCATATACAAAATTTAATCCAAGATGGAGTAAAGACTTAAATGTAAGACTGGAAAGCATAAAAATCCTAGGAGACCTAGGAAAAACTCTTCTGGACATGGGTCTAAGCAAATAATTTATGACTAAGACCACAAAAGCAAGTGCAAAAAAAGCAAAATTAGACAAATGGGACTTAATTAAACTAAAAAGCTTCTGCACAGTGAAAGAGTAAATAATTAACCTATAGAATGGGAGAAAAAATTTGCAAACAACAAAAGACTAATACTCCAAATCTACAAGGAACTCAAACAACTCAGCAAAAAAACAAACAAACAAACAAACAATCCCATTAAAAAATGGGCGTTTTTCAAAAGAAGATATATGACCAACAAACATGAAAAAAAAGTTTCCATAGCACTAATCATCAGAGAAGTGCAAATTAAAACCATAATGAGATACCATCTCACTCCACCTAGAATGGCCATTACTAAGAAGTCAAAAAAGAAGCTGTTTCATGGCTGTACCATGGTGGCTCATGCCTGTAATCCCAGCACTTTGCAAGGCTGAGATAGGAGGATCACTTAAGGCCAGAAGTTCAGGACCAACATAGGCAAAACAGTAAGACCCCTATCTGTATAAATAAATAAATAAATAAAGTGTCATAAAGCAATAGATGTTCACATAGATGCAGTGAAAAAGGAATACTGCTGGTGAGAACGTAAATTAGTACAGCCTCCATGGTGATCAATATGGAGATGTCTCAAAGAACTAAAAGTAGATCCACCGTTTGATCCTACTATCTACCCAAGGGAAAAGGAGTCATTATATCAAGAAAACCTGCATTTGTATGTTTGTCACAGCACAGTTCACAATAGCAAAGACAAGGAGTCAACCTAAATGTCCAGCAAGTAACCGGTAAAGAAAACTTCTCATACACACACAGCAGGAAGTACTATAAAGCCATAAGAAATAATGTCTTTTGCAGCAACTTGGATGGAACTAGAGGCCATTCTCTCAAGCAAAATAACACAGAAACAGAAAAACAAAGGCTGCATGTTTTCACTTATAAGTGGGAACTAAGCTATGGCTATACAAGGATAACCAGGGCACTATGATCAACACTGGAAACCAAAAACCAGGGAGGGTGGGAGGTGGTGAGAGGTGAAAAATTTCCTATGAGATACAATGAACACCTTTTGGGTGATGGGTATAAAAGCCTAGACTTCATCACTATACAATATATACATGTAATGGAATTCAATTTGTACCCCTAAATCTATTAAAAGAAAAAAAAAGACCTAACATTGCAGGGTAGAGTGATGGCACTGAAGCTTCCGTCTGGTGTTTAATTAAACTATAACATGGTAAAAGAAACTAAGCATCTGTAAAATTATAAGTTTAAAAAAAACGGGCTGGGTGAGGTGGCTCAGGCCTGAAATCCTAGTGCTCTGGGAGGTCCAGGTGGGAGGATCACTTGCTATCAGGAGTTTAAGACCAGCTTGAGCAAGAGTGAGAGTGAGACCCTGTCTTTACTAAAAATATAAAAAATTAGACAGGCGTTGTGGTGGGCACCTTTAGTCTCATCTACTTGGGAGACTGAGGCAGAAGGGTCCTTTAAGCCCAGAAGTTTGAGGTTGCTGCGAGGTCAGCTGAGGCTATGGCACCCTAGCCCAGGAGACAGAGTGAGATTGTCTTAAAAAAAAAAAAAAGGCCTTCTGTATCTTTGCTGGTGCTAAAGAGGTAAAATATACATTTGGAATTGCTGAAGTCCACCATGTTTTACTCTACAGGGCTGCCGAAGAGGGTAAATCAATATAGACAGTGCAGGACTCAAAAAGGGAAAAGAGAGGAAGAGAAAGAAGAAAAGGAGGCCAGAGAGAAAACGAGAAAAAAAAATGAATCCTAGTGTTAGCTTAAAAGCATCTAGATCCAGCCATACCTAAGGCCACCCACACCCATCTATGCAGCCTGCAAACCAGTAGATAACTTCCTTTTGCTTTAAAAGAAAAAAAAAAATCCTCCTGAAATAGTGGTTCTTCTCTCTGCTGCTGCTGCTCCTGGTGGTGGCATAAAATATGGAAAACAGTGACACCCAAGGACCAAGAAGGCTTTTGAAACTGCCTCTTATCCCACGGCACGCCTAGGGGAGGAGCTAGTTCCCCCAGTCCAGGCCTGGCTCTTCCGGACTCTCAGTGCCAGGCTTTGCTACAACAGCCCCTTGCATTCTCATGCCATCAAGTATTGCCACCATCCGCATGGGCTCTTGAAATGCAGACCAGATTCCCTTTCCCCACCATCTCCTTTCCCAACCTACAGTAATGGTCCCAGCAATGGTGAGGTCCCTCAGTGGGTATTTTCCAGAGTTAAGAGTATTTGAGGTCCCTTAGAGCTGGGTGTGTGGCTGTGCGCTTTACTCAGTGGTGCAAAATTGGCTGCACGTAGGAATCAAATTCCTTGGTGGAAACCGTGCTAATCCCAGTGGGCCATTCGCATGAATGTCTGGTGAATACTGTCTCAGCTTTGAAAAACAAGCTTTTCTCAAGGGAACCACCACTTCCGTGGCCTGGGTTCTCACATGGCATGGGAGGGGCCATGGAATAGGATTTGGCAATGTACCAAGAGCAAGGCATTAACCCTTTGGTTAGAGCAAAGACAATTGTCAGAATGAGCCTGGTCATTATGGAAGATGCAGAAGAGAGAGAAGCATCACAGAAGGGCTGCAGTGGGCCCGCCAGAACTGAACTTCTGCGGGAGACTGCCTTCTCTCCGGGGCTGGCACCAAGAGAGAAAAGAGACGGAGTAACTGGAAACACAGCACCGTGATCACATGGTTCAGCTTAGCTTTGGTAATTGAGCTCAGAACACTGGAACCAGCTATTCCTCCCTAATGGAACCAAGTGTCAGCAGAGCTTGGGGGCAGGCCCGCACCACTCCTCCAGTCCAGATGCCTTCAAGAGGTTGGGACTAATGAGCTTTCCCTGATTTTTCCCCAGGCTCCATGACAACTTGCCAAGGTCTTGCCAGATTTCCTCTGCGCCTGGTGGATCCCCCTCAAGACAGCTTTGTGGGTCTTCTCCAGAGGCTTCTGGGGCAAGCAAAAGGAAGGTTTCCAACATGGCTAAGCTAGTGGGATCAGCTACTTTCACTTCCCAGCAGAAAAAAATTTAAAGGACCTGCTTTTCCCTAGAAAACCACTCTCTGCCTCCCTGGAGTCTCCCCCGCCCCCGACACCCCCCAAAAGAAAACTGTGATGGTATCTGTTCTGTACTCATGTCTTCCACAGAATGCCAGGGCTGGAAGAGTCTCCCCACCGTACCGTGCATGAGAACGCACAGTGATTCAGTGCGTGTGTTGACACGGCAGAGCTATCATCGGCACAGAAAATGCAAAGGCACAAGATAAAGCTGAATTGCAGAGAAATGGGTGATTCTTCCTCTTTAAAGGAGTTTGGAAAACTTCCAAAATGTGTGCTGGAAGCATGGTCAGTAAATGTGTCCCTCCCTCCCTTCCTTCCTTCCCTCCTCCCTTCCTTCCTTTCCACTTCTTTTCATTCAGCAGGCGCTTGTAGAGAATCTGTTTCGTGGCTGTTACGGTGACAGGCAAAGCTGACCTCCCAGAGGGAAGGCCACAGTATTTCCATCTGGATAAAATACACTTCACTCACTGGAGAACTCTGAGAGGTGAATAACCATGTGGAGAAAGGGGACTTGTCAATAAAATGTGTTTCAAATTCCTGAATCCTCCAGCAGTGCTCTATATCAAAGGCAATTTTTAAAGTTCGGTCACTCCAGCCTAGGGGGTAATTTTTCACTTAAAATAGAGAATGACTCAGTGACAAGAAATGAAGGGAAGAAATTTATGGTTCTTCTCTTTCTAAAGGAGCGACGGGACCTGGTTCTGTGTGCGTCTCTATCCACTCTACCAGGACTGGAAAGTCGGGGCTTGGCGCCTCTGGGCTGCAGTTTCCAATGGGGAAGATGAGCAGCTTGTGTTAAAGTTAGTTTTACACGTGTCTCTTTCTTCTGCTACACTATTCCCTCTTGGGGAGAAATAACTGTAGATATGTCATTAATTTTTTGTCCCCATAACTTTGCTGTTGCTTGGTACAGAGTAAGGCTCTTTGTGTTCAATAAATGAATGTCAAAGGAGCAAAGACTCCTGCCAACTGACTTTTCCTGCACCAACATAACACAGAAATATTCCCAAGGAAACCATCCCATCTAGGATCCCAGAATGAAGGACCCAGAATGAAGGAGTCCAGGTAATCAACTGACATCACAGAAACAAGAATCTCAGCGGGCTGACCTCAGAGTAGAAGAAATTCAGAGCCCTCCAAAAAGACTTTGTGGGTGCTGCTCCTCAGAAAAGTCCTCACAACCGCAAGAGAGGACTGCTCTGGGCCACTGCTCTTTCAGCATCCCAATAGGTGATCTGACCCATCAGTGCACAGTGCGGCTGGAGCATGGGATGATCACAGTGAGACCCAGGCCCTAGGATGCAGGATCAATCAGGACAGGGACGTCCCCCTCAGTGTGGGTTACCTCCAAGATGGCAAAGGCTAAATATGTAACTGATCTCAAGACACATCTAGATCAATAAAGGTACGTCCACCCATCATTGTTCTGGAGAGAATGGCTCATTCCTCAGGAAATCCCAAGCCCTAGAGCAGGGCTTCACCATGGGAGTCTCTCTATCAGCATCCTTGCAGGATGACGGAGCAGTATCAGAATGCACACAGGCCGTCCTCTCAGCACTGTCTGTAACTGCGAGGAGGGGGAAGCAGAAGGCCAAGTCTGCTGCTTAAGGCCTTAGACCAGGGTCTTCCAACCTTTTTTATCTCACAGCACACTTGAACCTATAGTTAAACTTCCACAGTACATTTAAATTATGTTGAGCAAAAATAAGAGAAAAAAAAAGAATATACTTAATGAGCTTGGAACTTCTTTCAAAAATAATTTAATTAATGATCTTTAAAACTTTTTGAGGCTTACTGGTTAAAAATCACTGGCTTTGACTCTGGAATTGACCTTGATCCGTACACCACATCTGCCGCATACCATCTGTGCCCCTTGAGCAAAGAATTCAACACCTTTATGGCTTAGTCAGTCCCCATAAAACAGAAATGACAATGCCAACCACTGTGAGGATTCAAGAAAATACAGTAGAGCCTCTGTGAGGTGACTGTGACAAACTGGTCAACACATGGAGGTGGTCAACATAAGGACCTAGGTCTGCTGTGCTGGTACGTGCACGTGGTGCCTGTCCACTCTGTGAAAATTAGGTCCACTTAAGGTCAATGTAAGGAGGTGGTCAGCTGGGGAGGTGCTACTACAATTCTGACAAGTACTCAGGTGATTGCCTCACACAGTATGTACTAAAAAAAAAGTTTGCTCAAAAATAATAAGAGTGGACACAACCTAAAAGTACATCAATGTGAGACTTTGTTGTATCTTGTTAGGGTGCATTCATACGATGGGATACTCTGCTGCCAACACGATAGAATAGGTCTACAGACATAGACGTGGAATGAGGCCGGCGATACAGTCTGAAGCTAAGAAATATCATGTAATAGCTGTGCACGCTAGTTTTATTTACATGAAAAAAAACCCCAAACTGTTACTAATGTCTTAGAAGGTGCAGGCAGGCGCTGGGGGTGTATTTACAATGGGCCTTTCCCCTCTTACACTTAGTTTCTTTTTTACAACAATAATGTATCACGGTTATGGTGAGAAAAGTTAAGATTTTCTATTTGGGGGAACAAAATAAAAATTGATACCCAGTTTTTTCCTACTAGTATAATACTTCTGAAATAACTTTCTCAGTTTCTAAAATATCTGGTAGGAAGTTGGGTTGAGATTACCCTACACTTATAAACGAATTTGGGGAGAAATTCCTCCCATGCATGAGCTTTTTAAAAATCATTGTTTTGTTTTTATGTTTATTCAAATTTTCTTTTCAGACCTTCAATCGAATTTTATATAAATTTAGAATATATAAAATTTAGATTAAATTTGATATTCTTCTTTATATAGGCTCTAAATATCTCTAATTATTCTCATCTATGAAAATTTTTGTTTCTAGTCTGAATTGAATTATTTGTAAGACATAACTTCTAACTGCTTATTATTCCTTCCTTATATACACACAAGTTCTGAGTGACACATGTTTATTTCATAACTGGCAATCTTACAGCTCTCCTGTTCATTCTAATAACTATTCAGCTTTGAGTTTTCACTCATATAATCTCTAAACATTAATAAATTTGCTTCATTTAAAAATATTTGTATCACTGATTTCATTTTATTTTCTAAGTTTACTGACTAAAGTTTCTAGAACATTAGTAAGTAATGACAATAATGCAAGATGCCCATGTATTTTTCCAGACACCAGTGGAAATTATTCAGCAGTCTCTAGCTAGTATCTAGGATAATAACAGCTACATTAAGAAAAAATAATAAATGTTTTGACACAATGACTATGCAAATGACATGAAATTTATGTGAACCAGCTTGATGAAAGTATTTCAAAATGTACATGAAAACACTACACTGTACCCCATGTTTGCATTAATGTATACAGCTATCATTTAATAAAAAAAAATAATAATTTGGGAGGGGTTTGTTTGTTTTGTTTTTGTTTTATTTGAGACAGAGTCTCATTCTGTCACCCTGGGTAGAGTGCAGTGGTGTCATCATCACTCACAGCAAACTCAGTCTTGGGCTCAAGTTATCCTCCTGCCTTAGCCTCCCAAATAGCTGGGACTATAGGCACCCACCACAACTCCTGGCTAATTTTGCTATTCTTTTTTTTTTTTTTTAATTTTGCTATTCTTAGTAGAGATGGGGTCTCACTCTTGCTTAGGCTGGTCTCTAACTCCTGAGCTCAAGGGATGTTCCTGCCTCGACTTCCTAGAGTGCTGGTACGAGCCAACATAACTGGCCAAGACTTTTTTTATCACCGTAAGGAAATACATTTTACTAACTGCAACTTTAGGAGCCTTTTCAAACAACCAAGAATGAATTGTTTATTAAATGCTTTTTAGCTCTTTAGCACTGTTATGCCTCTTTCCTCTTTTAATTTGTCAAAGTGAAGAAGTATATTAATAGCTTTCTTACAATTGAGCCACTTACATTGTTTTACGCCCCATTTAATCCCAGGGTGCACCTCTTTTAATAGAAAACTGGTTTTACTTTGCTAATATCTTATTAGGATTTTTGTATCTACATGTATGTTCACAAATAGAAATAGTCTATCATTGTATTTTGGACCATCTTAGGTTTTGCTAGCTTCATAAAAGGAACAATGAGAAACTGGACATCTCTTCCCACTTTCCAAAATAGTTTAATAGCTGTACACAGTTACAGCTAGCCCAGAAAGGCTTGAACTATTTTTTCCATAAAATCTTTTGGTCCTGGATTGCTTTTAGGTAGTTCTTTGAAACTTTTTCCATTACTTCCTTGGTTATTGGTCTATTCAATTTTTTAAATCTTTTTCTTTGGTAATACTTACATTGTCGTAAAAGTACCCTTTCATCCAAATTTTCAAATGTATTCATATAGAATATTAACACTACTAATATTAAGTTCCCTCCAATCCAGCGCAGATTCACAATTTTTCAAATGTTCCTGGAACTCTATGCTTGTGGTCTGTCTCCCCTGACCAGTGTTTCTGTTGGCCTCTTTCTTTATCTTCACTGAAAAGTATCAACTCTATGGTCCTTTCAAAGAACTTCTTAGAAGTGGTGAAAACATCTACTGCTCTTTTGAGTTTTGCTTCCCAGTGTATTTATTTCTGCTTCAATTACGTTTTCCCTTCCTGTTTTTGTTTATATTCTTTTTATTCTTTTTTTCTACCTTCAAGAGTTTAAGAAATTAGGTCTGGCACAATGGCTCTTGCCTGTAATCCAGCACTTTGGAAGGCTGAGGCAAGAGGATCACTTGAGGCCAGGAGTTCCAGACCAGCCTGGGCAATACAGTGAGATCTCGTCTCTACAAAAATTAAAAAATCAGTCAATCATGGTGGCAGGCGTCTAGGAGGGGCTGAAGCAGGAGGATCACTTAAACCCAGGAGTTTGAGGTTGCTGTGAGCTATGATGTTGCCTCGGCACTCTGGCCCAGGTTATAGAATGTGACCCTGTCTCCAAAAAAATACATTGTTACTATTTAGTTCCTCAAATCCATTCTTTCCATTTTAGAAATGATGGCATATTTTGCAGTGGTTACATGCTCTGATTTTAAAACCCAAGTAGACATAGGTTTCAATCCTAAACCAATTATTTACTGTATCTAACTTTGAAAGATCTGCTTAACCTTTTTGTGACTCAGGTTTTGGGGGATTTTTTTTTAATCTGTAAAATTAGGATAATTATAGTAGCCACTTCCTAGAAATTTTGTAACAATAAATTGTAATATTAGGTGTTTATTATTGCCATTACTGTCATCATCATTATATTCTTTAAGGCCAGAAATTCTCTTCTGAATATCCTTCTGGCCACAACCCATGAATTTTGAAATATGATGTTCTAATTTGGTTGTTTTAGAAATGGTCTGTAATTGCAGTTTTGATTTCCAGTGTAAATTCAGTTCTCCAGAAGATTTCTGTTGTTATTGTAAATTTCATATGGTTAGATTTTCCAGATTTAGTCCTGTTGTTCTTGCAATTTTTTATTAGAGAATTCCAATTTAATTGCATTGTAGCCAGAGGATGTGTCTTGGATGTTTTTATTTGTTGGAATAAGTTGAGGTTTACTCTGTATACCAGAATGTGATGTGACTTTTAAGTGCCATAAGTGTTTGATGCACATTTGAAAAGCATGATTAATCTCTTTTTGGAATTTCAACGATGTCTACATTCAAATGTGCTGTTAAAATACAGACATACATAACATACAGTTAACAAAGGACAGCATACCAACAGATGGTGCTCCCATAAGATGACCAGACTGTATTTTTACTGTACTTTTCTATGTTCTGGTAAGTTTAGATATACAGTGACCACTGGGTTACAGTTGCCTACAGAATTCTGTACTATAATATGCGGTAAGTTTTGCAGCCTGGAAGAAATGAACTATGCCATGTAGCCTATGTGTGTAATAGGCTGTACCCTGAAGGTCTGTGTAACACACTCCAGGATATTCCACAGCTGCTGAGTCACCTGACGACACATTGCTCAGAACTTAGCTCCTTCATTAAGCGACATGTGGCTGCACATACGTGCAAATGCGTATTTCGTCTTGTAAGTCAGATAATTCAAAACTCAAGCTCTTTATGTATATTTTGTCTAATTAATCTGAACACTCTTATAGTGGAATGCATTGAAATTGGACACCTTATTGGTAGTATATTTCCAAAACTGTGTTGTTTTACATATTCTAATGCTTTTATTGGTTACACACAGTTTTCTGATTTTCACTGAATAGTCCCTCTTTTAATCATTTTGTAAAAAGTACTTCTTGATCTGTTTTGTAATTGCCTCAATTTTTTTTTGTTTATTTTTAAAATTAACATTAGTTCTCACTTTTTTTTTTTTTTTTTTTTTTTGCAGTTTTTGGCTGGGACTGGTTTGAAACCGCCACCTCTGGTATCTGGGGCTGATGCCCTACTCCTTTGAGCCACAGGCACCACCCACATCTCACTTTCTTTAAATCTGCATTTATGCAGCACTTTTCATTTTTTATTTTTAACTTTATGTAAGCTGGTTTTAAGTGTGTCTCTTGAAAGTGGGATATAATGGGACAGGGGGAGAGTTTGTTTCTTTAAATTTTTTTTATTAGACTTGAGAAATTTTATTTGTTTATTTATTTATTTATTGTTGAGGATTCCTTGAGGGTACAAAGAACCAAGTTACATTGATTGCATTTGTTTGGTAAAGTCTCTCTTACAATTGTATGCTGCTTCTTTAAATTTTTATTTGTTTCCCTTTTGGGAACTAAATCTGAAACGTTCCTTTATTTTAATATACAACCTTATTCTGGACCTTGATTGTACCTGACATGTATCTGACATGTTTTATTTTGCTTTCTGATTATAGCTCCTTATTTTTTCCTTCTCTTGCTTTCTGGTTAAGTTATTCATGCATTATTTTATTTCTTAATGAATCAAAGATTAGACATTTTATTTTATACTACCGGTAGAATTTTTGAAGGTGATGTGAGTTTATATTTTTCCTCTTTAACCATTCCAAGAATGACACATGGGTATTCCCTATGCAAGGTGAAATCTTAGGAATACTCAGAGAAATTGGTTATTTGGGGGACATTATATATAATCTCTTTCAAAATTGTTTTCATAATAATTTAAAAGGAGGTGGCAGGAAGATCTCTTGGGCTCAGGAATTCAGGACTAGCCATCTATACCAAAAAATAGAAAAAAGGAAATTAGCCCGGTGTTGTGGCTGGTACTTGTAGGAGCTGAGGCAGGAGGATCACGTGAACCCAGGAGTTTGAGGTTGCTGAGAGCCAGGCCAATGCCACAGTACTCTAGCCTGGGCAGCAGAGTGAGACACTGTCTCAAAAACAAACAAACAACAACAACAACAAAATGATTAACTTCAAGTTAGCCTTGCTTTGTGGCCCAAATGTCAATTCTTTCATCTTCATGGCTGCCCCCTGAGCCTCTCCAAACTATTACTCTGCCCCACCATGAACTCCATTTTTTATGTGGCCAGAGAGCATCCTTGTGAGTAAGGATAACTGCATTTAATAGGTATTCTGCATCGATAAACCTGCTCAGTCCCCTGAATGTCCCATGCACTTCTAGACTTGCAGATTCTCTTCTGCCCTTGATGATGACAAATTTTCATCACTTTTCAGAACCCATTTTTAAATAACGCTTCTTTAAAATAAAATAATGATGATCAATGAATTTAAAAAATAAAAGAAATCACACATTCCTATCCAGGCCTGCAATGGTGCTTGTGCTCTGAGCAGGTTCTTCCCCCAGCACAGTTTTCACCTGACCCCACCGCGGTGGCTTATGTCACCAGTGGTCATGTCTAAAGAACTCTAAGCTCCTTGAGGGCAGATGGGTGTCTAACATATTCAGGCCTGGCTCAGAGGGTGGTCCTCATCAACTGCTCACTAAAGATTTGTTGAATGCCTGAGGATGACTGCATTTAATGGCTAAAGGTATTCTCTGGCCACATAAAATGCACAGTGTAGAAAAAGACATTTTGGGGAACCCATTGTTCATTTAGTAACTCTGTCTCTACTTCAAACTGACAAATCATGCTTACTTGCTTTATATTTTAGGTGATCATGAAGACACAGGGAATACTTTGAGATATGGAGATGGATAAGGTCAAATCTTTTTGGGCTACATAGAAGTGAAAAACAAAACATGTTTCAGGGCAATGTATATGCGTGCATGCGCTCGTGTGTGTGTGTGTGTGTGTGTGTGTGTGTGTATGTTTGGTGACAGAATAAATCAGAAAGAATACTCACCAAATAGTTATCAGTGATCACCTCTGAAAAGCAAATGAGTGAAAACTGGTCATACTACATCTTACTAATCACATTATTTTTATCAAAAACAAAAATTAATAGTAAAAATTAAAATACAAAGTGGCAATATCATTAATCAGTAATAAATTTGTATGCATCACTTAATTACAACCTAAAAATGGGAAAAGAAAAAAATACATAAAAACAAGAAACTTAAAAACAAACCCAAAATATGCACCAGCTACTAGAAGAACTACACGGGAGAGACAGACAGGCATACCCACCGGGAGCTCCTAAGAGCTCCTTCCTGGGACAGGGTGCAGGGCCATTAAATAGACACCCACTGGGCTCTAAGTAGAACTGAAAGGAGATTCAAGGAAATGCAAAGAGCTACAGATTATCACAGAGTCTTTGGCTTGAAAGAATTTCTCAGACTTTGGTGATCCAACTGCAGTCATTTATTTCTGTATGTGTGTGATTGCTCTGGGCTTAGGTATTGATAAGAAATTATACATCATCGCTTTTAAGATCATTTCATCTATGTATGTGTGGTGGGGTGTATATGTGTGTATATCTATATATCATGTGTGTATATATATACACACCCACTGTGGTGTGTACACACGTACACACATACATACACACACTTTTGTCATCTTCTGACAACTACTTCAATGTAGGGGACATATTGGCCAGAAGCCACTTCAGTAAAATGTGGCCTCTCTTTTGGTTTGTCTGGAATTGGCTCCATCCTTCCTTGGAGGACAAGAAGAAGGAAGGGAGAGAGAGAAGGCACATGCACCGCTCGGCTCCCCTGCCTTCTCCATCCCCCACCATCACCCGCGGCTCTCCTAACGACTCCTGAGGAGGGAAGGATGGAAACAAGATCAGCTCCTGGCTGACTCAGGCTTGGGTGAGGGGAGCCCATCATGGCAAGAGAGGCTCAGAAATGTTCCAGTATCAAGCGTCATCCTCGCACACCTCCACCTGCCAGACCACACCCCGTGCTCTACGGGACTGTTTCTAAAACCTTCATAATTCACATTTAACATCCTAAAATAGACCCCATAAGCACATACAAGGCCTTTATCACCATATGTTAATAAATATATACAACTAAAATTTTCATAAAATGACACCCTTACTTTGGCATAATAAATTAAAAATATGAAAAAAATAAAACAATGATTTTGTGAAGAACCTGATGTATGCTAATATACCCTATTCTTTTTTATTTTTTTAAAAAGTTGACCTCAAGCCTATAAGTTGATTTTCACTTCTCTAGTGAGTCATGTTTGAAAATCCCTCTTTTGAAGTCATCTCTGATTTCTCACGGCAGTTTCATACGAAGTGTTTGTCTTGACTTGATTCCTCACCTTGCCCTTCTTTGTGCTGCTGAATCTCTTCATGGGGACACTGATTTTGCTGCTTACTGAACCCTGCTTAAGAGGCCTGTGCTGATTCAGAGTTGGGAGCTGGGGCAGGTGCCGAAGTTACACCTGTGTGCATCTTTCATATGCAGATGCAAGACTGGGGAAAGGGCTGGATCTCCTACTGTTTTCTGTGCCAGGGGAAAAACGCCTTGAGCAGCAGGCAGGGTGTGGCAGCCCCAGCAGCCCTCCCAGCACCCCTCCAGCAGTCCCCAGCTACCCCCCAGCATTTCCCCAAGCATCCCCCCAGGACCCTCCTGCAGCCCAGCAGAGAGGAGCACCTGGGACCTCTGGAAAGATGTGTCTGGGGTGCAGCCTCCCATTGGCTGAGCAAGGCAGCCTCATTCTAATGCAGTAACTGTCCACTGTAAGAGAATTTCTGGCCCAGCTGCACATGCCAAGTCTAAGCCAGAGACCAACGAGACCTATGAAGATTTCCTCTCTGGGTGGTCCCCAGCAGCTGGGTACTGTACCAAGATACTGTACCTACGAGCTGCTCCCCTAGAGGTAAACCTGTCCTCCAGCATTTCCAAGTGTGGCTCTGCCCTCCACCCTGCAGGGTGCTGATCCACACTCCTGCTCCACACCCCCTGTGCTCAGAGCTCTTCCTGCAGAGCCGCCTTGATATTTCTGCATACCCTGGGCCACTCTATCTAGTTTACAGGACAGACACAAATGTGTCCTTATTTCAACAGGAATCCAAAAGAGGAACTCAAAGTAGATTCCTGTTTTCAAGTTGTTTTCCTAACTCAAACTCCAAGTTCTTTTTTTGTTTTAAGACAGAGCCTCAAGCTGTCCCCTTGGGTAGAGTGCTATGGCATCACAGCTCACAGCAACCTCCAACTCCTGGGCTCAAGCGAGTCTCCCGCATTAGCCTCCCAAGTAGCTGAGACCACAGGCGCCCACCACAAAGTCCAGCTATTTTTTGGTTGCAGCCATCATTGTTGTTTGGTGGGCCAGGCTGGATTCGAACCCACTACCTTAGGCATATGTGGCTGGCACCTTAGCCACTTGAGCCACAGGCGCCGAGCCAAACTCCAAGTTCTTATAACTGTTTATTTTGCCCCAATGGGTATTTTTTCCCATGTATATGAGTGTGGCTATTCACATTGAATTTCACATTAACATTAGAAAATATATTTTTTAAAGTGATTTCTTTTCTTTCTTTTTTTTTTTTTTTTGAGACATGGTCTCACTCTGTCACTCTGGTTGGAGAGTCATTGTGTCATAGCTCACAGCAACCTCAAACTACTGTGTTAGAGCAATCCTCCTGCCTCAACCTCCCACGTAGCTGGGACCACAGGCTTCCCTCATTATGTCCAGCTAGTTTTTTCTATTTTTAGTGGAGATGGAGGTCTTCCTCTTGCTCAGGCTGGAAATATATAAGAAAATACATTTCCATCCTAAATTGACAATGCAAATATAAGGTTGCCTATCCTTAATCCAAAAATCTAAAATTAGAAATGCTCAAAAACTTGAAACTTTCCGAGTGAGCACGTAACACTCAAAGGATATGCTCATTGGAGCATTTCAGATTTCAGCTTTTTGGAATAAGGATGCTGAACTGATGCTACACACATGAGGCAAATATTCCAAAATCTGAAAAAGTACAAAATCCAAAACTTTTCTGGTCCCAGGCAATTCAGATGAGGGGATATCCAGGCTGTTCTGCTGTTGTGGAAGTTGTTATTATGGCTCAGCTCCCATAGCTCGGTGGTTAGGGTACCGGCCACATACACCAAGGCAGGCAGGTTCAAACCCGGCCCAGGCCAGCTAAACAACAATGACAACAACAACAACAACAACAAAAATAGCTGGGTGTTGTGGCAGGCACTGTAGTCCCGGCTACTTGGGAGGCTGAGGCAAGAGAATCACTTAAGCCCAAGAGTTTGAGCAGTGATGCCACAGCACTCTACCGAGGGTGACATAGACTGTTTCAACAAAAAAAGAAAGTTGTTATTGTTTTAGTAAAGCTGAGTAGGGGGAGGAGGAGATGGCTGAATTCACAGCTAAGGGGTACAGTGCACACTATCCCGGTAGTGGGCACACTTAGAACTTTGCCTCAAACTGCACAAAAGCCATCCATGGAACCAAAACATCTGTACCCCCATAATACTCTGAAATAATAAAAAAGTTATTATTGTTGATGGTATTCATTTATTTATGTAATAAACATTTTCTGAGATTCACTGTGTACCAGGCATCATGATCTAGAGGAGGACGACATGGTTCTTTACAGACTATTGGAGAAGATAGACGTGGAAATGTATAAATATCCTGGTGTGGCAAGTGTCACAAGAAAGGCTGAGTCAAGTGCTTCCCTCTGAAGTAAAGTGACAAACTCTGAACTTGGCCTCACTGAAGAACTAACTGGTGAGCAGAGGCTTGAGAATTGGATGAAGGTTTGAGGAGGGAAAACCCATCTATGTTAAGGTCACAGCACATCTCTTGGGGACACTGGAGCCTGGGGTATGAGCAGGTGAGCAGAGAGGAGACATGAATAGCCAGTGCAGGCTGGTTAGCAGAACCAAGAAGTCTATAAAGAATGAGGTGTTTCAGTTCCAAGTGCACACTCCCTCCTCAGCTGCACACCCCAGGTGCTGCTGGGACCAGGCAGGGGGAGAGCATTGCCCAAAGGGTAGATCTCAAGCTTCCAACCTATCCTCTGCCCAAATGATTCTGCCTTAACCATTTACATATGAGTTTTCATGAGAGATTTTAACTCTGAAAAATATTTCATGAATAAAAAATTAGAAAATAACTGCTATAGGTAATTCAAGTCCAACATATGTTTTAACCCTGCACACGTGTGGCCACATTTGTGTTTAGAAAACATTAAGTGTGCATAGAGGCAGGTCACACAGCAGGTGAGAACATGGATCTTGGTGTCAGACAGTCTGGGCTCAGGTCCTAGGAGGGTCCCTACGTAGCTAAGTGATCCTAGGCAAGTCACCTTGTCTCTTGGTTTGGAGATAAGTCCCTAAGCTCTGGGCTGCTGCAAAGATGACGCAGGTGAAGATCCAGCATGCTACCTGGGGTGTGGAGCATGCCAGGAAAGGCTGGGGCATTGAGTGTCATTAATAAGCCTGGGGGTATGAATAAGTGAATGACAGGGGCTTTGAGCAAGGGTCTGACCCCACTACTGCACTCTTAAATATCAGCCATCAATTAACTGCAGAACAGAAATGGAGACCAGAGAGGCGGAAAGGGGGCGGAAAGCTTAGAGAAAAAGGAAGGGGAGCCACAAGGCAGCAGATCCCAAGCTGCTTCAGGAAACCCAGCAGGAGCTGGGACTGACCTCCTGGGACAAAGAGGTCACATCTGTGTGGCTTAGCCTAAATGGGACAATTTCCCTGTGTCCTCAGGGAGCCTCATTCTCAAGCTCGGTTACCTCATTCTCCAACTACAGAAAGCAAACAGGCTAACGGACCAAAAGAACACCAACCTGAGACCAAGCCCATACCGCAGTGTAACAGTCAGGGGAGCTCCGTCTGAAGAGCACAGAAGACTGACAGGCAGAGGGAACATCCGCCAAGGTGCCCACTTGCCGTGCCCACCTGACCCAGTGTCCGAGCCTCTCCCTCCCTCTGCCTTCCTTTCCTCAGCCCCTTCCTCATCTGCAGTACCCAGGATGAGGTGAGGCTGGAAAGTCGGCAATCCCAGGGCCAGGTGCTCCCGGCACTGCAGAGCCAGGACAAGTGACGTCCCTCCACCCATCCCCACCTCCTGAAGCTGCTTCCTTCTGTATCTAACTGTGCAATGAGGTGGCACAGTGATTCTTGCCCAGGGGACTCTGGCTTCTGCCCTTGTCATCACCCCAGCACCACTTTCAAATATGAAAGTAAGTCCAACCAAGACCCTTCCAGCCCAGCCTCCTGCCTCAGGTGACGGCCACCGGCCAGCAGCTGCCTGAGGGATATTCACTCACCTGGTGCCCACCTACCTCCCTGGGCACAGTCCCCCAGGGCTGCCACCTCCCTCGCTTCTCTCTCCAGCTGCCTAGCAGGGACTGCAGCACCATTTATCCCTGGACAGCCTGTGGCTCAGGCCTGGGTCCGAGCCGGCAAGGAATGAGAAATGGACCCTCCTTTCTCAGCCTCCGAGTCAGCTCCCAGCTCCAGTGGGTGGGATGCTGTGAGTCAGACACTGCATTCACCACCTGCTCTGGACAGGTGACTCAGGGTGAATGTGTCCAACCTGGCACAGATCTGCTCGAAGACTCCCGACCTGAGCCATCTGACTTCTCCACGTGAAAAGGTTTGGTCCAAACCGGGGGCTGCCAACAAAGCAGGCTGGGAACAAAGTCCACCATCTGCTGGGCCTGCAGAGAACACCCGGGAGCAAACCCGGCCAAGAGCCGTAGAGCCACAGTGAGGGGCCCTGGCCCAGCCCAGCCTTCCCTGGCTTCTTTGGACAACATGGAAGTGACCAGGAGAGCAGGAATGTCACAAACATTACTTGGTGCCAACAGCATGCTTGACACGCTGGTAGGAGCCTTCCATAAATGTCATCACACGCCCCTGCCATCAGTGCAGTGAATATGCATACCCATTTTAAAGGCCGAGAAGGCCACTGCACATGTTTTCACCAAGCCCCTTCTATGTGCTGTGCTTAGTGACCCCGGGTCACTGAGCCCCTTCTATGTGCTGGGCTTAGTGACCCTGGGTCAAACAATCATAGGTTCAGCACAGCCGAGCAGCTTCCAAGGTCACACAGCCAGCAAGTTATCAAGCCAGGAGTCTAATCCAGATTCACCTGACCCTGCAGCCCAGGCTCTGTCCCAGCATCTCTTGTCCTGTCTGTGCCGGACTGGCCCAGAAGCAACACTACGGCTCTCAGAAGCTCATGCAACTCAGCGGTTCTCCACCTGGTCCTGCACTTGCTGCATGGCCACCATTGGCCAGAAACGCAGCTCTCAGGCTGCAGCCTAGACCTGCAGATGGGAGACCTGAGGTCGGACAGGCCCCTGCTGCCACCAGCCCTCCTCGTGCCATGGTGCACACTCAGATCTGAGCACTAAGGGTCCAGCTCACATGAAGCACGTTGAAGACCACAGCAGAAAAGGACAGGACACTTCTGTGTGTCCCACCAGCATTACCTCATGTGCCCAGAGTACCTTCCCCTACCCCACATACCTCTCTGTAGAACCTAATCTTGGGTGACATTTAACCCATCCCCCCCCCCACCCCATAAGACATCCCACACATCTCTCCTATGCAGCCTCTGTGAGCTGTTCCTATGAGCCAGGCAGGAACTTTCGTGTGGTCCTCTGTTCTAAAGAATGGAATGTTTTCCAACACTCACCACCAAATGCTTCAGTTTCCTGGGGGCTTTAATGAGTGTGTAGGTGCAAACTGTAGGAGGCCTATGAAATTCCATGTGAGGCTGTGGAGGTCCATCCTCTGATTGAGAACCCAGGCCCAGGATCACGAGGGAGGTGTGGGGGAAGGCAGAATTCTGGGGACAAAGCTGCCTTTGTCACTGGGCATGGAGGACACAGGGGACAGCTCCACATTGCAGGGTTGCATCTGAGTGCAGTGGAGGAATTTCCAAATTGCGGGAAGTGGGGGTTCTCTAAGTGCCGCCTGCCCTGTTCACACCCACAGCTTCCCTCACAGTCGCCTGGACACAGCACAGCCTGGGCAGGCATTGGCCACCACAGCTATCTTTCTCTCCTAGGCCCGGGGAAGTCAGCCCTGCCCTTCCTAGATGTGAGACCAGTGAGGGCCCCACAGCCTCTGTCCTATACCAGGTCTAGCCCCTCCCTTGTCACATGTGCCCAAACCCGCTTCCTGCCTCTCCTTCTGTTTTCAGTTGTCCTTTCTCATTCTCAGAATGTGAATTTATTCCGAAGTGTAGTTGGGACCTTGCAAACCCTTACTGATACAGGGTAGTTTTCACTTCAAGGTGGAAACTCGATCACACCTGTGCCCTTCAGGACTTCTTGCAGAAAAAGAAGAGTCTCCCCTTCAGCCTAACACCAGCTAGGCCAGCTCACTGCCTGCTCAAGACAGGGCAGAAGATGCAGCTGGCAGAGCCCCGCCTGGGTGAGAGCTGGGAAGTCCAAGCACCACTTCGACCTTATTCAAGGCCTTCCTCTGTGATCTGGGCTGTGTCAGCTTTAGTTGTGTACCTTTCCAATGACATTATATACTCCTAGTACACAATGTTATTAGGGAGGGAAATTATAGAGGAGGAAGCAGCCTGCTAACAGCTCCGCAAATGTGTGCTGCTGGACAACTACATGTTCCTCTCATTGTTATTTTAATTTTCCCTTAGCATGAAAACTGATCAAATCTTGCCTCTGTGCGACTTTCCCTGTTGTACTTGGGTGGGTGCGCTTGCACACACACACGCATCTACTTTTTCAAATTTAAGAATAGCTACTATTTGCAGATAGCTTTCCATGTGTTACACACTCAGATGAGCATTTTATTTTATTTCATTCTCTCAGCCACTCTGTTCTGCAAGTATGTTCTATCTTTATATCCATTTTACAGGTTGAGTGACTAAAGCTGAGTGCAAGCAGTGGGTCTTCCTAGGGTGCACAGTGGCTGGGTGGCACAGTGGCATGTGAAACCACATCTGTGTGCCTCCAAGCCCTGCATCCAGCTGCAGGCACGCTGCCTGGGAAGTCTGGGAAGAGGCGGGTGTCTCATGGAGAATGCAGCTTCCAACCCACGGAGCTCTGAAATCTATTCAACAAGATTCTGATGCCTGCTTAAGTCTCATAACCAAAACCCTACATTTTCTTCTGATAGCCCCCTTTCTAATCACAAAAGTAACACATATTTGTTGTAGTAAGTGAAAATATTCAGAAAGGCGAAGAAAAAGCTTATTCTTTCTAAAACAAAACAACAGGGTCAAACAAAATAAAGAGGCTCCGAGTGAACAATATGGAGGCCCCAAGCTCTTGGCTAGCCAGCTCTGCAACCTCAGACAGCTCCCTTTACCTTTCTGGGCCCCAGTTTCCATGTTGACACAATGGAAACAGATAATTCAACAGTCGAGGAATTATTGCACGGGGGTCTGAGCACAGAGCCACCTCACTTTCTTTAAAATGCCTCGGGATTCTGTATGCTGTGAACTTTAGGTCATGAGACCTATGAGATAAAGGGAAATATTGAAAGGAAGACATTTTGATGACATTCAGGACATCTAGGGTAATAAGACAACAACAGCTCTGATAGCCATTCCAGAAAAGGAGTTCGAGGATTGCTCTGAAGGGTGGTCTAGGCACTGGCATCGGTGCGTAGCCTCCTCAGGGGAGTACTTTGCAGGTGACCATAGTGATACTCAGCTGTGAGGTATGTAGCACTCTTCCTAGGATGAGTTCCAGAACTTCAGTGTCTGACCTGGTATATTTTCACAGTGTGGAATATAATTTAACAATTTTAACTAGACCCACAGTATCACCATCTAACTGTAACAAATCCTCTACTCTCAACTAACAGAGAAGATGGAGACCAGGAGAATTTAATCCTCTGCTCTCGTTTTGGATGCAGACACTGAGACCCAGAGAGATTGGATGCCCAAGAAGTGTGTGTCCAAGGCTGTGCAGTCAGGAGCTGTTGGTTTCTTGACTCTGACTCCAGGGCTCATCTTCTTTCCCCTGGACCCACATTCAGATCCAAACCAAAGGTCTTCATTTCATATGAAGGCTCTGGCTGACTTCATGTAGATCATGCTGCTCTTTGTCTGGCCTTCCCTTCTTTCAGCTTGCCCTTCAGGGCTTGTGTATTTTCAATATGGTTTATTCCATGACTAATACACTACCCAGTTACACCAAACAACTGCAGCCAGTCCCACTGGGGCATGTGCCGTGCATGCATGCATGTGGCCACTGACTCCCAAATTCTCCTCTCCAACCCTCATCTTCCCCTGAGTTCTAACTCTTTTTTCCTACCACCTGCTTACATCTTTACCTGGGCTCTAACTGGTATTTCAAAAGTAGCACTGCCAAACACTACTCTTGATTACTGTCCCTCCTGCAACAAAACCTGTTTCTGGACCAGTGTGATGGCTCACTCCTATAATCTCAGCACTTCGGGAGGCTGAGACAGGAGGATGGCTTGAGGCCACAAGTCTGAGTCTGCAGTGAGCTGTGATCATACCACGGCACCCTCTAGCCTAGATGACAGCAAGACTCTGTCTCTGAAAACAGAACAAAACAGAACCTGCTTCTTCCATATCTTGGTGGTTGCTACCAGTGAGTACCAATTTCCCAAGCCAAAAAAGCCAGAACCAAGGAATTAGGACACAGGCTGGGCCACAGGTCTGCCTCTGGCCAGGTGGATGGTCATAGACAGGAGAAAGATGGCTCTGTGGGCTGGTTTTCTCACCGCCAGGGTGGCCAATGCCCTAACTCCTGCCTCACAGGATTGAATGTGGTAATACTTGCAAAGTTCCTAGAAAAGCACCTTTCAGCAGACGCCGTCTGTGAGCGCATCTTTGCCTCCTTCTCTGCCATCCACATCACGCTTAACGTATCAGCGATTCCTGTGGGCTCTGTCCCAGAAGATGTCCTGAACCTGACCACTTTCCTCATCTTCACTCCACTCTCCTGATTCATCTGCCAAAGCCAAAGCCTCTTGCCTGGTACTGTGCTTACTTTCTAACTGGGCTTCTGGCTCCTACTTGGGCCTCCATTAATTCATTTCTACAGAACACTGGGTAGATTTTTTGAAAATATAAATTGGAATGGGACTCTCACCTACATAAAACTCAACGACATTGGATTGTCTTTTAAAATTAAAAAAAAAATGCAGATAAACTTTATTTTTTTCAGAGCCGTTTTAGGTTTATGGAAGAATCGCACAGTTTCCAGAGGCTCCTCTCTCGTCCACAGCCTCCCCTGCTGATCTTGCTCTAGCATGGTCCCTGTTTACAGTTGACAGCCAGTACTGATGCGTGACTAACTAAAGTTATGGCTTACATTGGGGTTTGCCCCTTGTGCTGTACCGTTCCTTGAGCTTTGACAAATGCTTGGTGTCACATGTGTGCCACTGTAGTAACATACAGCAGGATGTGCTACTGCTCTAAAAATGTCCTGTGCTCCACCCCTTCCCAAGGCTTTTTCAAAATAGCTTGCAAATTATCACGTCCCAATAGCTACAAGGGCTCACCCTGTCAACTTCAGCCGCCGTTACCTGTCTTGCTTACTGCATCCCAAAGTCACCTTCACCTTCCTGTGCCTTCCCAAGCAAGCCACGCCCATGTCTCCCTCGATGCTCCCTCTTGCTGGAAGATCACACTTCCAGATCTTCCTATGACTGCCTCCTTCCTACCTCAATATCCTACACAGGCCTTTCTTTCCACCCAATCGGAAGTGGCCTCCAGGCACTCCCTGTTATAGCACCCTGTTCAATTGTCTTCAGAGAACTTGCCAGCATTTGAAGGGCTCTTGCTAGTCTGTGCGGGTCCTTGGGTGTTATCCATCTGCCCATCTAGAGTAGGAAACCCCTCCAAATGGGGACTCCATCAGCCTTGCTCACTGCAGTGTCCCCAGCACTAGAGCATGCCCGGTCCTTGGTCCTTACAGTCTTAGTAAACATTTACCGAATGAATCAACACACAATTCAATGTGTAAATGATGACTAATGCCCAGTGACAATTTTCCGCATTTGTTTGTATTCTGGAGTTTATGGAGAGCTCTTGCAGACATATTTTTAGCCTAAGGTCTCTCTGTCCTAGGTACTTATGGCCACAGATTGAGGAAATAGTGAGAACATTCTCTCTAAGGGAAGAAAGTTTAGTTCTGAAAGTATGTGTGACCCTTTGGATGGACAAGGACTTGGTTTAATTCACAGCTGTAGAAAAAGGAAAAACACTTAGAGACACACCTCAGCTAACCAATCACGGTAGCTGCGATCATTTGTATGTACTTGCAGGCACGATTCCACACACCATTGGTACAGCATTTATCTCCACAATGAACCTCAGGGTTGGTGCCATAATTATCCCCCTTTTTTTCTTATGAGAAAGGGAAGAAGAGGAATCTCAGGTGGTAAAACAACTTTCTCAAGGCACAGAGCCAGGATGTGAATCCAAGGTCATCCAACCACAAAGTCCAGGTAGTCTGTGTCCTTGTAACAAAAGCTGAATAAATAAGCACTGCCAGGCTGAGCATCTGCAGACCCCACCTGGCCCAGTCAGCCTTGTCACACGGGCGGGCTTAGAAAGGGTTAAACACCAAATGGGAGGGAGTGGCCAGCTGGGTGGTGCTACTTCAGGCCAAGATCAGGATGGACTGACTGCACAGCACCACCAGGCAACAAGAAAGGCCAGGTATTAGTGAGTGACGCACCCCAGGAGAAGAAAGGAATGTTTCCACTCGGCAGGACTTTGGCAGGAACCAGTGTTCAATCTGGAGTTTTGACTTTTGCAAGGGTGTGGACTCCCTCATCTCTCTGGCTCTCACTGGATGCCCGAGATGCCACAGCCAGGGAGCCTGGCCCCCTCCGGGCTGGGGGGGGGGGCCAGCCATGCAAGGCAGACCCTCATCCCACTCTTTCTGCCAACACAGGCATCTGAGGAATGCCGCTTCCTGCCTCAGAAAGCAACATTTTTAAAGATGAAGAAATCCCTACTTTCGTCTCTTAGTTTGTTATTGTCATGACATGACTGACTCAATAAGTAAAAATGTTCACTCCCCAAGGTCACAGGCTGTCTCCCCAGGCTTGAAGTTCCTCCAGATGCTCCCTGCTCCCCGACCTCCTCACCTCAGCACCACCCGGCCTTCCTAACACAGGGATCACCAAGCTGTCTCCCAGCTCTCCTGTTTTCAGTGTTTGGCTTAGAGTCCCCTCCTCCAGGAAGTCTTCCCTGACACACACCCTCCGACCTGTCTGCTGACATTAGGGCACCCTCTGTACCCTCAGAGCCTCCGCGCTGATCTCTCTCATCTGGGAGCCTGCCTCATCCAGGAACAGCAGGCTCCTTGTTGCTGGGGACTATGTCGTGCCTCTCTGTAGTCCTAGCACATAGAAGTCTCTGGCACAAAGTGGAGGCTAAGTAGCCGTGAGAGGAAGGGATGAGAAGAGGAAGAGAAAGGGAGGGAAAGGCAGGGAGGAAGGAGGGTAGAGGGAGGGACTCCTGTGGTCGAATGCCGAGACACAGGGACAGCAGAGATGCAGAGGTACAGGACCGTCACTCCCTAGGGACACGTGTGTGCATAAGTCCACTCTAGCCACAGACAGCAGGCACACATACCAGCAGAGCACAGGTCCGGGAGTCCAGCAGCCTGAGTTCCAAGCCTGAGTTCTGCTGCTAACTGGCTGTGTGACCTGGGAGAAGCCTTTCTCCCTTCCAAGCCTCAGATTTCTCTTGGTAAAATGGGGGATGGTAAGACTTAAGTGGAACGCTTTCACTGCCTGTGACACCTGTGGGCTCTGCCTTCCTTGAACCCCACCCTCCCACAGTGCCCCCCAAACCCACAATGGCAAGGATAGAACAGCAAAGTGCAGGAGTCAGACACCCCAGCAGTCGGCCCTTTCCATCTCGGCCTCATCACATCACAGCAGCTCTGACCGCTGAAGTGCCTCCAGGCTGCACCACCCACAGCCGTTTGGGGCTGCTTTGCGCTCATCTTGCCAGAGAAAGATGCACTCAAACCTCTGATGCTTGTGTCAGTCTGGATGACAGCAGGAGGGTGAGGGTAGCCTTGATGGGAATGGTCCAGGCCCGGCGTCAATCCCCATCCCTGCAGCCCACATGAGGCCCTCAGACACACAGGACATATAGTTCTCCCCAGTACCAAGGGTTTGGGTCCCATGATGGGGCACCACCTGGTCCATCTCCCCTGGCCTGGCCTGTTCCTAACCCCACTGTCAAACTGAGAACCACTACCCTAGCCCCAGGCCCACTGACAGTGGGGACACTCTGCACCTGGCCTCCCTTAGCCCAGAATAACCTCCTGCCCGGCACTACTCCCTTGTCCCAGAACCATAGCCAAAGTCCACACTTGACCCACCATGAGGCCTGCCCACTGGGGGCCTTTATGGGCAAGGGCTCTGTCCTGGTGGCTGAGAGAGGACAGATCAGGTACAGGTATTATATGCTTTTAAATAGGCCTTTAAAATTAGAGACACATAATGTATTATCAATAAAAACTGAAAGCAACTGAGAAGGGGTATGAGAGAGCTTTCTAAGGTGGTAGTAATGTTTGCGTCTTACAAGAGGTGTAACTCTCACCGTACTGAATTAACTGAATGTTGCAGTTAGGTTATGTGCATTTCTCTGCATATAAATCTTACCTCGAAGAAAAAAACAGTAGACAGGTACTAAAGTTGAGGTAATTATATTCATGCTGGGATGCCTGGAACTTCTCCAAAAAAATAAGATGGATACATGGATAGGTAGAGGGATGGAGAGATGGGTGGCCATGACATGAGGTCGATGCAGTTAAATGGCATTTCTAGAACCTAGATCATGGGCAGCTGCATGTGGTTCACTGTTCTTCCCACTTTTCTGTATGTTTAGAAGTTTTTATGGCCAGGGTGGTGGTTCATGCCTGCAATCCCAGCACTCTGGGAGGCTGAGTTGGGAGTATCGCTTGAGCTCAGGAGTTTGAAGTCAGCCTGAGCAAGAGTGAAACCCAGTCTCTACAAAAAAATAACTGGCACCTGTAGTGTCAACTACTTAGGATGCTGAGGCAAGAGGATCAATTGAGCCAAAGACTTTGAGGTTGCTGTGAGCTATGACAGCATGGCACTCTACCCAGGGTGACAGAATGAGGCTCTGTCTCAAAATTTTTTAAAAAAAGGTTTTCTAATGATATTTTGGAAAAAATAGAATTGAAAGTAAGCCAGAGAGTCAATAATATGACAAATAGTTAAATAAATAATAGCACAAGTATCCAATTGATTTTCTGAGGCTGTTAAGAGAGGTGATTCAGGTAACTTTGCAGGAATTGGGGAGTTACCCATGACCCAACACTGAGTGCAGCAGGTAAAGCAGTGGGTACACACAGGGGACCCCGTGCTCCCTTAGCACAATGCACCACTCAGAAGACGGGCTGTCCAGTAAAATTGACCTGCCTGCTATTAGCTCTCAGCACAGTGCAGTGCTCAGAGGACGGGCTGTCCAGTATAATACACCCTCCTGCTGTCGGCTCTCAAAATGGTGTAGTGCTCAGAGGACGGGGCTGTCCAGTAAAACAGAACTGCCTGCTCTTCACTTTCTCAGCACAGTGCCGCATGCTCAGAGGACAGATACCAGGTGTCTCATATGGGCCCACCTGTAAAACAGACAATGGTGGGGCCTCACAGGGCTGTGGGAGGACAGATGGGTCCATGCCCATCATGGCCCTCAGTCAATGCCTGGTAGAGAAAGCTCTCAGGAAGCGAGAGCCAGGATTCACTTCAGCTTCCCGGGATACAGGGCAGGGTCCCTCATAGCCAGGGATGTGCACTTGGGGTGGACGCCAGGTGGGGGCAGAGACAACTGGCCAACACACAGGAAGAACCTTGACTCACTAAAGAAAGCTCCTTTATTCCTTGAGCTAACAAGCCACAATGATTGTTTTTGTTTTTTTTTAAGATGCTGTGAGACAAACAGACAGATAAAAATATAGTAGAACCTCCCTAGCTGACCACCTTCCTACAGTGGCCACCTCCTGAAGTTGACCTAATTTTCATAGACTGGACATGCCCCACATGTACGTGTCAGTACAGTAGGCCTAGCTCCTTATGTTGCCCACCTTTGTATGTTGACCAGTTTGTTATAGTCCCTTGGGTGGTCAGCTCAAATAGGCTCTGCTATACACTAAACGCTCACAGAAGCCAGGTTAAGCTGGTAAGATTCAAAACCACTTCCTTTTCTCAGCTCTAGTCTATATGCTGTTCTCTTCAGAAAACAGCTAAAAAAGCACCTTCCCAGGGAAGCCAACCCTGACTCATTAGGCTAAGTTGGTTCCTACCTTAGACGCCCCTGCCCCAGTACATACCTCTCTGTCATTGTTTACGTGTGTGCGATTGTTTTTTTAATGTATTCCATTAGATCGCCAGAGCCCAGCACAGTGCCTGGAGCAAACCATGTTCTAAATAAATGATTTGTTGAAAATGAATTCCAAGTGTTGGGAAAAGCAACTTCACTCTTTGTATATTGAAAAATAAACATAAAATTGGGAAGAAAGGAAGGGTAATGAGATAAATCTGGCTCCATTCATGTTTGTCCCAAGCAACGCTACATAGCTCTTAATTATCAAAGCTGCGCGCAGAGTCTCATGCGGGGAAAAATGTGGGGATAGGAAGTTGTGCAGCAGAATTCCCCTCAAACCCCACTCTCCTCCTTCCAGCCCATTCAGAGCCTCCCTCTGCTTCTCACAGTCCCAGTCTGTGACCACCACCCTGCTGACCACCACCCAAATTCCAAGAGCCCCAGACATCTTCATTTCTACTTTCTAGCAGGAGGAACTGAGGCATCCAGGAGGAGACCAGGAGGCCCGACTACAATTGAGGACACAACCAACCACCATGGCCATGTGTTCAGAATCTGCACTTGTGCAGTGGCATAGCTGTGAAGATTCTTAGAGGCCATCTCTGCCCCAGCATCCTTCCATCCAGTTTACAGAGAGGTACACTGAGTCCCAGATATGAAAAGGGGCTTATCCAAGTCCACACTGCTGCGTAAAAATTTAACTGGATAGGTGTCCATGCATGTTAAGGTCTCATCTTGTAGCAGCTGAACTCAGAGGAAAGACGGCACCTGATCAGATGTGTTATGTAGACGTAGGTGTCACCCACAGAAGCGCCTAGCCCAGTACTAAGGCACTTATTCCCACAGCTGACAGAGGAGTTGCCAGTAACAGACAACTCAGATCTAAGTCCCTCTCCAGGAACTGCCCTAGGCCATGCCCCAGGTTGTGCCCCAGTTCCAGGTCATTGCAGGGGTCCAGGACCCCATCAGGTCAGCTGAATCGGCTGAGGCCTGTGTGGCAACTGCACCACATCTCAGCTTCTCCCTCTGTCCTGTTCTGTCCCCTTCCCCCACACAGGTGCTATTCCCAGAGCACTCTCCCAAGAATTTCTTCTGCACAAGTCTCTGTCTCAGAATCTATTACCAGGGAATCCCGACCAGAGGCATGTAGTAGGGGCAGGAAGAGGTAAGAACTCCCTATGAATAAAAGTGAATAAAATGATTTCACCAAACATTGAGCACCTACTAAATCCACGCCCTGCACTCAGTTTCCCCAGTGTAAGAAAATGCATGTGTTCAGTCTGCTTCCAAAGAGAGACCAACTGTCTGATGAATGCTTAGCCCCCTTACTTCCTAGAGAGGGAGGCCATGGCTTCTTTGGGCCCTCTGGTGCTCTTTCTTTCATCCGCCAGCCTCGCATGTCTGCGGCAGTGGCAGAGGCCGACCGGGGAGCAGCCTGCCTCTGGGCTCTGGTGTGCTTGCTGCACCGCACGTGCTGTTCAGGGAATGGGAGGCTTTAGCTCATTTATTGCTTCCTCCATCCTGGGAGGTAGGAACTCATGACCCCTGTCTTGCAAAAGTGAGCCACAGCAAGGTTAAATACCTTTCACAAGATCAAAGAACCTGTCATCCTCACAGCCAAGCTTCTACCCTCGGTGGCCAGACCCCACTGCCTCAGTTCTTACTCCTTACACCCGCTGCCTTTCCTCAGAGTCCAGATGACATGCTGTTGGAATCTGACCAAATGGATCCCAAGGTTCTAGCCGTGTCTTCCTGGAGTAGGAAAATCAGAATATGCCTTGACCAGCCTCGTTCTCTCTTTTAAAGAAAACCATGTGTTTATTCTCTCATGCCAAAGTTGCAACAGAGCTGAAGTTTTGCCTGTGTTGACTCTAAAAGTTGGACAGAAGAGTTAAAATCTTCTGCCCTGATGCCTATTTGTGGGAGAAGGCTGTAACCGGGACTCTCATCTGCTGGCTGTACCTGCAGGAAGGCAGGGGCGGCCAGAGTGCTGGAAGTCCTCCCAGTCCTCACATCTGCTCTGGAGACCTGTGCCCACTCTCCTCCTGGAGCTGAGCAGCTCCCTCTTCTGATCAGCTGTGTGCTGAAACCAATCCAGAGCCCTGTCGGGGGGACCCTGATGGCTACAGCATTTAGACAGCGGTGCCCCTGCCCTTTAGAGAGGAAGTGGGGGCACCAGGATAGCCGCTTCCCCAGTCAGAGATCCCTCCCAGCCCCTGTGGTGTTTCTGCAAGATGCCCTTCACCCCTCTGCCAAGTGCATGGTGAGCTCTCAGCCAGTCTCTGCAAGGACAGGCACACAGGCTGTGTCCCGTTGCAGCACACGTGCGCACACACATCCCCACACTCACTCATACACTGCCCTGCATAACCAAAACCACGCTTCTAGCCCTCTGGAAGGATGTCAGGAAGGGTCCCACCCTCCCATAAACCCCCTGGGACGGGAGAAGGAGCTCCACTTACCGTGGCCCCTTCTAGGGAAGACTCTCTTCTGCAAACTCATCCCCGCGGAGCTTTGTGGATGAGAGAGCCGAGAGAGGCTCCTCCAGACCAGGCTCAGGATTCTGTGGGGGGATCAGCAACAGCTTCTGTGCCCCCGTATTTGAATATGAGTTAAAACTACAAAGTAACTCCGCGTTAGGACTGTATTTTCCTCGGCAGAGAGGGAAGAAAAAAAATCCCTTTCCTTCTGCCAGAAATCTTTAACGTTTCACAACGGTCGCTTCCAACTCCTGCCCTCCTTGAGAAGAAAATGTGTATAAAGGCAATGTTATTTCACTGAATCAAGCCCTCAGATCACAAGCCTTTTCCTGTACCACAAACAGAAATGTAAAACCTCAAACTTTCCTTTGGACTTGGAGTCTGTTGCGAGAGGGCAGAACGCGGCTCTTTCTGAGGTCCAACGTATGGAAAATGTGCTGCCCTGTTTAGATCATCCCAAGCACTTGAACCTCTGCCCCCCTCTTTTTTTTAATGAGTTCTGGTGTGTTTATGTAATTGCATGGGACAAACATAACACCTAAACTCCTTGCCCAAAGTTGAAGTGATTCATTTTCTCCCTCACACACAGCACACATAAACACAGTGCCTGTGTAATCCAAGTGAAAACGCCTTTCATAAAATCTGCAAAGAGGTTGGGCAGAGAGAGAGACTCATGGTGAATGCAGCCTGTGTCCCCAGAAGGGCAGTTGGGCTGGAGAAGGTGGAGGCTGAGTTTAATCAGACAAACAGAAAGCCTCTGACTCCCGCCCATGTCAGGACCAAAGGGGATCAAAGAAAAGGGCATTTGAGCCCTGGGTAATGGTGCCATAAAATGTTTTCATCCTACTCTACCAATTTTCTCTGCTTGCCTTCTTGTGCCAGGAGATTTTATTTTTGGACTTAGACAAGATATGCTATTATTTAAAGTGACCAATTCAGTGGCTGGGTTAAATAAATCCTTAGACTGCCACCAAAAAGACCAAAAGAATATACAGTAAGTGGGCAAAAGGGGGTGAAAACTGAAAGAGAGGGCCAGGCACAGAGGCTGTTGTCTGCAATCCCAGCACTCTGGGAGGCTGAGGCAGGAGGATCACTTGAGCCCAGGAGTTCAAGGACCAGCCTGAGCTAGAGCAAGATCCCATCTCAACTAAAAGTAGAAAAAAATAGATGGGCATTGTGGCCAGCACCTTAGTCCTAGCTACTAGAGAGGCTGAGGTAGGATAATTGCTTGAGCCTAGAGTTTGAGGTCACTGTGAGCTAGGCTGACACTATTGCACTTTACCCTGGGCAACAAGGTAAAGAAAAAAAAACTGAAAAAGAGTGATAGTCTCTCTTCCAGCTAAAGAATGTGGCATTTTCTGGATGCAGCAAAATGAGATTACATTGAAGAGAAAGTCTGCTCTCTTTTATAGAGAGAAACACTCACCAGGGAAGCGACTCTGGAGTAGTCACTGAGTTAACTATCGCTGGCCAAGTGCCCCACCTCTTTCTGGGATAGATCCTGGCTGTGGCTGCCTTCTGATACCCCTGCTACCCCTCAGGACTCCAAATCACAGTCTCCAGAGGGACCACTGCTCTGTTCAACCACTTCCAGGTCACTGCTGAACCCTACTCACTCCACTAATATACCTTAGACAACCGTTTCCCAAGGTGTGTTGTAGGTTGCCAGAAAAACCTCTGCTCTCAGCACCTGGAGTCAGAACAGCTCCCTGAGGGCATCCTCAACCCAAGTTAGGAGCAGAATCCCGGGCTGCCTTTTCCTGCTGTCGACGCCTTTCTTCATTCTGATTAACTAATTAATGGCCCAGGGCCTAAAGCTGCAAAAGGCTACACTCCAGTCCTGAGCATGGTGAGGACCAGAAACTGGCCTTGCACTTTAGCAGTAGCCAACGGCAGCAACAATGAGAAACAGGTGAGACAAACTAGGGAACGCAGGGCATTTATGAGATGATGTGATAAAGTAAGACATTGCCATAGAAAGATGCCTGCATTATATTGTTAAGTGAATAAAATGGTTTACAAAAACAAAGTATAAAGTATGATCTACATCTATAAAACATGTTTAAAATTGAAGAACTAAAATTGAGGGTTCTTTTTATTTTACCATTAGCTTCCCAATGCCCCTTTGGGCGCTACACTGTCCATTCTGCTACCTTCACAACTCCCCAAATACTAATAGCTTTCAATTCATACCACCTAGAGAATGATAGAAAAATTTTTAAATAAAAACAACTAACTTTTATTTAAGCAAATTGTTGGCTTTAGGACTCCAGAGTAGACTTTGTTAAAGCAATAAGCAATTCTATAATCTTGAAAGCTATGGTTTTTAAATCAAGTCTTCAACAAAGGAATTATGTGGTGTGATGAGCAGAAAAATGATTTCTCAAAAGATGCCCACATCCTGATCCCAGGAACCTGGGAATATGCTATGTTATGTGGCAAGGGGGGTGGATTAAGATTTTTAATCAGCTGACCTTGAAATAAAGGGATCACTCTGGATTATCCAGGCAGGCCCAGTGTGATCACAAGCATCCTTTGAAGAGGAAAGAAAGGCAGAAGAGGTGCTGTGACCTGAGGCTCTGCTGCTGGCTGCAAGGATGCAGGAAGGAGCCATAAGCCAAGGACTGCAGGTGACTCCAGAGGCTAAACAGCAAGGACCTGCATTCTCCCCCAGCAAGGAACACAGTCCTGCCAACCGCTGGGCGTAAGCCCGGGGAGAACCATGTTGGGTTTCTTACCTCTAGAACTATAAGATGATAGTTCTAGAGGGGCTGTTTGGGTTGTTTTGAACCACTAAGTTTGTGTGAAAACAAATGCATTTGGATTTGTTTTTATTGCATTTGTTTCTTTGATGTCAAAAGCTTGACTTTGACCATAAAAAGAAAGACTGGAGGACTCAAAAGAAAAAAATTTATATCACAAACCACGATGTTGGGAAGAATGCAGGATGATATCAGACCAAACAGCAGAGACAAAGAAAAAAGGAAAGAAAAACAAGAGAGAAAAATCTGCCCAGCTGGAGGAAGGACAGGGTTCAAGGTCACAGGTTGGGGGCTGAGTAGGATCTGCTCACCCGCCCCTTCCTGAGGTTGGCACCAAGAGAGGGGCAGTGCACAGTGGAAATAAAAGAGTCTGGAGACCTGTGTCCCACTTCCTGCCTGAAATTCTGAGAGAAAAGAGCTTCATTTGAGTGTCCTGAGCCTATGCGGAGTAGAAAGGTCCACCACCTATAGGCAATATTTATTTATTTATTTATTTTTGGAAACAGAGCCTCAAGCTATCTCCCTGGGTAGAGTGCTGTGGCATCACAGCTCACAGCAACCTGCGACTCCTGGGCTTAAGTGATTCTCCTGCCTCCATCTCCCAGGTAGCTGGGACTTGTACAGGCACCTGCCACAGCGCCTGGCTATTTTTTGGTTGCAGCTGTCATTGTTGTTTGGCGGGCCTGGGCTGGATTCGAACCCTCCAGCTCAGGTGTATGTGGCTGGCACCTTAGCCACTTGAGCCACAGGGGCTGAGCCTATAGGGGATATTTAGATGAAGGTTCTGGGACAGTCTCCTGCATCTCTGTCAAGGGTTGCAGAACCAAAAGTTTCCTGTCCCTTGAAGAGGTGCCCAGCATTGCCGAATGTGCCTGCTGACCAGGGGACTCTTAACCCTTGGATATGGAGGAAGAAGGGTGACCTTCAGGGATAAGAGAACCAGATGCCTGGGCAGCCAATATGGTGAGTAGGGAACCTCCCAAGACAATAGAGAGGCTGACGGGCTCCATTGGCAGTGGATTCCACCAGAGAAGCAGCTGCGAGCTGTATACACCTGCCCCACACCATGCCATGACCCAGCAGCCAGGCAGGGAGAACCCTGAGTGACCAGGCAGCTACCTGAGTTTTAAATGTGGAGTGACTGGATTTACTTTAAATTGACAAAAGTAATATCCTATCATGTACAAAATGAAAATTTAGGAATCATGTTCAATTACAGAGATAGAAAGGTTAAATGTTTATACATGATTTTTTTTTCCTGTAAAATAAAGTGTTAGCTTTAGGCCAAAGCTTGGACAGAGGTTATCTCTAGCTGGTGGGAATGTGAGTGCTTTTTTTTTTTCTGTATTTCCTAACTTTTTCTTTCTTTCTTTCTTTTTTTTTTTTTTTTT
>NW_003852406.1:32868647-32918659 GCF_000181295.1 Otolemur garnettii | reverse complement strand
TGGCTTTTTTTTTTTTTTTTTTTTTTTTTTTTTTTAAGAAAAAGCAGGTTTGTTTGGGGGGAGAAAGATGAGAAAAATATTTATTTAGTCTTTGGGAGGCCGGAACTACACATGGAAGTAGAAACTGTTTTCTCCATGAGGAGAGAACTTGCTTTAGTCCCTGATTTATCCCAAGTGCCTATATGGTGCCTGGCCCATAGCGATGCTCAAGAAGAGTTCATTGAATGATTTCAACCACCACATGCCTCGGAGACTCCCTGGATGCCTGGTCTCCAGTGCTGGTGACAGTTTTCACCTTACGTCTCATGTTCTTGGGGCATGTCTGAAGTTCACAGCAGCAGGGCTGCCAAGCTGGGGCCACATGTCACTGCTCTTGGCCCCTTGGCTTGGCCCTCTCATGCACACCTGTCTGGGACAGAAGACCCTCGACATGGACTTCTGAGTTTCCAGCTACCACCAGCTCCAAGTCATGGAGCTTCCTTTCACAACTCCTTCCTCTCAGAATATGCCCCCTACCTCGGTGAATATGTGGGGGTAAAATGGCCCCATCTCAGTTATAACCACAGATTAGCAGAGCTACATAGAGGGTGCCCACGTTGGGGAAGGTCCTCTCTCTATTTCCTCACGAACCCAAATCCTTGCCACCCCTCCCTGCATAAAGGAGAGAGGGAAGAGACAGAACTTCACCCGTCCATGTCCCAGTTTCTTTCCCCCCTTGGCCTCTCTAGCTGTACCCACCAGCAGCCCTCCATGTGTCCCACACTAGGACGGGAGACCTGTTGCAGTTCTCCACCTGCTCAGCATTCTCCAGACCATGCTCACTTCCTTAGCAGGTCCTGGGGCCCCTCAGCCCCTCAAGGCTGTGGACATAGATACCACCAGTCAACACCGGGCTCTTCCCAGTCCTGAGCCAAGCAGCCAGGATGTTCGGGGGCTCACAAATCTTGTCTGGCCACTGCAACCCTGGGGCAGGAATGAGACATAACATTCACCATGCATGGAGCCCTGTCTGCCTGGCCGGCCTCCTGCTTCTGTTCCCTGGCCTGTCCATTCCCTGCCCATCGCTGTAAGTTCCATCTCATTTAGTGGCTGTGCAGCCCACCTTTGCAGCCCACCTTTGCTCAGTTTTCCCAGAGCCACACACTGCTGCCCCTAGCAGATTCGGCATGGCCTGCTTCCCAGGACATGCAGCCCAACCCAGCCTGACTCCACCACTCCCCATCACACAATGGGCTCACGGCGCTCCCTGGGGGCCATCATCACAGCAGCCTTGCAGCCAGTTCCCACAGCCCACTTCCTCCTATTTCCCATTGCCTGGACCTCTGAGCTCCCAGCTAACATTTTCAAATCACGTTTAGCACTTAAGAAGGAGCTGAGCCACTGCCAGCCAGCATCATGAGAAGGGCCCAAACCTCTCAGACTGTGCTTGGTCACTCTCCATTAGGGCCCTGGGTAGCCGTGACCTGCCAAATCCCCCAGGCTCTATCATCACAAGAGGCCAACACTGTCTCTCAAGCCCCTGGCCACTTCCACACATTCTCACAGTTAGAGTTGCCATGCACATGGAGTGACATGTGACAATCTGCATGGCTGTGACCACAGGGAGTCAGGGTGGCTTAGTGAAGGCCAGTAAACTTTCCAATGTAACCAACTCTGTAGCTGCCTAATGTATCTAAAAATCAATATTCTTTTTCAACCAGCTCATTAATTTTAAAATATTCACTGCATTTGTTGTTTATATTTGTACTTAGAAAATTATAGAAGTAACCTATTACATCAATTTATGGAATTTAAAATGTTTTATAACATTTAACTATTTATGTTAAGGACAAATTGAGCCTCACACAACATTCAAAGGGCAAAAGCACAAACTCATTCTCCAACTCAGGAGATTCAGTAATTCCAAATCTCAGATAAAAGTCCCAAAATTCCATTAGGGGATCAGTGATCATGCTAAAAACCTGCTTAGCCATGAATAATGGTTAATAATGGGCCAGGCGTGGTGGCTCACACCTGTAATCCCAGCCCTTGGGAGGCCGAGGTGGGTGGATTGCCTGAGCTCATGAGTTCAAGAACAACCTTGAGCAAGGGCAAGACCCCACCTCTAAAAACTAGCCGGGCGTGTGGCCAGTGCCAGTAGTCCCAGTTACTTGGGAGGCTAAGGCAAGAGAATTGCTTAAGCCCCATAGTTTGAGGTTGCTGTGAGCTGTGACACCACAGCACTCTACCAAGGGCAACAAAGTGAGACTATCTCAAAAGTATAATAATAAATAAAATAATGGTTAATAATGGTGGTCTATACTCATAGACATCACACACCACAAAGAACTACCCTGTCACATACATGTATCATAGTCTAGTCCCCATAGTCACCCCTTTTACATATGTGGCAGTAGAAGCTCAGAAGGGTTGAGGGGCTTCCATGGGGTCACAGAACTGATACTCGAGTTGTCTTACATAATGACCAGAAAAGTGCCAGTTACAGTATCTCAACCAAGGACTAAGTAGCTCCATCGGTGAAAAGAACCTATCCCACCTGTCCCCAGAAGGGAAGGCAGTGAGCATAGTTGTGGAACCATGAAAATTGGCACAGGAAGGGCTTAGGGATGAGCTAATCCACACTGTTTGCAAACTTTGAAGAGGACCACATCTCTTTTTGCAGATACCTTACACCAAACACCCACAGCTGAATCAAACAGATGTGAGGTTGCTCTGTTTGAAGGCGAGGTGGTGAGTCTGTTGCCCCGGCCCCAGCAGCCCTGGAGCCCTGGGGAACACACGGACAAAGCCCATCTTAATGCAACTCTTACCACATGGGGAAACTGGATGTATTTGGATAAATGTCAACCAGAAAGAGGCCAATGGTCCCTCCAAGGCCAGGTCTTCTCTCTGGGACAGTCCCAAGCACAGAGAGTTGGCACATAAGGCAGACAGTTGGCTCTCTGAACACCAAAGCCCAGAGGGAAACATGACTTGCCCAGGGACAAAGAATCATAGCAATAGGGAGAGTCCTAAAGGCCTCATTCCTCTGCCACTAGAATTCATCTCAACCATCCCTGTCACAGGCTGCTGAGTGGAGAATTCACTCGATTGTCCTGTTGTGACCAGTCCACAACCCATGAAAGCCTAAAACGAGAAGCCTAAAGATACCTGGCCAGAAGATTCTTTGTCTCCAGGAGACCCCAAGCAAGGAGCTGCTTCGGAAAATCAAAGATGGATAAAACTTGCTTTACCAATCTCTCATGCACTTGGTACTTCTAGAAAAAAGTACATTCATGAATACCTTATCTCATCTTATGTCTTTAATTATTATAAAATATTTTCTTCAGACCTAAAGATATAGTCTCATTTTATTCTGAAATATTTTTATTCCAATGGTTTATATTACATATGTGTGTTTTACCGTGTGTGTGTGTGTGTGTGTGTGTGTGTGTGTATCATTATGTCTTCACTTTCTTGATAGGGTTTATGTAGGTAATAAACCCACCATTTGGGGGGTTGAGTTCTGCTCTTCCTACCTTAAGTCAGCTTAGCCTTGGAGACATCACTCAATGTGTCCAGCTGGGGAAGTCTGGGGGCGGCAGAGGCCTGGCTGGAATGCTGAGAAGGAGGCTGACACAAAACGCTAAGTCCAGGGACAGAGAAGTATTGTCTGAATCCCTCCTCTCCAGGGGAAACTGGATGTACTTGGATGAATGTCAACCAGAAAGAGGCCAATGGTCCACCCAGGGCCAGGTCTTCTCTCTGGGACAGTCCCAAGCACAAAGAGTTGGCACATAAGGCAAAAGCTCAGTTTTCAAGGGATGACCAAGAGTCAAGTTGCAAAGACCAGACATCAAAGGGCACAGAAAAAGGACATTTGGGGAAGAAGCATATGATGTGGTGGACTGGATAGTTTAAGAGCCAGAAATCAGCTCATGAGGAGAGAGGGTCTCCAAAAATGAAACCATAGACCAGACCTTGTCAGGGAGATGGCATTAATCTTAGCCTCAACAGCTTTCCCACTCCTAGGACACCTTCTAACTCCTCCCAGGCTGTTTCACTCTTCTCCTTTCCTTTATGCTGGCCACAGAGCCCACAGAATCACCAGTGAAACTGTCAGGTCGTAGAGCCTCCTGACGTTAGCTTCACTTGGGTCACTGTCCTCGCCTACACCACCTCCATGCCTACACCCCCTGCTGCTTCTCTAGGGGGAAGTTTTCACCCTTCCTCTTACTTCCACTGCTCCAGTATCTGTCTCCCTCTCCCTCTGCCCATGAAATCTCAGTCTGTTCCTATTCTTGCCCTTTTCAAGGATCCCCTTTGCAGCTGACACTCCTGCACTACTGAGGAACCAAGAGAAGGTCCCACCTACAGCCACACAACTAAGCTGTCTTCCTGTTACCATTTTGCTGTTCCTTCCATAGCTGTTCCCTTTTCACCAGCCATGGATCTCCCACCCCCATCTCTGGAAGGCCTGAGCCCTCACCCCATGTTCACTGTGTTTTGCCCCCAGGGTACGGGCATTCAGTCATGCAGGTGAAACCAACCACTCACCTAGTAGGCAAAGAAGTTGCCACAGCCCCAAGTCACACCATCAGAGAGTCACCATGCTGCAAATCTTCCTGGTCCCTCCTCTTTCCCTGAGAACACACTGGTAACAATTGTCACAAAATCAAAGCTCAGACATCCTCTATGTGTCTTCATTTCTCTGATGCTTTGGATTTCAATTCTGTAAGCAGAACAACCTTTATTCCTTCCCAGGATGAATTCAGCAGTCAGCAAACCACAACATGATGGCTGCTGGAGGCTGTCCTCAGATGCTGTCTGGTGGGGAATGGTGTAGGCCTGGACCAGGTGGTGAGGCTCAGCTCAGGGACATGTGGGAGCTCACAACAGGCCTGGCCCATGCTGAGTCAGGTCCGAGAGACTCTGAACCAACAGGCAGGTTGACCCTGAAGCTATGAGTTAGCCATGTGGGAAAGGGAGGTAAGCATGTTTAAGCCACAGGAACCGATATATACCTTGGTACAGGGAGACGGAAAATCCAGAAGGAACCATAGTTCAACATACTGAGAATATTTCTAGCACTTCCTGTGTTTTCTGTCCTAGCATCATTAGTACATCACCCATCACCCAAGCCAGGTATCACCAAGCTATCCCAGAATCCTCTGATTTCTGTATTCAACTCGAGTCCTTACAGATGTATATTCTAAACATCCTCAAACTCATTGACTTTCTGTCACTTCCTAGTTCAGGCTCTATGCTGCCAGGATAGCCCAAGGATCTCCCTATTTTTCTATCTTTGGCTAGTCTTGCTCTTCTCAAATTTATCCCCTCCCATAGCCATAGGAATCTGCTCTTTATATTTTCTACACAATACTCCTCTGGGAGTCCACATCAACTGACTGACAAAGTCCTAACCTTTTGAACAAAATAGATAAGGCTCCTGTGCTCTCCTGCAGCCTCACCTAATTCCTCTGCTTCCTCAAACACCCCACATCACCAATGCTGCTCCCACCTGCCACTTTCCACCTCCTTCTCTCACTGTCCCCTCTTCTCCTCTCCCTTACACTGTGATTCTCAGCTCAGTGGTCATCTGTGAATGCCCCACAGCTGATCCCTACCCTTTTCCCCTGCAGCTAAGATCCCCTGTATATTTCTAATGTTGTGCTTTTCCTAGAATTATTTGTTTATACATCATCTTCTCCTCTAGATTGCAAGTACATTGAAGACAAGATCTAGGTCTTATTCATCTTTGTGTCCCCTGATCTAACTCTATGTCTGGCATACAGGGAAAACTTGAAATTGTCTGAACTAATTAAATAATGGCGTTGGTGACTGATTTTCACTGGCAGTTACTAAAACAGTAAATACAGGAATGAGGAGGAAGATGAGCTGCACTCAGACATAGAGTTTGGAGCACGTGTGGGCAACAGACAGTGGAGATGCCAAGCGGACATATGGATGCAGGAACTGAGGTCAGGAGAGAGATCTAAGCCAGGGAGAGAAATGTGAGCATCAGCAACGCACAGAAAGTAAAGGCTCAGATTTATAATGACCTTGAAAATACCATAGAAACAATGGATGAGGGGTGAAGCCTCAGAAAACCTCAACACTTAAGGAACACACAATGGAAATGACGTGTAGCATTGAAACAGAGAAGAGGCTAAAGAAAGATGAAAATTAAGAAAGTTCCAACACAGAAGCCAAGAGGAAGGGAGGATTCATTTTGCATGTTGTTTAGTCTTCGCTGGCTTTGGGACAAAATAAATAAACCCTAGGAACTTTTGGCAAATACGTTTGGCCTCCCATCTCTCTTGAAAAAGTAGCATTCAGCATTCCCTTGAGTTGAATAGCTGTCATTTCTAAGGTGCTAAGGAAGAGTGTTTCAGAGAAGAGCAGATGGACATAAGCAAACGGGTTCTGTGCAGTGATTCCATTGACTTCCCAAACACAGTGCTAATTTGTACAGCCTATAGTCCATTTCTCATAATTTGAAGTCCCTGTGTATTTGAACAGAAATATAATCCACATGTTCATGATTCATTGCACTTTATGTAACCAAATGTTGGGCTGGAGCTGTTTGATGTCCAAGAGACCATCTGAAGAGACTTTGCAGCCAGAACTCATGGGTTGCCAAAGAAACTAAGAGGAGAAAAACCTCAGCCAGCCCCATCCATAATCCAAGGCAGTCAGCAGGAAATGAATAGGTGCAGTGTGAAAGGCAGAGAATCCAATCTGCCAACTGCTAGATCACAGCCATGTTCGTGTCTCTATCCCAGACACTTGATGCTAAACAAGCCACATACTCAAAGAGGCAATGCCTGGAAGTTCATCCTCATTATGTAACAAATTGGTTACTGTTGGACATTGAGATCACTGATAACTTTGATACTAAAAATTAAGCTAAAACAAAAATATTTATTGATAATTGTTTTGCCCACATCTCTTATTGTTTTCTGAGGATAAATTTCCAGAAATAAAATTACTGAATCAAAGGGGATGGATAAACCCATGGTTAAATTGTACTTCAAAAAAAAAAAAATTGCACTAGTGGGCAGCACCTGTGGCTCAAAGGAGTAAGGCACCAACCCATATACCGGAGGTGGTGGGTTCAAACCCAGCCCTGGCCAAAAACTGAAAAAAAAAAAGAAATGCACTAGATTATCCTTCCATAAGCAGTGAGTGAACTCGTCTTTCTTCCTTTTTTTTTTTCTAGGCCGAAAATCAGGTCCCTCTGCCAAGCCTCCAGGTAAAACACCAGCGGGTGTCTCCCCGGTTCATGCACTGGGAAACACGAGGGTGAGGGCCACACGCCAATCTGCAGGGGTGAAAGTGGCTGTGTAAGCCTCTCTTCTGGGAGGGGGTCAGAGTCAGTGTGTCCCGCCGGGACGCAACAGCACTGGCGTCATCCACCACAATGGGACCCGCTAGTGCGGAGCTCGCTGAGCTAATCTTTCTCCGCACACCTTCCCACTCATGGAACATTACCAATGAAATGATCCAAGAAAATATTATGCAGGTTATTAAAGGTCACGTGTTCAAAGTCTATTTTACATAGCATGGCAAACTGTTAATGTTATAAATAACATAAAATATACTGCTAAATATAGATTGTATGTAAGCATAAATTCAATTTTATTTGAATTATGACATAGGCTTGGTGTTTATTGTATCAGTCAGACCTTCCATGGGGTGACGCAGGTAGCCAGGCTGTCTGTACTTTGCGTTGCCACCTACTCAACATGACATTCTGGAGCTCCACACAGGAAGATTAGAAAGCAATAGAAGGGCTTCTCAGTGCCGCAGGCCGAAAGTGCTACATGTCATTTTCACTCCTGATCTATTGCCTAAAACTATCCCCAACTACAAGGCGGCCAGGAAGAGAGCATAGCCATGTAGTGAGCATTCGGTGTCTCCATTACATTCTGGCCACCAAATACTCCTTTTTTCCCTCCTTCCTCCGCAAAACACAAAATACTCCTACTCCACAGGAGACTATGGGAATTCCTATCTGCTCAAGGCACCCAGATCAAAAGATTAGAATCTCTAGCACACACACTGAGGTCATGGCATCGAGTCAGATGTGGCTCCTCTCAATCCTCAGGACTGTCATTCTAGAGCAGGAGTCAGCAAGCTTTTTATTAAAATACAAGTGAGTAAATATGTTGGGCTTGTGGACCATAACAGTCATAACCACTCAACTGCCACTGTAGCGCAAAAAGCATTCACAGGGCAATATGTAAATGATGGGTGTGGCTTCATTCCAATCAAGCTTTATTTACCAAAACAGGTTAAGGACTATCTGGCTAGGGGGCAATGATTTGCCAATTGCTAATCTTGAAGGCCAAGTTGCCTGTCTTCTTTCTTTCATAGCCCTGTGTAGAGGGCTGTAGCGTCCCAGCTCACAGCAACCTCCAACTTCTGGGCTTAGGTGATTCTCTTGCCTCAGCCTCCTGAGTAGTAGGGACTGCAGGCACCCGCCACAGTGCCCAGCTATTTTTTTGTTGCAGTTTGGCTGGGTCAGAACCTGCCACCCTCAGTATATGGGGCCGGAGCCCTACCCACTGGCCACAGGCACCACCCTAGTTGCCTACCTTCTACCTCTTGTATTCAGTGGTGGACACAGGCAAGACAATAGTCAGAAACGCTCCCATTCAAAGAGGAGAAAACTGGGAGATACCAACAGCCTTAGAGTCCTAGAATTTCTGAACTCCCAGAGGACAACCATTGTGAAGACCTCTGACCCAGAGGATGGGCTCATTCCCTGGTTGATCCTTTATCTGCTCTGTTGAGGGCACTCCCTCTTCTTTGCTCTCCTAGGATATGATTTAGAAGGCTCTTCCTTTTCCCCTGTCTCTTCGGCCACATCTGAATGGGCTTTGGAAAAACGTGCCCTCTCTGGGGGCTGCGTAGCTTTTTTCAACCTGCTTCCCTCCTGCAGTCTCAGAGCAGTGGCAGGTCTCAAGCCGTCACAGGCTTTTTAAGGCCAGAATCGTGGGGCGAGAGGGATTGTGGTTGTTTTGCTGGCAAAGACTCTCAAAGTGTAGCTGTCAGTTCCTCGTCCAGGAGTCTCACCCATTGTTCTTTCCAGACTTGGTTTCCAGATCTGCTTTATTTCTCTATTCCTGGTCCCCCAAGCTTCTTCCAAGCAACATAGTGGTGGCTCCTGCAAGGCTCCCAGGGAGCAAGATATAAAGGTCACAGCCTTAATCTAATATTTGCTCCAAGCCTTAATAGCCAGAGAGAAATTTTTACAGTAGATGGGACAGCCATGCCTAAGTTAATTTTTGCCTTGATTCTAACTGAGCAGCATACCTTTAACCTGATATCTGCCTGTGGCCACTCAGAGTCTTTCTTAACCCCATTACTTATCATTTCTCCTAGAGAGGCATTTACCTCTCAACTTTGATCTCTGGCTCTTCTCCACTCCCTTTTATTACTCTAGAAACCACCCCATTGTTTTCCTTGCTCATCTCTGCCTGTAACATCTTGCAAAACACATACTACCCAGGTTCTTTTTCTAACCCCTTCCCCTGGAGCTGCACTTCAGTAGGAGGTGAATACGCCTTCCAAGTTATTGCAGGTGGGGCTTGTGATACCTCACAGCTGTGTAGCAGGAGTTGCTGGTTTTCAATCCCTGATTCAGTGTCCTCGCTACTGCCACCTAACCAATCTGTCAACACACATACTACCAACCTCAAAGTTAGTTAGATTAAATCAGGTTATATTAAGGTCACTTGCTTACTCAACAGAAAGTCTAACGAACCTGGCAGCTCTTTACAGCCTGTAAAATACACGTTAAGGAAACACACTGAAAACTAACAATGCAAGCACTTCTCTCATTTTCCTCAGTTTTCCACAGTGAGCATTTATTACTTTTTAGGCAGAAAAAAACTACAAGTACCAAAGTCAATAGAAAGTTCAGCAGCTTGGGAGGCCTGATGCTTAATAGTTCAACTGATTTTATCCTTTGCAATCATTGTTCTCTGAATAGACCTTTGAAGATTGCACATCAGCATCTGGGCCTCACTCTTCAAGGCTTCCCAAGGCCAAGGGCATCATTGAGTCCTTCCTCTTTCTGTTCTTCCAAGTTCCTATTTGTTAATTATAGCATTTGGATACAATATATTATTTTAAAATATATGAATGTGCTTTTTCTCCTTTGCATTTCTGTTTCCACTCTTTTCCTAGGCATCCCAAGGCGGACACCTATCGAGAGATGGGAGAACAGGCAAGCAGGCAGACGCTAGGAGAGGGAGGCCAGTGCAGGTGGTTCTGCTCTTGAGGTATGCTGAGGACTATGAGGCTCACCAGCCACACTGCCGTCCTTCGAGCTAGATTTATTGCAAGAAAGAAAATCAAGTGGTTTTCTTACCCCCACTTCTCCCTAGCTTATCAGTAGGCAGGCCAGGAGGCTAAATTTCAGAATTTATTCCATAAGAAAAGAAATACCTTTGGCCTGGGAGGGAGGAGACTATTGCCTAAAATGCCAGCCTGGAGGGAGGGGGTATGGCACAGAGGAAGCAGAGACTGGAACGCATGCCTCTGTTCTCAAAGAACAGACCGTTGGCATGATTGATAAGAGGAGAAAACAGGGTGTCATACATTGATCCTGACATTTTAAGGAAGCTTAGAAAAATCCTTCTGCTCAATTCAAGTGAGACACACAGGTACAACCACAGGGAGATCATGACCTACATGCCCTGGAGAGAAATCACTTCAGAGTGAACTCAGGGTTGCAACCAACTTCAGACAGAGACTATTTATACTGCTGCAGCCCTTTATGTATCTCTCTCCCACCCTCTCTCCTTCATGAGAGAGACCTGCTTCCAACTGTCTTTGGAAGTGCTCTCAACTTTCTCTTTATTCTTTCTAAATAAAATCTCTCAGTTACCCTGAAAAAAAAGTAAACTCAGGTTACAGCAGGATTAGAGAGATGGGACTTGAGTTCGCACAGAGGAGCTGATTTCCACTCCTGGGTTTTGTGCATGTGATCAAGAAGTTCCACGTTGTGAAAGAGGATAAGGAAACTTAGCTGAGGGTCCAGCTGAAGAGCTGACCAAAGCGGGGACAAAGCAGCCTGCACCTGCAGGCGGCAGGGCAGCCACAGTGCCCCCAAGAATGGAAGCGAGGTCAGGTCAGCCACGGAGGGCCACAAAGTCCCACCCAGATCACTAATCACTGCAGCTGCAGACACTCACAGCCAGTGTCAGGTGAGGAAGCCGGTCAGCCTGCAGCAGTCACCAGCCCAGCAGAGTGGTCAAGGGCTCCCCAGCCAAGCTCAGCGAGGAGCCAACAGGTCGAACCATGAGTTCAAGAGGCTGTGTTCTCCCCTGAGGCCACACATAGCTTGTAAGCCCTCTGCATGCACCAAATGCCATCATAGATTGGGGAAAGATGGTGGGATAAACCTAAGAGATCAAATTTTTTTACCCCAAAGGACTATTCTCAGTATTGCATTGGAATAATATTCCAGGGTTGGATTAAATATAATTAATCCCTCTCCCCATCACACCTTTGCCAGAAGGTTGGGGTTTATAAAGAAACTCATAGTAAGATGTAGGGACAGGGAAGGAGGGTAGGAGGGGGATGGGTGTGCTCCCACTTAATGGCACACCCTCTGGGGCGGGACACGGCTACACCAGGGACTCTACCTAACAAATGCAAACATTGTAACTTTGCACCCTCAAATTAACCTGAAATAAAAAATAATAGCGATAATGACTCCTCAGCTTCTAGAAAAAAAAATCATATTAGTTGCAGAGAATACGAGTCCTTTGTTTTATGAGTTTTTTGTGTTTATGACTGAACACTCCATCTCTGCCACATTTGCTTATTTATACATTTCACAAAATTGTGAATTCTTCAGCCCCAATACCACATGTCACTTATGGGTCCAAAGAGACCCTGGTGATGGGGAAGAAGGCAGGACGTTTCAGAAATCCCTGTGGATGAGAACCAAAATTAAAGGAAGGCATGAGACGGGCAAGAACAACAGCAGAGCGGCCATGCCGTCAGCAGGGTGTGCGGGGTGTGGGGGGGTGTGGCTAGATGCAGGGAGTGAGAAGTGGGGGGGGGCTGTGAGCCAGAGTTCTCTTGGTACATGGTAGCTGTGTGGTTACTCACTGCAAAGAAAGCTGATAACGGAGATGATGAGTGTTGCCAGGGAAGAAAGGGTTTTATTGCCAGTCTCCTGGCTGAAGTCAATGACAGTGAAACCCCCTTTCTCTGGCAGTACTTGTTATCTTAGTAATTGGCTTTTTGTGGACCAAAAACCTAGACCTAGGTCGGACCCATTTGGGGTTCAGTAACAGAATTAGGTGTCATGACTCAGATTTGGACACACACACACAGTGCTCAAGTCAGGACTGAGTGAGAATCTAAAAAACATGTACCAGCCAAGCAGTATCTGATTGTCGCTTGTATCTTCAATACCTGGACCACGGCCAGGGAGTCAATGGATCAATGAGCAAGTGAACACATCTCAAAATGAAGCATTTGATTAAAACAAGTGCTTTGCCCCAGTCTTCCAAATATATGGGAATGAGTTGGTCAAGTCCTCATCATACTTTGTTTTAAGCATCTTCTTTAGAACCGCCTTCCTCTTGCAAAGCTGGAAGCAATTGAAGTCATGCTCATGCACCACTCAATCAAGTCAACACTCTAATCAGTCATAGTTTTTGCCTGAAACTTATCTGCTTTGAAAGATTATAGAATAGGAACTAGAAAACTGTGGAAATTGAGGAATACTCAGCAACAGTGAGGTGGCAGAGAAGACCACTATGACCAGAAGAAATTTCACTTTTCTGAAAAGCAAAAGTTGCGCAATATTTCAAATACTGCATCAAGTGAAGAGTAAAAGCAGCACCCAGAGAACCTGTTTTGCTGCAGTGCCTGATTGTACAATAAAGCATATACTCATCCCTTCATATCAAGGTGAAGGGGGGTTGGTTTCAGGGTCTGCAGATACCAAAACCCATAAATGCTCAAGTCCCTTGCACCTGTAGAAATGGTGCAGTGTTGGCATGTAACTTACATGTTCTCCTATGCTTTAAATCATCTCTGTTTCACTCAGATTGTACATGTATGTAACCAACATGTTCATGCCACATAATATTCTGAAATTTAAAAAATAAATAAATCATTTCTAAATTACTTATAATGCCCAATATAAAGTGAGTGCTAGGTAAATAGTTGTTATACTGTATTGTTTCTTACTTGGATTATTTTTACTATTGCATTGTTACATTTCATTGTGAATTTCTTTTTTAATATTTTCAGTCTGTGTTTGGGTGACCCTGCAGTTGGTAGTTGAGGCTTCATTCTCTGGATCAGCTCTCCAAGTTTTCTTAATATCTGATTTAAAATAAAACAAACGTCAGCAAAGCTTCCATTCCCAAGTCCCACACTCATAGCTTCAGGTGCACAGGTCCAATTCTAACATTCCCCATCTCCTGAGTACAACCCATCCAGATGGGGGCTGGGTCCATCCTCCACACCATCATCAATAAAAAATTATTCTGAGGTCTTTGTGGAAAAGACCCACTCCATCAGCACACCCCAGAGCTCCTTTATGGATCAGGCTGAGACTTTGCAAAATCTTCATTTGTTCATTTGTTTTTTAAAACATGAGGTCTCTTTATGTCGCCCAGACTGGAGTGCAGTTGCCCCATCACAGCTCTCCACAGCCTGAAACTCCTGGGCTCTAGGGTCCTCCACCTCCATCTCCTGTGTAGCTGAGCCAACAGGCCCGCACCAGCATGTTCAGCTTTTGTCAAATCTTTTTTTTGAGACAGAATTTTACTATGTCACGTTCAGTAGAGTGCTGTGGCATCACAGCTCACAGCAATCTCAAGCTCTTGTGCTTAAGCAATTCTCTTGCCTCAGCCTCCAAGGTTGAGGGCACTACAGGTGCCCACCACAATGCCTGGCTATTTGTTGTTGTTGTTGTTGCAGTTGTCGACTCATTCAATCACTTAACATGTATTGATCTTTAGCCAAATTTAGGCACTGGGCTGCTTGTTAGGGGTATCAGAGTGACCGACACATGGGCCCTCCTCACTATATCCCTACAAGGCATAGATGCAGAAAGAGAATGTCACCCTGAGTTCATGTATTGCAATGTTTTTCCACCTTTTTTTTATCTCACTGCACACTTGAACCTGTAGTTAAACCTCTACAGCACACTTAAATTATGTTGATCAAAAAAAAAGAGTAAAAATAAGAATATACTTACTGTGCTTTGAACTTCTATCAAAAATAATTTAGTTAATGATCTTTAAAATTTTTCTTGGAGGCTTGGCACCCATAGCTCACTGGTTAGGGTGCTGGCCACATACACCAGGGCTGGTAGGCTCAAACCCAGCCTGAGCCTGCTAAACAACAATGACAACAACAACAACAAAAGTAGCCAGGTGTTGTGGCGAGTGCCTGTAGTCCTAGCTACTTGAGAGGCTGAGGCAAGAAAATCAATTAAGCCCAAGAGTTTGAGGTTGCTGTGAGCTATGATGCCATGGGACTCTACTGAAGGCGACACAGGGAGACTCTGTCTCAAAAACAAACAAAAAAAATTTTCTCGGGACACCAGTTGAAAATCACTGATGTTTTGTGATAAACAGTAGAGATGGGGCAGGGTGTGAAGGGCACCGTGGGAATATTGATAAAAGGTGCCCATCTCCACATGGAGAGGCCAAAGGATGCTTCCTGGAAGACAGGGGAACTGGAATGAGCCCTGAGGGCTGGGTGGGTGCTGGAAGGAACGGAACACAGCAGCAGTCCTGCGGATGGGCACACAGCTGGTACTGTGACGGTACAGGAGCACCGGGACCCCGTGAGGCTGGGCCACTGCATGTCATAGCCCTCTCTTGGGAAATTTCACAATATAAGTGACCAAAAACCACTCCCGCTGCTATGAAAGAGGTTCACAGGGGAGTCAGCAGTTAGGATAAGAAAGGACTTCTTGAGAGATAACTGACAGTGTTTTGTGTCCCTGCTCCATCTCTAAGAAAGAAGGCTGGGACTGTCTCCCCTCCACCTCAGGTGAAGAGAAAACAGCTTCCAGGAGGTCAGCAGGGATGCAGAATTGCCTCACAGCTGAGGAAACCTTGTACTGGTGCTGACTCCCACCAAGAAGTGCTAAAGGTAGAGAGAGAAATAAGGAAATACTGAGTTTCTATGTTGAAGGCGGAAAGAAAGAGAAGTGGCTGCACTGGGCACCTCTGTGCTTCCAGCATTTGTTGGGCCTCACAGAAGGCATGGCTTTTCCCGTGGGCCAGATATGGGCCACATGAGAGACAGAATGTGGGGTTGTCTTAGGTCCTTTCTTGGTGGTGTCTTCAAAAGAGGAGACAGATCTTAGCAGAAGGAATCCACACGTGTGGGCATGCTGGGGACTGAGAGTTAGCAAGGAGTTGGACGATGGACCCATTTGCCTTCAAAGGGAAATCCCAGGTAAGATCCCTCAGAGTGGGAGACATCCCCAGGGAACTCCTCAAAACACCCTGGGTAGACCTTGGTCACCTGCCAAGATCAGAGAGCATGGAAGCTGGGTCTCAAAGAAGTGCCATGGAGAAAAAACGTTCCTGATTCCCTAATCTATTTACTGCCCTCCAGCTCCAACCGCAAAAGGGTCAGACACACAGCTGGCGATGCCAGGAGTGCCAGAGCAGGACCCTGCCTGCTGGGAGTCAGGCACAGGAGAGGGGCCCAGCTGAACATCAACCTCAGCATTTCATTGTACCCTGGAAAGATAGCGTTGTCCTTGCTAAACCGACTCTGTGTTCTGCAACATTCAGTGGTCAAAGGTAACCTTACCACCTAATGGACTAGTGGAGTGGCCATCTGGGGAGGAAACCAGCTCTGTAGAATATGACTATGGGCTGCTCTTGGGAGATAGGAACAGGGGTGCTGAGTGAGCCCAACCCTTGCCTGTTCTGTGTTTGGGCTTCATGGGAAAAGCAGGAAGGAGAGGCAGGTAGAAAGTGAAAAAGAGAGAGTAATAGAGGGAGGAGAAAGAGGGAGAAGGGAGAGGGACAGGAGAGAGGCAGTAGGGCAGGAGAGGGGAGGCGGTGCATGACAGTGAAGTGGGGGAGAAAGAAAAAAGAGACGAGGAAGAGTGAGCTGGCCAGCAGGTCTGTGCCCCGACTGCCCTCCCTCTTTGACCTTCATTTGCCACTTGGAACAAGCATCATCCATGTCCTGCCCAAATCTGCTCAGGGGCATCTTACAGCAAGTCCCGGGGTCCCCCAAGGACTTTCTCACAGCCCACTCCCTGCAGCAGGACCGAAAATCCAGGAAGTTCATGTCCCCAGAGCAGCCCTCAGTCAATGCTGGTAGGAGCTAAGCACCTGCTCACCCCTCATGGTTCGCCCTGTGTCCCGGCTTCCACTCTGGGATGGAGTCCTGGTCACCCCAGTATCACTTGCTGGATAAAGCACCTTTGACTAACTTTGCTCTCACTCCTGCCTCCTGTCACCTCCAGCTGAGCTGCTCACACTCACAGCCTTGCTTCCTTCCCACGATCATCCCCTCCACACACCCCCTGGGGACTCTAACCTCCCCCTCTTTCCATCTGGCAGGCCCCTCTCTTTTACCGAGTGTCCTTAACCCATAGCACTATCCATCCCTCCCAGGGGTGGCAGTGGGACGAAAGGGAAGGATGTAAAACCGAGAGGTCTCTCCTGCCACCATCTCTCCCAACAAAGGAAGAGACCAGATCCCAGCTCAGCAGATCCCACCAGCACCAAGCCTGCTAGGCGAGTTCTGGTGTGGCAGCTCAGGCCCTGGCAGTGCAGCTCAGGGGTGGTGCTGCTTCCTGCCCGTCTGTTTGGGAGTACATTCAGGAGACATGAGCAGATGTTTGGCAGATGTTCAACCTTTCTCACATCAGCCAACAACAACACAGCACAGAGGCGATACAGGCAGGGCAGGAGGTGGGGAAGGGACCTGCGTAGCAGCTAGGGACAGTCACAGCAGACACCATCTCCAGCTCCCTCTGGGTGGGATGGAGGCAGGGTGTACATGTGTGACTCACATGCAGTGAGCCAGAGCGTGGTACACACAGCGCGCTGCTCTCGGTGGAGCCTTGGGAGGGCCAGCCTGTCCTGCTCAGCTCCCAGACTGGGCCCACAACCCTAGCCTGGCCACCTGGGGAGAGCTGGGGAAGCTGCAGGAATTTGGATCCATCAGAAAGGGAAGCCATGGGATAGAACTGACTAAAACATGCCCCACGGTCCCTTCCTGGACACATGAGGGCATTTCCAATGCTCTTTCTTTAGGGACTGGATATTCCACAGCCTTGCTCAGCACAGGGTTCCGGGGAGCCTGCAGCCATCAACAGCTGGTCCGAGAGAGAAAGCCCATGCACCATCCCACAGGGCCTGAGGGAACAGCTGGTGACGGAGTTTCCACGAGCACCAAGGGAGCCTGTGGGTGCTCAGGGAACTCAGCACCACCTTCTTTGTTCATGAATTTGTTTATTTTGAAATATTTAACTGACAAATATTATATAAATTCAAGGTATACCACATACAATGTGATAATTTGATATACAAATATATCATAGAACAATTACCACAATCAAATTAATTGACACATCATCAATTAATGCTTTAGAACTTGTAGAACTTAAAGTTTGTATCCTTTGACCAGCATCTCCCCCATTCCTCCCACCTCCCAACCCCTGGTAACTGAGGGGCCAGGAGGAGGGGAAACTCTGCTTCTATGAGTTCGACTTTTTTCAGATTCCACATATGAGTGAGATCATGCAATATTTGTCTATCTGTGTCTGGCTTATGTTACTCGGCATAACATCCCCCAGATTCATCCACATTTTCGCAATTGACAGTGGTCCCACCCCAGATTCATGGCCAGGATAGGGGGTGCCTGGGTCCCAGTCCTAGCACACAGCCCCTTACTACTGCTCCCTGCTGCCCCAGGCTGTTCTCACCCCACAGGTCCCACCCCTTCCTCTCCTTTTCCCCCCACCCCTTCCCTCCTCTTTCTCCCATCCCTTCTCACTCCTTCTTTCCCACCCTATCAACCCCACCCACAGGCATGGTTCTCCCCATCCCCCTTGGACAGCATATTTGAAGCAGGTCTCCATATAGAACTTGAACATACATGCAGGCTCGCTTCCAGTATTATGCTACACTATTGTTCAATGTCCGAACTCACTGATTCAATTCAGTCCAACTAAGATGCATGAAGAGTTTCTGCCTGAGAGTTAAATTACTGGCTAAGTGCTCTGGCCCCAGACCCAGCCTGCCTGGCTCCCTTCCTTACCAGTTGTGCAACCAGCAGTAAATTAACCTCTCGGTTTCCTGTCCTGTAAAACTCAAATAATAATGCAGCTCATGGGTTATATGCGAAAATTAAATTGTTGATATATGTAAAACAAGTGCTTAAAAGAGTGCCTTGCACATACTAAGTGCTCAGTAAGTGTCCGGCATGATGATGATGATGATGTCCCAACATGGGGGGCACAACTTGGGACATGTTTTCCTGTCCTCCAGGAGCTTTCCTGTCAAGCATGATAGACAAAGAAGTGAACCCAGCACCCGAGTCCGGAGTGAGCAGTGCTGCTGATAAAGGAAGAGCTTGCTCCAAATCTCTCTGCCTCCCTAAGCTTTTATTTACCTGTAACTCCAGAGACAAAAGAGCCAGAATTTAGCAGCACGGGCCACATACTGGGCTGAACATGTGGGGCAGAGGGATTCAAATCGTATACAAAGCAGCTTCTGCATTTGAGGAGCTGGTACTTATGTGGAGGATAGACCAACACTTAAAAATTAGAACATGGCAAGCAGAAGGGAGATGGGCACAGGACAGCCAAGTAGTTGACTATTTACCCACATGGCCCGCTCAGTCTGCCCAGCAGGCTTCTGAGATGGGTAATCCTTTAACCCTTTGTTTTATTTTATATTTTTTTAGAGACAGAGTCTTACTATGTCACTCTCAGTAAAGTGCTATGGCATCACAGCTCACAGCAACCTCTAACTCTTGGGCTTAAATGATTCTCTTGCCTCAGCCTCCCAAGTAGCTGGGATGACAGGTGCTTGCCACAACGCCCGGCTATTTTCTTGTTGCAGTTGTCATTGTTGTTTAGCTGGCCCATGCCGGGCTCGAACCCGCCAACTTCAGTGTATGTTTCTGGTGCCATAACAACTATGCTATGGGCACCGAGCCGTTAGCCCTTTTTTTAACCTGTGAGCGAATGGAAGTTTGAAGCAGTGCGAGGTCCCCCACCTGAGTCCTTGTGGCTAGGAAGTGACCAGCGTCCACACTGAGGTGTCTGACCCCAGAGCCAGAGCTCAGAGTCATGATTTCCTCCGGCAACTGCATTGTCTCATTTCATTTAATCTTCTAAACAACTCTGAGAGGAAGTGAGTAACCCAGCTGATGAGGGCACATGATGCACAGAGCCAGTGAGGCTGCAGTGAAGCAGAGAGGGCTTTGAGAGGGGACTATATTCCAACCTCAACTTCCCTTGCCCCAAATCCTGGAACGCTGTGCTAGGCAGGTGTTAACACCTGCCCTATGCACCGCTTTTTTTTTAAAGACAAAAAAATTGAACTGATACCCTGGCTATAGTGCTTTTATAATTTTTCCTCTCTTAAAACATACATTTTGAAAACTAAAAACACTCTCTTATTTTGAAATTAAGCTCAACAGCTGAGCAATTACAAGTGCTGACTTGTTAGCATTATTAACATTGACATCTTGTGGCTACTTTGGGAAACTGCAGGACCAAACCAGCGGGACAGAAACTGGGTCAGCTGCCAGATTCCCAGACCTGCAGGAATCTTAATCCAGCTCCACTCTCCAAGGTACTTAGGCAAGTGCATGGTTCTTCAGCCCCTGTTCCTAGGCATCCTCCACTGTCGCCGAGGGTAGGGTTCACCTGGCACCTCGCCTCCTTCTTCCCCATGGCTGTAAGTGTGTCTCTCCCCCTATCTAGGCCATTTCTTGACCTGTCAGATGACCAGGTAGGCCACATCAGCTCTGTCCAGTAGGTTCTGACACTCCCTGGCTCTGGCCTGCCAGTCAGATGAAGGAAAAACGGCATCTCAGTGCTGTTTTCATTTGAACATGTTTTGAAATGCTTGTTGGATACTTCTTTTTCTTTTTCTTTTTTGAGATAGGGTCTCACTCTGTCACCCTGGCTAGGGTGCAGTGGAGCATAATATAGCTCCCAGCAACCTGGAACTGCTGGGCTCAAGTGATCCTCCTACCTCAACCTCCCAAGTAGATGAGACTACAGGTGTCCACCAGCACTCCCAGCTAATTTTTCTTTTTTTTTTTTTTTTCTCTTTCAGATGGGGTCTCACTCTTGCTCAGGCTGGTCTCAAACTCCTGAGCTCAAGGGATCCTCCCACTTCAGCCTCCCAGAGTGCTGGGATTACAGGCGGGAGTCATTACACCCGGCCTAACATTGCTTGCTCATGTTAGCTCTGCCCCATGTTAAAACAGACCTCCATACTCCGACCCTCTACCTTTTTAATGCTTTGCCTCCCGCTAATCCTCTCCCCAGTGGAAGCCTTGAAGGTAAGAACGCATTTATTCCTGAGTAGAACTTGCCTCAGCTCTTCTGCGTATGACCGTGAGCAAGCCCGGGACTCTTCTGTGAGAGGAGGAATGCTCACTCATTCACTTCACAGATATTCCTCAGGACACAGGAAACAGCAATCAGCTAGACTCAGTCCAGTCCCAGAGCGGGGTGAAATTCTTTTCTAATTTTGTAAGGTGTATAACGGACCCGGGCGGCAGCGTGACAAGGGTGGTGTGTGCGAGAGGGCTCTCAATTCGGAAGTGCCCACTTCCTGGTGGGTGAGTGTGTTTCATCTCTTCTGAGATGCACGGGATTTCTTTTCCATATCTTAACCTCTCTGATTCAACGTGCTCATTAAAATGACGCACCGCACCCACCGGCGGTGGCAGTCGCCGACAGAGCCTGGGCAAAGTTGGCGGGCGGGGCTCATTCCTGGCGGTACTACAACCCTCACTACATGACGGATCATTCAAGAAGGATCATGATGCCTGAGGAGATCAGAAAGATCTCTGTGAGCCCGAATTGGTGCAGATAGTTGGAGCCACTACAGAATGTCTTTCCCCACCCAGATGGAGCCCAAATCGCCCACCGCCAGTCCTGGTTTTGCCCTTCGGAGTCGCACAGGCAAACCCAGCTCTGCTCTCAGCTAAGCCAGAGGCTCTCCACCGCAGCTGCACACTAAAATAAACTAGCCAGTTGTAAAAACACTAATACCTGGTCTCCACTCCAAACCAATTAAATGCATTCTCTGGAGGTGGGCACACACATCTGTATTTTTTTTGAAGCCCCACCCCCAAATTCTGATTGAATGACCCAGAGCACAGCCTGGGCAGCCGGATTTTTCCATGTTAAGACGATTACAATGTGCAGCCGGCCCAGAGCTGCTGGGGAAAGCCTGTTCTGACCGTCCTAAGTTTGGAGTTGGAATAAAGGCCCTTAAGGAGCCACTACTGTATTTTGCCGTATATAATGCGCACTTTTGCCCATTTTTTTGAGGGAACAATAAAGATTTCCCATTATATTGATACAGGAGTGGTAATCCCGTATCTATATAAGTGTTTTTCTCTTATTATGCTGATGCATTCAAAGTAACTCTATGCTAAACAATAAATGCTAAAATTCCTTTATAGTACAAAAAACAAGTACCTAAATATAAACAAATAAAAATTTGAAATAAAAACAAAGTGTTTTTTCCTGAAAGTTTGGGCCAAAAATGATAGCTGGGTATTACACAGGGGAGCACATAGTGCATGGCAAAATGTGGTATTTCCCTCTCTGCCCCTCACAGTGGGTCTCCACCTTGCCTGCACGCGGGAACACAGCAAAGAACACTGACAAAGCTGATGCCCAAGCCACACCCCAGACCATCAAATCAGAATTTCTGGGCTGGGGCCCAGGCATCCCTAACTGTTAAAGTTCCTAGGAAGGAACCACTGCCCCAAACCCTGCAGAGCTCAGTGGGAAATGCCTGCATCCCTGAGGCGGGCCACTCTTGGCCCCTGCAGCTGCTCCGACTAGAGCACACCCACATGACCTGGGGCTGAGGCACTGATTTCAGCTCATTGGTTTGTGAACCAACCTCACTCCTTACCTGTATCTCCAGGGTTGGCCCCATTCTAAACCCTTACACATCACAGGAACTCCATGAGGAATGACCTGGTGAACAAATAAATGGAAAGATATATATATGTTTATTTACTTTGCCAGAAACTTTCTAAGCACAGGGGCACCACAAGTACTGTGCCAGTTTCAAGGACAGCGTAGAGATAAAGGGTCTGCAGTGAACACCATTATAAGATACCAGGTTACCAGTCGGGTAGAGGTCCTGACCTCCCAAGTCAGAGGTAGAAACCAAAACAGGACGGTTTACAAGAGGAGAGAGGAATTTTTAATTCCAGGTAAGGCCACAATTTACGGCTACACACGGTTGATTTTTTTGGTTCATTGTACAGAGTTAAGGAAAAAACGGGGGTGCCAAAAATTCAATATAGTTCTTATAGCTTTATTACACAGACATTATGCAATAACTTTAACATTGAACTTTAAAACACACACACACAGTTCTCAAAGAAGCTGTTAGTATGAAAGATTGAGGTAGAAGAAACTGAGTTCTTCAGAATTTGGTTCTTAACAAAGGGCCATCATTCATCACTTTCAAATGCTATTTATTCCCCACACGTAAGGAGTTCAGCCCTAGACTCCCACCACAAATTCTATAATCTTAATACAGCTTTTGTTTTAATACAGTTCTCAAAGAGTTCTATACCTTACTTTAAAATAGCTCAAGGCCTGACCAAGGTTCAGTTTCTTTTAAGACTACATTTGCAGAGAGCAGGGCCCAAGAGACCACACGTGTACCAGGTTTGTTACTGCTCATTAAGGCCCATGGCTTGCTCCACGGCTCGAGTGTCCTCCACTGGTGGCTTGGGCAGGTCCAGCATGGTGGACGCGTCGTTCCTGGGATTCCTGGTAACCAGCATCCAGTGGTTCTTTGGTTTTTCAACTTTGTGTGAATCCAGATATGTGTGAGCTACAACTTCCACTTCCTTCCCAAAATAGGTGCTGGAGCAAGAAAGAATTAATTCTGGTGTGAAAGCTGTCAGTCTCTTCACAAAAGCACCTAGAGAAACAGACTGCTGTATGAAGCCATGGGGACATGCTTGCAGGGAGGTTTCACCCTGTTTAGGCGAGGATTAGTCAGGCAGGATCCCACAAGAGGCTGTTAGGAGAAGGAAGGAAGGACTTTTGTACAAGAATAATGGGGTTTCTCTCTAATAGGGTTTTCCACACCATCAAAGTTCTATATGACGATATTTCATCAGCATAGAACATTTTGTGCCTGAGTGGCCATACACTTTTAATTGGGCATCTTTGATTAAATTTACACTGCCCACCCCCTGCCAGCTTTACCTGTGTTACAATACCTTAAAAAAAGATGCCGGTGGACCGCCAGGCCGCGATTTGTGTGGCAGTGATTGATGAGAATTTTTGCATTTGCCTTTACAGATAAAGAAAATATGTTATTAGCATTCTGAATTAAGGCCTCCAATTTCCCAAAGGCAAAAATTTTGAAGTGTACTAAATATTTATTGCAATTTAGTAAAATATATATGTGTGTATATATATATATAACCATGTCTACTTAGCCACACGTGCCATTCATGGTACAAGAGCATTTCAGTCAACAAAGGACTGTGTGTATGAGCTTCAGATCCTAATGCCATGTTTTTACTGGGCCTTCTCTACATTTAGATACTCAAACATGTGCCACTGCAATATTCAGAATAGCACTGCAGGCTATCCTCGGGTTATGAATGAGATCAGTTCTATAGGTTTGCTCTTATGTTAAATTTGATGTAAGCTTTTAGCCTCCGCTCATAGGTGCAAATTGTACATAAGCTGGATGTTTGTAACTCGGGGACTTACTGTATGCTGTCCAGGCTTGTACCCTGGGAGCAATAGGCCTCAATATCATCCAGGCCAGGCATGTGGGAGGCTGCACCCCCTCGGTCTGTGCACACTGACCCTCAGGTGCTCACACTGGCAAAGCCGCCTAGTGATGCTTTCTCAGAATGTAGCTCCTTCTTTAAGTGACCGGTGATTCTGCCTATATACAAGGACTGTCTGGATAGTATCCAGACATTGTTAATACTATTTTTCATTTCACATGAACAGCCCTCACATATAAATACACACACACACAAATTTAGAAGTCAAACCATAATGGATTGACTAAGTACATTATTGTAGACATCTATATGATGAAATAATCATTCAGAGTTATGTTGGAGAAGAACTTTGCCAACATGAGACAATGTCATTGGTATTATTAAGTGGAAAAATAAATAAATATCTTAATGATGTCTCATCTTGTAAAAAAAAAAAGAAAGAAAGAAAGAAAACCATGGCATATGCACAGAAAAAAAAAAAAGATAAACAACAATGGCTTTCTCTGGAAGGTGAAATCACTGGTAATTTTCTTTTCTTTTTTTTTTTTTTTTTTTTTTTTTTGCAGTTTTTGGCTAGGGCTGGGTTTGAACCAGCCACCTCTGGCATATGGGGCCGGGGCCGGCGCCCTACTCCTTTAAGCCACAGGTGCCACCTGGTAATTTTGTTATTATTTTTGTGCTTTCCTGACTCTTCATAAGTAAACATATGTTTATAATCTGAAAATATATACACTGTTTCAAAATCTTGGGTTTATGCCTATAATCTCAGCACTTTGAGACACTGAAGTGGGAGGATCACTTAAGGCTAGGAGTTTGAGACCAGCCAGGGCACCACTGTGAGACCTGTCTCTATTTAAAAAGTTAGAAATTAATCAGGTGTGGTGCTTGTGCATATAGTCCTGGCTACAAGGGAGGCTGAGGTGGAAGGATCACTTGAGACCAGGAGTTCAAGGTTGCAGTGAGCTACACTCGCACCACAGCACCCCAGCCTAGGTGGACAGAAAAAGACTCTAAAAAAGACTCTTTAAAAACTTAAAAATTTAAAATTTTAATATATTTCAAAATCCTGACTCATGTAAGCTAAAAGCTGTTTGAGAAGAAAAAAGCAGTCCCAACATCCAGGCATTGGCCTGGCACTCACAGCTGTGCCTTCACACATTCCCTTGGGACCAGACTCAGTTTCACAGACTATCTGCATGAGGAAAGGCCACTCTGCAACCAAGATGGGTCCAGACACAAATAAGACCCCTCCGTCATCATATCTAAACACAGACAAAACACGGCACTGTCCAAGCCACAAAATGCCAACCATCCCCTCTCAGGGGCAAGCTGAGTGACCAATGCGTCTGTATTAATGACAGCTTTGTCCTCACTCCAGCTGCCCTTCCTAGAGATAAGATTTAGTGAGGCACCTGACCAGAGAATTATCCCCTGATTCCTGACAGTATCCACTGCAGAGCAAAGCCCCACTTCCCAGGACTCTCTCCCAAACCATCCAGTCGAAGCCCAATTCCTAGCACCCTCCTACTGAGTGGCCCCTTGTTCCTCCCCCGACCCCCAGGTGCTCTCTCTGCCTGGCTGGCAGTGACCTGTGCAAGGTGGCTCAGACAGTAGGAGGTTCCCCACTTTGTGGATGTGAAACCCTGCACTCATGAGCCTCAGAGACCTGCGTCAGGCCTTGGAGAAGAGACCTCCCAGTGCCTGGGACACCGCTCATCTAACAATGCCAGTGAAGACAGCAGTGTAACAACAGCAGCAATCATGGCAACAAGGAAAGCCGGTGCCTTCTGTGAGTTGGGCACTTTTCTAACAAGCACCCTAAATGTATTAATATTAAGCATTTAGTCTTCACAAAACCTCATAAGGGAGGGATTATTAACATCCCTGATTTACAGAGAAGGAAACTGAGGCATTGACATTTTAAATCATGGTAACAAAAGGGAATTCCCAAGAGAGAAAAGCTTGGCAAAGGACAGCAGAAGAGTAAAATGTGTTTACTGTTTAATTGTGGGTCATCCATGTGTCCTCCATGCTTCGAGGAAGCACTTTGTGAAGCTGAGCTCCACCTGGCAGACTGGAGAGACAGGTGGATGCAGAGTGGCCACTCCCTGGACAGTGAGTAGTGACCACAGATACCCTGTAAATCTTGCAGTGACTCCAGACAAGCCATCCGCTCAGCCTGCTGGATGCCCCATGGTTAGGAAAGACCCTGGCCCTGGACACAGGGAGGGATGCTGTGTGCCTGCGAGACCCTCGGCCTTCCCGACCCTCGGCCTTCCCATCCAGGCTGTGCCTCAGGCTCCAGTCCCACAGGGCCCAGGGTCCTGAGAAAATGTCTGTCTTGCAGTGACAAGGACAGTGGCCCTGCCCTGCAGGACACCTGCCCTCACCTGTGTGGCTGCCCACAGGTGAATTAGTATTAGCATCAAAGGCCTGGAACCTGTAATCCTAGCACTCTGGGAAGCCAAGGTGGGTGAATTGCTTGATCTCAGGAGTGGGAGACCAGCCTGAGCAAGAGTGAGATCCCATCTCTACTAAAAATAGAAAAACTAGCTGGGCATTATGGTGGGCATCTGTAGTCCCAGCTATTTGGGAAGCTGACGCAAGAGGATTGCTTAAACCTAAGAATTTGAGGATGCAGTGAGCCATGATGCCATGGCACTCTATCCAGGGCAGTAAAGTGAGACTCTGTCTGAAAATAATAATAATAATTATTTTCATATATAATAATTATATATATATATATATAATTATTATTATTATTATTACTGAACAAAAGCCTGAAAGTAAGCAGGCAACATCCCGGTCCTGATGGCCTCACCTCAGTGGCTCCGTACCTGGTCTCAGGGGCAGGGCCTAGGTCTCTGTACTTTTTAGGAAGCTGCTTAGGTAACTCTAGTGAGCAGCCAGAGTTGAGAACTCTACTACAGGAGGCTGCCACAGAGCAAACCAGTGCCTTCCAAACTCGAGTTATGCATGAAAAAAGAGAGAGAGAGACAGGAGTAAATTGTGCCCATGTCTTCCCAGGCTGCGCTCACCGGGACTGGGAGGCCTTCATGCTCCAGGCGCAGCTGGGGGTCGGGGAGGGCAGCCTGCCAGCAGTTTCTGTAGGACACCTCATCTGTCAGGTACACCTCCTGGAGCCAGGACTTCTTAGATGATTTCAGAAGGGTCCTATGGTCACTTGATAAAAACAGCTGAAAACAGCAAACAGATGACTAAGTCAGCTATTCAAAACAAGGATCTATCAGCTGGCTAAATGGCAAGGAGGACACAGCAGTTTTCAGAAACCTGCTCTTGATGACTGTACGAGAAAGCTCAGTTATCCTCTGCCTTAGAAATGCTGTCTCAGAACACTCAGACCAACATACATGCGCCTCAAACTACTTTCCTGTGCTCCAAATAGCAAATTCAATCTTTGTCTCTCCTTCCCACTCCCTGCCCTCTGCTCCCCTCTTTCTCTTTGTCAGGGCAGAGGACATATATTTTATCTAATGTAAATGATGTTGCATGAAATGAAATACCATGATGATATTCGAAGCGACATCATCACAGCTGAATATCAATTTATCACAGTGCATATCAATTCACTTGTGAGCCTCCAGGGTGACCCACGCTTCTCTGAAGTCAATGTCCATACTGGGAATTGATGTCAAGGTATCTGGCTGCCTGTGACCTTGCCTAAAACCACCCCACACTGCGGAAAAGTCTGAGATGCTACTTCCTTGTCTGCTCTTCCCAGGTTCCCCCTCACCCTTGACGTGGAAGTAATGTCTGTATATTTTGACAGGTTTTTGATAAGTACCTCTCACGTGCAAGGCTGTGCTGTGAGGTGCTGTGGGGAAGGCAGAAATGAGTCACTATCCTCCAGAGGTCCTCCAGAGTCAACTAGCCCTATGTATTATCAAAACGTATAGAGTGGGAGTGGTAGTGCACACCTGTAATCCTAGTACATTAGGAGGCTAAAGCAGGAGGATTGCTTGAGGGCAAGAGTTCAAGACTTCAAGACCAGCCTGGGAAACAAGTGAGAGCTCCAAGTGAGCTACGATGGCACCACTATACTCTAGCCTGGGCAGCAAACAGAGTGAGAAGGACTTGAACCCAAACTTCCCATGAAAATGAAATGCTGAAGCTGAAGCTATAATGAAATCAGTGATGGAGCCCATGTCGATAGCTCAGAGAGAGAGAAAGAAAGAGAGAGATTATAAAGCTATAATCATTAGGACACTGTAGTACTTAGAATAAAAATAGACATTTAGAGTCCAATGGATCAAGATGAAAAGCTGAGAAGCAGCATGTAGTCTAGGTAATAATTTAATGTGTGCTGAGGAAGGCATCAAATATCAGTACAGAAAGGAATAATTATTCAAGAGTAAAAGATGCCTAGGGAAAATTTAAATATTCATATAAAACCCTTCATCCAAGTAAATTTCAAGTGGATTAAAGAATAAATGTAAGCAAAAGTCAACTGTAAACATCTGCAAAGTGGTTTTCTCCCCTACTTGTTAGCTTTTGAGGGTATATTTTTTGTAATCTGTGAATTACAGTTTACAATCTGTGAAGTGAAAAGGGCAGACTTGGACCAAAACTTCAGGTGAAAATGAAATGTTGAAGCTAAAACCATAATGAAATTAGCGATGGATCCCACGACTAGCATGCTCTCTGTCCGCTTTAATATATAGTTGTTGGACTGTTTTTGGCAACAGAAAACACTGATCCAAAGTAGATATGCAAAGTGATGACTCACCATTTTGTTTTCAAATCCTCCTGTTATCCCAAGGCAGAAGTACTGCCCATACCAGAGGACTTGTCCAGTGGCATCTGTGTCCAAGCTGTCAGTGGAGAATGGACATAGTGTAAACTCTCTGCTAGAACCACTCTGTCCCTCTGTGTTCTACGTATGTGATTTTGGTTACAATCGACTTTTCTGATAATGTATATTTATATACTATCACTGGTAAATAACTAAATAAAAGATCTTTCCTTTTGGCCTTAAAATCCTGCTGGCACCCTAATCTCTGCCCTGCACCAAGGCCAGTCCACAGAGCAGAGCGTCCCATTTTGTGGGCTTTTGGCTAGAGTGGACTCAGCGTGTCATACTAATATATACTGAGAAATTCTGGTCAAGTGCATTGACATCTTTAGAGAGAACCAAAGTAATGAAAGCACATGTAGTGAGAACAAGGTGGAGTTATTCAGGCCAGGATGAGACAACACAGCTGGTCTGGTAAGTCTGGGTCCTCCGTGACCTTCACCTCTGGTCTCCCATTCTTGCTGTTTTGTAAATTCAGTTTTAACCTAAAAGTGTGTATTTTGAGTAGTTTAGGGCAATTGACTTAGAATGTTAACTTTGAACTGGAATATTGTTTTGGGTCCTGGGTTATGCCAATTATTGTTGTTTAAGATAAAGATTAACATGGTTTTTACTTTGAACTTTTATGTATAAAACTGTGGTTTTGGAAGTGGAAGAACAGAGCAGTCTTGGAAAGGCTACTCTCACTGTTCTCCAGAATTCTGGCCTTCTAACAAATAAAGTTTGGTGGACCTAACCCCTCTGCATATTGGCTGACAGAGATAAGCAGCTGGACCCTTTTCATCCAGTTTCAGTAACATATTTGTAGGCATATAATACAATCTTCTCTCTCAGTCTTTTGGGAAACAGAAGTTATGGTTGATTTTTATTTGTATTAATATAAATTACCTATATTCAAAAGAAATCTAAATTAGGTTGGGCATGGTGGCTCACACCTATAATCTTAGCACTCTGGGAGGTTGAGGCAGTGGATTGCTTGAGCTCAGAAGTTCCCAACCAGCCTGAGCAAGAGTTAGACCCCCATCTCTACTAAAAGTAGAAAAACTAGCCTGGTATTGTGGTAAGCGTCTACAGTCCCAGCTACTCTGGAGGCTGAGGCAAGAGGATTACTTGAGCCCAAGAGTTTGTTGTGAGCTATGACACCATGGCACTCTACCCAGGACAACAGAGTGACACTGTCACAAAAAAAAAAAAAAAAAATGGAAAGAAATCTAAATTAAGACCTTAAAGGACTGGCTATATTCTTGTAATATGAACATGACTATCATGAATTAGAAATAGTTTTAATTGTGATTATATCTCTGTTTATTCTCTAAGGATTGAATTGCTTGTTTTCCAAATCTCCTCAAGTACATTTTTTTGAGTTGGTGAGGTAGGGGCAGTCTCTCTATATTGCTCAGGCTGGTCTTAAGCTCCTCACCACAAACTGTTCTCCCACTTCAGCCTCCCAATGCATTGGGATTACAGGTGTGAGTTAATGTACCTAGCCTTCAGCCACATTTTTAATGAACAGTTAATTTTAAAACAGCAAAGCCTGCCCAGTGCCACCTTGTGTTCAATTCTATATTTTTCTTGTAAAAAACAACATAGCAACATTAAGAACAATGAAAGTACTCAAACAAACTTAAGTATCCTGAAATGTTATTGGAAAAACCCACTTTGCTTCCAGGCAGAATATGAATTTCAATTCCCTAGATCCAATGCTTATGAATTAAGCATGTTGAATTGAACACAAATGACCAATTATCCTGCTGGCTAAGGAAAGAAAGGATTGTAAAGTCCTCTTGACGGTAATTCTCAAAGTAAGCACGGAAGATGAGAATGGAAAATGTTCATGTAACCTCTGCCTCCAGTCAGCTGCTCCAGCCCCGAGGGAATCCTTAAACTACAAGTGGAAATAGACATTGATGATGAAAATGAGCCAAAAATTAACGAATTTCTACCTGAAAATGATAAAGGTGTTTCTGCTGACCGGGATCTTAGTTGGAACGGCGCTCAGCCCACAGGGCAGCTCCAACTCATCACTCAGATGGGCTTGAACTTCATCGGGAGTCATACACAGGCTCAGGTCCCCGCTCAGAGACACACCAACTTCTGTCTCAGAGTAGTGGGGATTTACAAGCATCACTTTGTCACCGTAGTGAATATATCCATCCTGAGATACAGAAAGCTGCATCTACAATTTCAATAGGCGTGTATTACATAAACCTCACAGTTCCACAGCTGAGGCCTCTCTCAGCCAGACCTTCCTCCCGTCTCAGACTGACGTCTGAGTAGGTAAGGATTTCACTGGATTCCCCCAGACCCTTACTTCATTCTTCCTTTCCCTTTGCCAAAGCAAAGCCCCCAGTAATCCCAAATGAAGCTGGAGTCACATGACTTGATTTCGCTACTAATCTATTCAACATCCACTGAAAATTTCTTGACCATCAACTAAGGAGCATTTTACTTATTTATAAATTTATTCATTCTTTTCTTTATTTGGAAAATGCAAGTAAACATAATTAAGAGCAGAATTCCCTCATGTTTCTGAAGTGTTAAGTAATTTAAAACACTGTTGCTTTCAGAGTAATAAAACAACCTGTTCTTTTCCAAATGACAGCTCATGCATGAGATTTTTTTCTTTTCTTGCTTAACATACACTCACACTTCATTGGATAGAATTTTGAAAACAAGGTTTGCATTTCAGGTTACCGGTCTCAAAAGATTGTTTTTTAATCTTCTGCTTTTCTGTATGAGAAGTTGCCCTTTATCTCGCTTCTCTAAGAAGTCTTTCATGTTCTCCTGGTCAAAGAGAAAAGCGCGTGAACTCCTAAACGCCAACAACAGTCCTGGATAGTACAAATTATTGAGAGTTTTTAACTCCGAAACACTTCAAGTTGAAAAATCAAAATTTTGGTATAGGGAAAGAAAGGTGAGCATAATAAAGGGAATAGTGGGGAAGATTTTAGCACTACTTTAGTAGTTTTACTTCATTGGGGAAAGTTTAGAAAAATAAGAAAGGCACAAAAAAGAGAGAGAGAGGAAGAGGGAGAAAAAGAGACATCACTTATAATTCCTCCAGGTAGAGACAACTTTTGGAGCGCAGCTGTCCCGGCTGAGGCTTCCCTCGAGAGCGCAAGGATTGGGACCGAAAGTCCGCCCTTCCCCGACCCAGTCCTGAGCCCGGGGAAGCCGAGGGAGGAGAACACCCCGCAGGCAGCACCGACAGAGTGGGGTGGGGTGCAGGGGGACAGAGAGGGCAGCATTCCTACTCAGAGCCTGCATCCTCACCTGGGACAGCCCGGGGACCGTAACACTCTTAAGGGACAGGGCAAATTTAGCAGGGTTCTAGATACCTCCTTTGGTACCGGGGGCTGGGAAGCGAAGAGACCCACAGAAAGGAGAGTGAGTGTGCTCAGAGTAGGGCCATGAGACCTGGGTTTTCGGGACAGCAGATGAGAATCCCTGGAAGTTCTAAAAGGGTGGGATTTTAAGGGCATCCACTATCCCCGGGGTGAGGGGGACGACTCGAGGCGCTCAAAGTCGGGGGAAAGGCTTGGGAGTCCCCGAGCTGCAGGTGCGCTCGGCCACGCCCCACATACCTCCTCCAGGTAGATGTCTTCGTTCCAGTTGCCCATCCGGACTCGGGGACCGTACAGGTTCTGCGCCATCGAGCCCTGCTGTCCAGCGACCAGGTCTCCCTAGAACCAAGACACTCTGGAAGTTAGCGTGCCCCGTTGCTATGACGACCCGACTCCCGGCAATTGGTCAAAGCCCAGGTCTCTGCTGGCCAATAAGTGACAACCTGACAACCCCCCACCCCCACCCCCAGCCCCGCGGCGGAGGCGTCAGAGTCAGCGCCGCCCCGGAGTGCTGGGCCCCACCCTGCGGCGGTCATTCTCTACCCCAACCCATGTCCACCTCTTAGATTTCATTAATTGCAAAGCAGGCCAGAGGAAAACCTGAGCTGAAAAACCGCTTACTCCCTAGGGATTAACTTAAAACTTACCTTTCTATTAGAATCCAAATGCTACTAGCTCGAGTGCCACTAGCTTGTGGAGGCGGCAAATGGAGCTTTTAAATGGAAGCACAGCTTGCTTGCAGACTATTTTTTTGTAATCCAGAGCAACAGCAATTCCACCTTAATCATGAAACAATACGTGGTCAATCTGGAAATCTGGAAACCAAAATAACATAGAAAGAAGGGGGAACTAAAAACTCCAAGGCTCCCAAAGTAAGAAACACATCATGTCAGTATGTTTGTACATTTCTGAGGTGGTCCCTATTTTTATGAACTTGACAGCATTCCTCCTTCTTTCTTCTCTCTGGAAATTAAAGGACAAGCCTGTAATTTGCAAGAACTCTTGACAGAACCTGAATATGTTACAGCCAACATTTTTAAAACAAAATATTATTTTAAGTGCAGGAGAGATGGACAGTTACTGTAGGAGACTGGGCGTGTTGCTGATTGAATGCATTCCTTAATTCACCATATTTATTATCTGCTAAGACAGGACAGACATGAAAGACAAGGCACCTTCCCCCCATCAGCAAACCCAGTCTGAAAGAGAAGCTAGTTTATGAAACCAAGTTATTTCAGGAAGACTATAATAAGTGCTATTAAAGATGTGTTGATGAAGGGCCATGGGAGTTTAAGGGGAGATAATTTCTGCCTTGAGGGATTAGGAGGCTAAGAATTGGATGACCATTGGGTGGTAAGGGAGAGGGATGCTTTGGAGTTGGACTTGGGAGGTTTTAAACTAGAGGGGGCTGAAGGATGAGATAGAAAAAGGAGGATTCTCACATACTCGTGAATCCACTCTCTGTCAGTAGTCTCCACCTTCTAGAATACTTCAAAAGAATGAATAGGGCAATGAACTTAGGTTAAACTTTATACCACTAAACTCATTTGATGAATTAAGAAACCGAGGCTCAAAGAAGCTAGCAGCTTATCTAACTTTAAACTGCTAAAATTTGCTCAAAGCTAAGACTCCCCAAATTTTCTGACTCTAGAGTTATATTTTTTTGCTGCATGTTTTCATATTTTCCATAAAGTCAAGAATAAGACAAAGCAGCTCTAGTCTCCCCATTTTTGTTTTTTGTGACAGTCTCCCTCTGTTGTCCAGGCTAGAGTGAAGTGGCTTCAGCCTGGCTCACAGCAACCTCAAACTCCTGGGCTCAAGTGATTCTCCTGCTCAGTACTCCTGAGTAGCTGGGACTACAGATGCCCACTACAGTGCCCAGTTAGTTTTTCTATTTTCTATTAACTCTCAAGCTCAAAAAATCCTTGTGCCTCCGCTGGCCTCCCAGAGTGCTAGGATTACAGGCATGAGCCACCACACCCAGCCTCTAGTCTCCACGTTTTTCAATTTTTTAATAATTCAGCCATTTTGTAATTCCTTATATTAGTATAGCTCTGCTCCCATCCACCTCCTCTGTACTATTATTGACAAGTATATTGTATTTCTATGTATTACAAATAAAACAATACAATTATATACACATTGTTTATGCAATTGTCTTTTAAATCAGTAAGGAGAAGAAATGTGCAGTTATACTCTTATGTAATTACATATTAAATTATTTTTATTGATGATGTTTATTTTTCCATATGGATACAGATTATTGCCTGGCTTCACTTGTTTTCTACCTGAAGAACTTTCTTTGGTATTTCTTTTAAATCAGGTTTGCTAGCAATAGCTTTTAGATTTGAAATATTTCTTTGTTTGCTTGCTTGTTTTTGGAGACAAGATCTCACTCTGTTGCCTGGGCTAGAGTGCAGCAGTATCATTATAGCTCACAGCGACCTCAAACTCCTGGGCTAGAGTGATCCTCCTGCCTCAGTTTCCCAAAGAACTGAGACTCCAGTCATGTGCCACTACACCCGGCTAGTTTTTCTATTTTTTTATGGAGACAAGGGTCTCACTATCCTGTTCAGGCTGAAGCAACACATTCTCTTAGTCTTTGCATACCTTCATTTTTATTTTACCTTCATTTAATGTAAGATAGTTCTGCTGGATACATGATTCTTTATTGGTAGAGACTTTTTTTTTCTTTCAATACTTTAAACATGCCATCTTACCAGCTATAAACTTTTCTTATTTTGATAAGAAATCAGCTGTTAGTCTTATCAGGGTTCCTTTATACATGCTCTTGCTGCTTTTAAGATCTTCTTTCTGCTTTGTCTTTCAACATTTTGACCATGTGTCTGGGTATTGATTTGTTTACTTTTATCCAACTTAAACTTGCTGGAAATATAGCTTGATGTGCTTTTCATCAAATTTGAAAGTTTTTCAGCCCTTTTTTAAAAATATTTTTTCTGATCTTTTGCCTCTATCCTGTTTTAATGAGAGTCCCATTACATTTATGATGGTGTACTCAAGATGTGTCCCACATTTCTCTATATACTTTTCTTCATTCTTTTTTTCTCTGTTCTTCAGTGCACATAATTTCTATTGATTTATTTTTAAGTTTGTCGACTTCTTTTCTTTGCAAGCTCAAGTCTACTGCTGCATTCCTCTAGTGAATTTTTCATTTTGGTTATGGCACCTTTCAACTCCAGAATTTATGTTTCATTATATGTTATTATTCCTACCTCCTACTGATATTCTACATTTAATGAGACATTGTCAGAATGCCTTTCTTTAATTCTTTAATCATGGTGTCTCAGTTCTTCAAATGTATTTATAATGGCTGTTCTGAAGGCTTCACCTGAGGAGTCCAGCCTTTGGGCTCCCTCAAAGGCAGTTTCTGTGGTCTGTTTTGACATCCTTTCCCCCTGTGTATGGGTCAGACATTCTTTGCAGGTCTCCTAATTTTTTGTAGAAAACTGGACATTTCAGATACAAGCATACTTCATTTATCTCCACTTCACTTTATTGCACTTTGAAGGTATTTCATTTATTATGAATTGAAGGTCTGAGGCAACCCTGAATCAGGCAAGTCTATCAGTGTCATTTTCCAACAGCATGAGCTCTTTGTCTCTCTGTGTCAAATTTTGGTAATCCTCACAGCATTTCAATTGTTTTATTATTACAATTATGTATCTCTTCTAGTGATCTGTGATCAATGATCCTTGATGTTACTATTGTAATTATTTGGGGGTGCCATGAACAGTGCTCATTAAAAATGGTGAATTTAATAAATGCTATTGATTGCTTCACCAAACAACTATTTCTCTCCCCCCCCCCCTTGGGCTTCCCTATTCCTTGAGACACACAATTTTGACATTAAGCCTGCAGTGGCCTCCAAATGTTCAAGTAAAAGGAGAAGTCATGTATCTCACTTTAAATCAAAAGCTAGAATGATTGAGCTTACTGAGGAAGGCATGTCAAAACATGACAAGCTGAAATGTAGGCTTTTTGCACCAGTTAGCCAAGTTATGAATGCAAAGAAAAAGTTCTTGAAGGAAATTAAAAGTGCTATTTTAGTGAACATGCAAATGATACAAAAGCAAAATAGGGCCAGTGCCCGTAGCTCAGTGAGTATGGCGCCAGCCACATACACTGAGGCCAGAGAGTTCGAACCCAGCCTGAGCCAGCTAAAACAACAATGACAACTACAACAAAAAAATAGCCAGCTGTTGTGGCAGGCACCTATAGTCCCAGCTACTTGGGAGGCTGAGGAAGAGAATCACTTAAGCCCAAGAGTTAGAGGTTGCTGTGAGCTCTGACACCATGGCACTCTATGGAGGGTGACAAAGTGAGATACTGTCTCAATTTAAAAGAAAAAAAGCAAAATAGCTTTATTGCTGATATTGTAGTGTTTTGAACAGAAGATCAAACCAGCCACATCATTCCCTTAAGCCAAAGCTTAATCCAGAGCAAGATTCTATCTAATTTTCTTCAATGCTCTGAAGACTGAGGAAGCTGTAGAAAAAAAAATTTAAAGCTATAAGAGGTTAAGAACCCATCTCCAGGCTGGGTGCCATGCCTCACACCTGTCATCCTAGCACTCTGGGAGGTCAAGGTAAGTGGATTGCCTGAGCCCAAGAGTTCCAGACCAGCCTGAGCTAAAGTGAGACCCCATTTCTAAAAACAAACAACAATAAGAAATAGCCAAGCATTATAGCAATACTGTAGCCCCAGCTATCAGGAGGCTGAAGCAAGAGAATTGCTTGAGCCCAAAAGTTTGAGGTTGCTGTGAGCTATGATGCCATAGTGCTCTACTGACAGTGACAAAGTAAGACTGTCTCAAAAATAAAAAAAAAAAAAGAAAAGAAAAGAAAGAACCTGTCTCCATAGCATAAATGTGCAAGGTGAAGCAGCAAATGCTGATGGAAAAGCTGCAAGTGATCCATAAAATCTAGGTAAGATCCTTGACGAAGGTGGCTACACTAAACAATAGGTTTTCATTGTAGACAGAAGCACTGTATGTCAGAAGATGCTGTCTAGGACCTCCATAGCTTGAGAGAAAAGTCAATACCTGGCTTCAAAGCCCAAGAACAGGCTGATTCTGCTGCTAGAACTAAGGAGGTGGTGACTATAACTCGAAAACCATGCTCACTTCCCATTCTGAAGACCCTAGAGCTGCTAGGACTTACTACCCTTATCTACCCTGCTCTTGTTCTATGAAACAGAATGGAACAACAAAACCTAGATGGCAGCACATCTGTTTACAGCATGGTTTGCTGAATATTTTAAGCTCATTGTTGAGACCAACTGCTCAGCAAAAGAAATAAGATTCTGTTCAAAACACTACTGTTCATTAATAATGCAAGAGGTCACCCCAAGCCCTGGTGCAGATGTGCAAGGACATCAATGTTGTCTTCATGCTTGCTAACATGACATGCATTCTGAAGCCCGGGCTCCGAGGAGTAAGTTTTACTTTCAAGTCTTATGATTTAAGAAATACATATTTTGTAAGGCTATACCTGACGTAGATAGTGATTCCTCTGATGGATCTGGGCAAAGTATATTGGAAATGTTCTGTAAAGAATTCTCCATTCTAGACGCCATTAAGAGGAATGTTAATGGCCAGACACGGTGGTTTAGGCCTATATCCCAACATTTTGGGATGTCAAGGGGAGTCTAAGACCAGCCTAGGCAACTTAGTGAAACCCCATCTCTACAAAAAATAGTAATGATAAGCTAGCTGGGCATGGTGGCTTGAGCCTGTAGTCCCAGCTACTCAGGAGGCTAAGGCAAGAAGATAGCTGGAGCCCAGGTGTTTGAGGCTGCAGTAAGTTGCGATTATGCCTCTATGCTCCAGCCTAATGACAAAGTTAGACTCTGTTTCAAAAAGAACAAAAATACTAGTGATTCATGGGAGGAGGTCAAAATATTCACACTAACAAAAGTTTAGAAGTTTATTCCAACTCTCATTTATTTGAGGGGTTCAGGCTTCAATAGAAGAAATAACTATAGATGTGCTGGAAACAGCAAGAGAACTAGAATTAGAGGTGGATTCTGAGGTTGTGGTTGAATTGCTATAATCCCACGGGGAGACCTGAGTGGATGAGGAGTTGCCACTTAGGGATGAGCAAAGAAAGTGGCTCTGAAGATGGAATCTACGACGGGTGAAGATGCTGTGAATTGCTGAAAGACAACACAGGATTTAGAATGTTACATGATCTTAGTTTTATAAAGCAATAGAATAGTTTGAGAGGATTGACTCCAATTTTAAAGGATGTTTCTGTGCTTCTTTTCAAATTGGAGTAAAAACTGATGCTATCAAATATCATCACATGCCACGGGGAACTCTTTTGTAAAAGGAAGAGTCAGTCAATATGGCAACGTTCACTATTGTCTTATTTTAAGAAATTGCCACAGCCACCCCAACCCTCAGCAACCACCACCCTGAACACTTAGCAATCATCAACATCGGAGCAAGACCCTGCACCAGATGAAATCTAAGTTAACCAGCTTGATGAAAGTATTTCAAATTGTATATGAAAACACTACACTGCACCCCATGTTTGCATTAATGTATACAGTTATCATTTAATGAAAAAAAAGACCCTGCACCAGTAAAAAGGCTCAGATTTTTTAGAAAGAAAGTATTTTTTAAATTAATTATGTACATTTTTTCAAACATAGTGAATGCTCTTGCACACTTACTAGACTTGGTAGACCACTGCATGGCATAAACGTGGCTTTCACATGCACTGGGAAACAAAAATATTTGTGCAACTCCTTCTATTGCAATATTTTTGGGGGGGCTAGTCTGGAACTCAACCTACTATAGCTCTGATGCAAACCTGAATTTTGTAGCACCTATTTGCTGAGTCTCCACCTCTACCCCTGGGGCTTACTGTTTTTAATTGCATATTTGCTACTATATTTGTTTAGCAATTGTTGTATAATAAGAAATATATTTGGTCTTTGTCCCTGGTTCCAGCATAGAGCTCCTAAAACCCTTGGAATTTCTTGAGTGATAAGAATGTTTTCTTTTTTATTATTATTTTAGTAGGTTTAGGGGGTAAATATTGAATTCTACTACATGTATGTATAATAGGACCTCTGTAAGTTGTCCATTCAAGGGGCTGTCACAAACTGGTCAATATATGGTCAACAGAAGGACCTAGGCCTACTGTACTGATACACACATGTGGTGCATGTCTAGTGTATGAAAATTAGGTCAACTTAAGGAAGTGGTTAATGTAAGGAGGTGGTCAGCTGTGGAGGTTCGACTGTGTTGTGTAGTAGTGAAGTGAGGACTTTGGTGTGCCCATGCCCTAGTAGTGTACATTAGATATTCCATAGGTAATTTTTCATCCCTCACCTCCTGCCTTCTTAGTCTCCAATGTCCATTTTACTACACCATGTAGCCATAGGTTAGCTCCCACTTATAAGTGAGAACATGCCACCTTTATTTTTCTGCTCTTAAGATACTTCACTTAGGATAATAGTGTCACAGTTCAGTTCCATCCAAGTTGCTGAAAAGACATTATTTCATTCTTATGACTGAGTAGTGGTCCACAGGTTAAAGTATGTGTACCGCATTTTCTTTATCTCCTCTTATTTATTTGCTCTTTAGCTGATGTGCACTTAGGTTGAATGCACATCTTTGCCATTGTGAATAGTGCTGTGATAAACACATGAGTGCAAGGAGTCTTTTGTGATTCATAATAAGCCCCTTTGGATCACACCTGTGTTCATGCCATGAGGGGACTAAGAGTGGACCTCCTAGATCCCCTCAAGGTGAGCTAGCCACCAGGAAGAACAAATGATTTTAGCCCTACCCACCAAGCCCCAAGAAGGAAACTGGGAGGCTGGAGGTTAAACTCCAGACCAACTTTTGAACAACAAGTTTTGATGAGCTCCCAGGTTGGTGAACACGCTGTGTGCTGGGCAGGTGGCATGCTTAGGGAAGGCTGGCAGCCCTCCCTTGCCTTGCTATGTGCATCTCTTTCATCTACCTATTCCTGTGTTATTGCCCTTTTTAACATCTTTTATAATAAGTTGTTACACAGAGTGACTTCCTGGCCAGTGGACCATTCTGGCTAATTATAGAACTTGAGGAGAGGGTCACGGGAGCCCCTGATTTATAGCTGCCCTGTCAGAGGTATGAGTGGTCCAGAACTTGCAAATGGCTTCTGAAATGAGGGCAGTCTTGTGGAACTAAGCCCTTTATTCTGTGAAATCTGATACTGACTCCAGGTAGCTAGTGTCAGAATTGAGTTGAATTGGATTGTCAAGCAACATTCTGTTGGTGTCTAGGGAGAATCATCACCAGTTGTAAGTTTTGGAAAGCACTCCAGTGACTCTGACTGGACTAGCTCAGTGAACTCTTTTTCCTATACCCTGCACAGCCTCTGGTGTCACTCATCAGTGGGCACAGACTTAAGCATGAGCAGTCCTGTGTCTTCCACCACACCCTCAGGTGAATCTTAACATGATAAAAAAAGTCACATAATGAAGCATCAGACAACTTACAAGATGGGTGGGTTTAAAAACCAGGTGACCCTGCAAATGTGGCACTGCGAGCAGAGCACACTCTGATCTAGTGCATAAACGCACACAGAAAACAATGGATAACAACAGAAAATGGTACGAAACAGAGGGGATCAGTGAGTGTGCACAGGAAGCTTTGGGAGATGTTCACTGTAGTCTTCCTGAAGTTGGGACAAAATTAAACAAACTAGATGAGTTTGGTGCTTTGGAAAATGTGAAAGCTGCTAGTGAACTCTATTCTTTTTACCAGGAAAAGTAACTGAAATTGGGGGCGGCGCCTGTGGCTCAAAGGAGTAGGGTGCTGGCCCCATATGCCGGAGGTGGCGGGTTCAAACCCAGGCCCGGCCAAAAACTGCAAAAAAAAAAAAAAAGAAAAAAAGAAAAGTAACTGAAATTAATGAAGCTCTTGCACAAAATCCAGGACTTGTCAACCCATCTTATGAAAATGGTTGGCTGATCAAGATGACCGTAAGCCACCCTTCAGAACAAGATGAGCTAATGAGTGAAGTGTATGAAAAATACATAAAATCTATTGAGGAGTGAAAGTTGCACCCTAAATAAACTAGTATGAAAGAAATTTTGTTTTTAATTTATTGTTGGGGATTCACTGAGGGTACAAGAAAACAGGTTTCACTGATTGCATTTGTTAGGTAAAGTCCCTCTTACAATTGTGTCTTGCCACCAAAAGGTGTGACACACACCAAGACGCCACTCCCTCCCTCCTTCCCTCTCTCTGCTGTTCCCTTCTCTACTCCTCCTCCTTCCTCTCTCTGCTCTCCCCTTTCCGTACCCCCACAGTGTCATTTATTATCATTAATTGTCCTCATATCAAAATTGAGTACATAGGATTCAGCCATCTCCATTCTTCTGATGCTTTACTAAGAATAATGTGTTCCACTTCCATCCATGTTAATACAAATGCTGTAAAGTCTCCACTTTTTTAATGGCTGAATAGTATTCCATGGTATACATATACCACAGGTTGTTAATCTATTCCTGGGTTGGTGGGCATTTAGGCTGTTTCCATATTTTGGCGATTGTAAATTGAGCTGCAATAAACAGTCTAGTGCAAGTGTCCTTATGATAAAAAGAATTTTTTCCTTCTGGGTAGATGTCCAATAATGGGATTGCAGGATCAAATGGGAGGTCTAGCTTGGGTTCTTTGAGAGTTCTCTGTACTTTCTTCCAAAAAGATTGTATTAGTTTGCAGTCCTACAAGCAGTGTAAAAGTGTTCCCTTCTCTCCACATCCATGCCAGCATCTGCAGTTTTGAGATTTTGTGATGTAGGCCATTCTTGCTGGGGTTAGGTGGTATTCTCAGGGTGGTTTTGATTTGCATTTCTCTAATAATTAGAGATGATGAGCATTTTTTCATAAGTTTGTGCACCATTTATCCATCTTCTTTAGAGAAGGTTCTATTCATGTCTCTTGCCCATTGATATATGGGATTGCTGGCTTTTTTCATGTGTATTAATTTGAGTTCTCTATAGATCCTAGTTATCAAGCTTTTGTCTGATTCAAAATATGCAAATATCCTTTCCCATTGTGTAGGTTGTCTATTTGCTTTGGTTGTTGTCTCCTTAGCTGTACAGAAGCTTTTCAGTTTAATTAAGTCCCATTTGTTTATTTTTGTTGTTGTTGCAATTGCCATGGCAGTCTTCTTCATGAAGTCTTTCCCCAGGCCAATATCTTCCAGTGTTTTTCCTATATTTTCTTTGAGGATTTTTATTGTTTCATGCCTTCAATTTAAGTCCTTTATCCATCCTGAATCAAGTTTTGCGAGTGGAGAAAGGTGTTGGTCAAGTTTCAGTCTTTTACATGTGGATATCCAGTTCTCCCAGCACCATTTATTGAATAGGGAGTCTTTACCCCAAGGTATGCTATTGTTTGGTTTATCGAAGATTAGGTGATTGTAAGATGTTAGGTTCATTTCCTGGTTTTCTATTCAATTCCAAATGTCTATGTCTGTTTTTGTGCCAGTATCATGCTGTCTTGACCACTATGGCTTTGTAGTATAGCCTAAAATCTGGTATGGTGATGCCCCCAGCTTTGTTTTTATTACTAATAATTGCCTTAGCTATACGAGGTTTTTTGGGGGGTTCCATACAAAATGCAGAATCATTTTTTCCAAATCTTGAAAGTACAATGTTGGATTTTAATAGGTATGGCATTGAATAGGTAGATTACTTTGGGAATTATAGACATTTTAACAATGTTTGTCACAGGCAAGCTCCCAGCCCATTCCCCGACTCCACAGGCAAGCTCCCAGCCAGTTCTCCTGACCTCCCCAGGGTCTATTCCAAGAAAAGTCTTCAGAACAAAGAAGCACGGAAAGTCCTAAGTTTCACACACACACAAAAAAGTTCCCAGTGGATGAACAATGGTCAAAACCTACCTAAGTTGTGTTATCCAAGCGGTAACCATTGTTACCTAAACTATAACCATTGTTACTTAAGATGTATCCATTGTCACCCAAGCTGTAACCCTGCCCTGAGCTAACCACAATGTTTCCCTTCTGTACTGGCCTGCTCACTTACCTACACAAAAAAAATATAAAAGACAACCTGTCCTGCACTTCAAGGCCACCTGTCTCTCAGAGCAGCAGTCCCCTGCACAGGTGCAATAAATCACTGATTGATTGCATCTAAGTGGGGTCCAAGTTTATCTTTTCAGGTCACCATAGCTACAACATGTTGATTCTTCCCAGCCATAAGCATGGTATGTTTTTCCATTTGTTAATATCCTCTGCTATTTCCTTTCTTAGGATTTCATAATTTTCTTTTTTTTTTTTTGAAACAGAGCCTCAAGCTATCCCCCTGGGTAGAGTGCCATGGCATCACAGCTCATAGCAACCTCCAACTCCTGGGCTCAAGCGAGTCTCCTGCCTCTGCCTCCCAAGTAGCTGGGACCACAGGCGCCCGCCACAATGCCCCCCAGCCATTTTTTGGTTGCAGCCATGGTTGTTGTTTTGGCGGGCCCAGGCTGGATTTGAACCCACCACCTTAGGTGTATGTGGCTGGTGCCTTAGCCACTTGAGCCACAGGCGCCGAGCCAGGATTTCATAATTTTCTTTACAGAGGTGTACCTTTGTTACATATATTCCTAGGTATTTCATTTTCTTTGAAGCTATGGTGAAGGGAATTGTGTCCTTAGTAAGTCTCTCATCTTGGCTGTTATTGGCATATACAAAGGCAACTGACTTGTGGACATTGGTTTTATATCCTGAGACATTACTGTATTTTTTGATGACTTCCAGGAATCTTGTGGTTGAGTCTTTGGGGTTCTCTAAGTATAAGATCATGTTGTCAGCAAAGAGGGAGAGTTTGACCTCCTCTGCTCCCATTTGGAGGCCCTTTATTTCCTTGTCTTGCTTAATTGTGTTGGCTCCAGCACTATGTCTAATAGTAGTGGTGACAGAGGACAACCTTGTCTGGTTCCAGTTCAGAGAAGAAAAGTTTTCAGTTTTACTCCATTCAGTAAAATATTAGCTGTGGGTTTGTCATAGATAGCTTTGATCAGTTTCAGAAATATGCCGTGTATGCCTATACTCTTTAGTGTTCTAATTAGAAAAGGATGCTGCATTTTATCGAATGTATTTTCTGCATCTATTGAGAGGATCATAAAGTCTTTGGTTTTACTTCTGTTGACACAGTGAATAATATTTATAGACTTGTGTATATTAAACCAGCCTTGCATCCCTGGGATGAAACCTACTTGATCATGATGTATGATTTTTTTAATGATAAGCTGTAATCTATTGGCTAGTATTTTGTTGAGAATTTTTGCATCTATATTCATTAGTGAAATTGGTCTGAAATTCTCCTTTTTAGTTGGGTCTTTTCCTGGTTTTGGCATCAAGGTAAGGTTTGCTTCATAGAACGTGTTGGGGAAGATTACTTCCTCCTCAATTTTTTGGAATAATTTCAAGCTCTTCCTTGAAGGTTTGATAGAATTCTGGTGTGAAGCCATCCAGACTAGGGCATTTTTTGGTTGGAAGATTTTTTATTGTTTCTTTAATCTCAGTGCTTGAAATTGCCCTGTTCAGGAGTTCTATTTCTTCCTGGCTAAGTCTAGGGAGAGGGTGTGATTCCAAATATTGATCCATTTCCTTCACATTGTCAAATTTCAGAGCATAGAGTTTCTGGTAGTATTCAGAGATGATCTCTTGTATCTCTGTGACATTAGTTGTTATTTCCCCTTTATCATCTCTGATTGAGGTTACTAGAGATTTTACTTTTTTATTTTTGGTTAGTCTGGCCAAAGTTTTATCTATTTTATTTATTCAAAAAAAAAGAACTCCTTGTTTCATTAATTTTCTGAAAGATTCTTTTGTTTTCAATTGATCTCTGATTTAATTTTGGATATTTCTTTTCTTCTCCTGGGTTTAGGCTTAGATTTTTCTTCTTTTTCCAATTCTATAAGATGGCTTGTGAGTTTGTTGATATTCTCTCTTTCTGTTTTTCAAATGTAGGCATCTAAAGCAATAAATTTTCCTCTCAAAATGCTTTTGCAGTATCACACAGGTTTTGGTAACTTGTGTTTTCATTGTTGTTATGCTTAAGGAAGTTAATGATTTCCTCTTTTATTTCTTCCTACACCCAACTTCATTCAAAGAATGTTGTTTAATTTCCATGCCTTTGTGTGGGGTTGAACATTTTTGTTGGAGTTGAGTTTCACCTTTAGTGCCTTGTGGTCTGAGAAGATACAAGGTAAAATTTCAATTCTTTTGATTCTGTTCAGGTTTGTTTTGTGTCCTAGGATATGATCAATTTTAGAGAATGTTCCATGGGGTGATGATAAAAATGCATATTTTTTATCTTTGGGATGGAGTGCTCTATATGCGTCTATCAAGCACAGTTGCTCTAGGGTCTCATTTAAGTCCCATATATCTTCATTTATTTTCTGTTTAGAGGATCTTTCCAGCTCTGTAAGAGGAGTATTAAAGTTCCCTGTTATTATGGTAGTATAGGATATCATATTGCCCAGATTGGGTAATGTCTGTTTCAAGAATCTGGGCACATTTAAATTGGGTGCATAAATATTTAGAATTGAAATGTCTTCTCATTGTATTTTTCTTTTGGTCAATATAAAGTGACCATTTTTGTCCTTTTTTAGTTGCTTTAAATCTACATGTATCTGAAAGTAAAATTGCAACTCCTCTTTTCTTCTGAATTCTGTTTACCTGAAAAATTGTCTTCAAACCCTTAACTTGGAATTTTAATTTGTCTTCTGAGGCTAGGTGTGTTTCTTAGCCTCAAATGGATGGCTTGTGTTTTTTAATCCAACAGCCAATCTATGCCTCTTCAGTGGGGAAGTCAAGCTATTAACATTTATTGAGATAATTGATAAGTGTGGTAGTGTTCTATTCATCTTGTTTTGTGAGAGTCCATTGCTTAGTTTTATCCTTGCATCACTGTGGAAGTTATGTTCTGTCCTTTAGTTTCTGAGTTCTTAGTTTGCTGTTGATCCATTGTGATAGTCAGTGTGTTGAACAGGTTGAAGTATTTCCTGTAGAGCTGGTCTTGTTGTGGAGAATTTCCTCAATGTTTGTATATCAGTAAATGATTTGATTTCTCTGTCAATTTTAAAGCTTAGCCTAGCAGGATATAGGATTCTGGGCTAAAAATTATTCTGTTTAAGAAGATTAAAGGTAGATGACCATTGTCTTCTGGCTTGGACAGTTTCATTAGAGAAGTCTACAGTCACCCTGATAGATTTGCCCCTGTAAGTCAACTGGCGTTTACTCCTGGCAGCTTGAACAATCTTTTCTTTTGTCTTGACTTTGGACAAGTTCATCACAATGTGTCTTGGAGAAGCTCAGTTAGAGTTGAGGAAACCTAGGGTCCCATATCCCTCTAAAAGGAGTGTGTCAGAATCTTTGGTGATATCTGGGAAATTTTCATTTATAATGTTCTCAAGTATGGCTTCCATTCCCCTGGGGCATTCTTCTTCCCCTTCTGGGACACCTATAACTCATATGTTTGAACACTTCATAAAGTCTCATAATTCTGTCAGTGAATGTTCTGCTTTTTCTCTCTTCTTTTCTGCCTCTTTAACTATGTGAGGTATCTCAAGAGCTTTGTCCTCTACCTCTGAGATTCTTTCTTCTGCATAGTCCAATCTGTTGTTGATACTTTCTATTGCATCTTTAAGTTCCCCAATTGACTGCTTCAGTTCCCTCTGCTCTGCTTTATCCTTTCTATATTCTTCATATCATTCATCTCTTATTTGATTCTGTTTTTGGATTTCCTTTTGGTTATTTTCCACTTTATCAGCAGTTTCCTTCATTGTTTCCATCATTTCCTTCATTGTTTCCATCATCTGTATTCTAAATTTCCTTTCTATCATTTCTAAGATTTCTTTATCAGTGGAATCCTCTGCAGTAGGAACCTCATGGTCCCTTGGGGGGGGGGGTTGCTCTGGACTCATTTTTCATGTTGCCAGGATTTTTTTGCTGGTTCTTTCTCATGAGTGATTTATCTGCTTCCTTGCCCTAATTTTCCTTTCATTTCCTCTTGCTCTTTAAGTTACCATGCCTCTGGACTAGGGTTTTGATGAGTCCTTTTGGTACAGGACCAGAAGGATGAGAAGACTGAAGAGCAGGAAGAGAAAAAAGAAAGGAAAAAAAAGGAAAGAAAAAAGAGAAAGGAGAGGGAATGGGTAAAAGGGAGTATTAACAAAAACAGGAGAGGCACAGAAAGAGGGATGCAGGAGCAATATAGGTGTACAGTAGGGTACTTTGACCCAACCTTAAAAACCCCCAACCTCTGGGGGTGCTGGGTTGGGTTGTTCCTTTGAGGTCAGCAGCTCTTTGCTAGCCTGTTCAGACACAGTAGAACCAAGTAGAAAAGAAAGACCAAAATGCTACAAATCAAACCAAAACAAGCAAACAGAAAACTTTACAGGATAAAATTGGGCAAAAAAACAAATAATAGGGGTAGAAACACTAGCAGAAATGAAGTTCTAATTGTTAAAAAAGGCAACAATGGAAAATTATATTTAAACTAGAAAAATGAAAGAAAAGAAAAGAAAAATCTATAGGGAAAATGTTGAAATTAAAAAAAAAACAAACAAAACAACAAAAGAAGAACCAAAAAATAAAAATAAAAACAAACAAATTTAAAAAACCCAAAGCAGTATGTATATATATCTTACTGAATATTGTCTGGGCAACAGGTGATTTTCTGGGGTATGAGATGATAATCACAATGCTGATATGGCTGTACGAGAAGGAGACTATAGGCCTCTGATGATTTCGCAAACCACATAGGGTAGAAAGTCTAAATCTCACCTCAGCCAGCTTATAAGCCACTTTAAACTGCCAACCTTGGCTAAGCAGAAGCTTTCCTGGGAAAGTACTTGTTGCTGGGATCACTCCTTAAGTGGCTATCCACTTACTCAGTGTGCCTAAACCAATCTCACACTATGCCCCTGAGGAGAAGGTTGTAAGGCATCTCAGTCCCCACCTTTAGGCTGCTTAGTCACTAGATTACTTGCTCCCACCCTATCCTTGCTCTGCAACCCTGAGGGCGGAGCTTGCCAGGGTAGTTCTCCCACAATGGCTCCTTGCGGCCCATAGCCAAGCACTATTAGCTCCATCTGGCTCAGCAGTTCAGTCTGGGACCCTAGACAATGCTTAAAGTCCTCTACTCCCTTGCCCAAGTTCTCCCAAGGTAGTTCAACTGAGTGCCAAGTCCAAAAAAAAAAAACCCAAACAGCTCTCAGGTAAGGCCTTTCCAGTTTGCAATCTCACAGCTGCTCAACTTACAGCTGCCAGCGGGATTACACCAAACGAACACATGCAAACACTTGCCAGTTTTGCACTGCTTTTATCCTCCTCATGGGGTCCAGAAGTCCCTCACTGACTCCCTGGGTCTCCAAAGGGATGTTTCTGGGCAGATCTCACCCGCCAGAGATGCCTAAAGTCTCCTCAAGCCAGACTCACTGTGCCCAGTTGCAAGGAAGCTGTTACTCAGCCACCAACTTGCTCGGTGAATCAGTAGGAAAGAAATTTTTAAAAATCTAGCCAGGTATGGTGCCCCATGTCTGTAGTCCCAGCAACTAGGGAGGCTGAGACAGGAGAACTACTTGAGCCCAGGAGTTTCAGGTTACAGTGAGCCACGAACATGGATGCCACTGGACCCAACTGAAGTGACATAGTGAGACTTTGTCTCATATATACATACGTGTATATACAGTTCTTAAGTTTACATTATTTAGAAACCCCCAAAGCCAAAATTAAAACAGAAATGAACCCATACATTGCTGGCCACAGTGCAAAGTCTCCATCCTTATTTAGCAATAAATACCTCCTTAAAATCAGCCTGCCACTGCTTCTACTTTACTTTTTTTTTTAAAGAGACAAGGCTTCACTCTGTAGCCCAGGCTGAAGCATAGTAGTGCCATCATAGTTCACTACAGCCTTGAAATCCTGGGTTCAAGTGATCCTCCTGGCTCAGCCTCCTGAGCAGCTGTGACTATAGGTGTCTGCCACAACACCCAGCTGATTTTGTTTTGCTCTCTGTAGAGATGGAGTCTCATTATGTTGCCCAGGCCGGCACTTTATAAATATTATTTTTACATTAGTCCTGCATAAAGTAGAAAACATATTTGCTAGTTTTTTTCATACTTCAATGATGCTTTTAGAAAAAAATTTAAGTGGAGTCTTTTATTACTTACTTGTAAAACATCTGGCAAGAAAAGAAAAGCCAAAGAAATACTTGGAAATAATCATTTTAGAAAAGAGAAGTGGAACAAAGTTCAAATATTAGGAAAGAGAAATGAGTCATTATCTTACATGAGAGGCATGCCAGGGTTCTGAAACATTAAAAGTCCTCACTGGATCACAAACACAAGACATCACAGTACCGTAAAGACAGAAACAGAATTGAGCGGCTTTCACTCAGGGTGTGCAAGCACGTTTGTCTCTGAGCCTCAGTATCTTCATCAGTAAAAATGGGTTGAGAATATCACTACTAACTCTGAAAAGTACCCAAAATAATTTCTAACATGTTAATAGATATGAAGGGGAAAAGAGTTCTATTATCAAATAAATTTGAGAAATTCTGAGTAAAATAGGATTTTTTATTTTAGGTTTTCTCAGAGCCTTGGGTGCAATGGCACACACTATATATCCCCCAAAGGATGATCATATGGACAAAGCTTCTCAAGCTAATTTCAGCATGGAACCCTTTTTTAAGAATCATCTTATACCAGGGCTCAGTGGCTCACACCTGCACTCAGGGAGGCCCAGGCAGGTAAATTGCTTGAGCTCAGGAGTTTGAGACCAGCCTGAGCAAGAGCATGAGACCTCGTCTCTAAAACTGGCTGAGTGTTGGGGG
>NW_003852406.1:32864941-32868514 GCF_000181295.1 Otolemur garnettii | reverse complement strand
AAAAAAAAAAAGTCATCTATGAAACCAACATTTTCAGATTTTAAGGAACAATGACTCAGAGATTTTGTGAGGCTTAGGTGGGGATAAAGAAGTAGAAATGAATACCAAAATAACCAAAATTATATTGGCAGATCTTGGGGAAATGTCTATGCAATAGGGGCGTCCACCTGTTCAATTGTTATTCAACGAAGAGTCTCCGTGGGGCACACACTGTGCTCAGTGTCTGGATGCAGTTGTGAGTAAGGTAAGTGTGACCCTGCTGGGGTGCAGGGTCAGAAGACAGCTCTGAAGAAGTGAGTACACGCATGTGGCATGTTGCCAAAGAATCAAAACACGGACAGTTTCTCAGAAAGGATATCAGCAAATGTTTTCCCTCTAAATAATAGTCCTTTGACAAAGCAGGCAGCATATTGAAAATAGTCCTATTCTAACATAATGGCACAATCATTTTTTAATACCTCATCTGATCAGAGGCATCTATTCCTATCCTATCCAAAGAACATGAGGTGGAGTCTGACCAGGAAATGGTCTCCTGAACTTGTTTACCTCCATCTACTTTCCCTCCGCTGGCATCAGATCCCGAGGGGGAGAGCTCCCACCAGCAATGCACTTTATTTGTCCCCCACCAGGTGGGGCCACAGAGCCTGCATTCTCCCGGGAGTGGGCCCCTGCAGCCGAGTTCTCCGGGCCCCTTTCCATTGCCTTTGACCACCTGTGCTCAGTCTTTAGTGCCTCTCCTTCCGTTAAAGCTGCTTTAACTGGCTGATACACGTGCATATGTGAAGTCCTGAGAGCAGAAGAAATTTCCTACTATTTACACTCTTCACTGGCTTCTAAGAAGAGTGCATCCTGTTAAAATGAAGCCTTATTGTTCTACACAACACCTTGGTGAGTTTGGAAATACCAGAATGGACTCAAGCAGTCTATGGCTGCAACAATTAGAAAGAGCCGAATGAGCCTGCCCAAGAGAGTGAAAAGAAACAAAATTTCCCTTCTGGGGTGCTGCCTTCTGCAGGAGCAGAAGGGCCCAGAGGCAGGGTGGCCAGGAGACTAAGACTCTGCTGGGAAGCCACAGACATCCTGGGAAGGACTTTGGACAGCAGTGTGAGAGGAGACTTTAAGCCATTTCTTCTAAATATCGAAAATCAGGGAGGCCCATAGCTGATATTTAGGGTATGGGAGTATTTCTCCTTTCAAATCACCAGAAATTTATTTCTGTCATGTTATGATTAAGATATACATACACACATATGTAGATAACATATATAAATAATGCATATCTGTCTCATATATATATGTTTCATCCACAGTTGCTGGCTCATAACTCCGTGGCCCCTGCTCCAGTCTTTCATGATAACACTGGGCGTGTGAGACGTATGGAACATCCAGACTCTCTCTGACCTTCACCTGCCCCAAGGCAGAACTGTGATCTTCTCTGCCTTTCTGACAGAGGATCACCAGACCCTCATTCCGAAGAGAGTGCTACCGCACACCCTAAAGGTTAATCACATTTCCACAGAGTTGTACATAAGAACCCAGTAGGGCAGCATTTGAAGAACCTCCAGATAACTGCCTCTGTGAAGGTTCCAGAGCGTGGTGTTCCCAAGATGGCATGGAAGCTCCACACCCTTCCTGCATCTCAATTGAGGCATCTCTTCATCCACCTCCCTTTATAATAAATTGGTAAATGTAAGTGTTTCCTGAGTTCTGTGAGCATCTCTAGAAAATTGATTGAACCCAAAGAGGGTATTATGGGGACCCCGAGTGGAAGCTGTTTGGTCAGAAGCTTTGGAGGCCTGGACTTGGGGCCATGTCTCAAGGGGGCAGTTTGGGGCACAGGGCCCTCATCCTGTGGGGTCCAACCCCACCCTTGGTAGCTGGTGTTGGAACTGAATCAGAGGATACACATGAAGTGCTCGTGTCCTAGTGTGTGCATGGGGCACCCCACATTTGGTGACAGAAGTCATCTTCTGTGTTGATGGTTGTTGTAGTGTGAAAGCAGAGCGGAAAACACAGTTTTTGAAATTTTTCACAAAGCAATTTCGAACTCCCCTCCCCCCTTTTAAGCAGGGGAACCTACTAAAAGCAAACAAAAGCAAGACGACTCTTTAAACAAAAGCAAATGTGAGTAGATGAAAAAGAATGGTCTTACGTTTGACTCAAATGGTGAGTTGGGGCAAAACGGCCACCTTGTCCTGCCTTTTCAGAGTCCTGGAGACTTTGTGCAACACAGTTTGAAAACCACTGATCTAGTCTGCACCTTCTAATTTATAGTCAAAATTAAAGCCCAAGGAATGGGACTGGACTGCGGAGGACTGAGGCCCCTCCAGAGGAAGGGCAGGAGCTGGAATTAATGCCACCTGGCTTTCAGGCCCAGGCTTTGCCTCCTTCCCAGTCCTCACCCAAGCCAAACTGTGGCATTAGACGCTCAATCTGTTTAACACTGACCCATTTATCTTGTCTCTCTGGTCAAAAAAAAAAAAAGTTGTGGTCTTCATGGTTTCAGAAAAATATAAATAGAAGCATTTTACACATTAAAAGAAAGATTCCTAATGCAACAAAGATGAACATATTTGGTCTATTCTTTTTTGCAATTTAAAAGTCAGCAATTATAAGTGTTCTGAAAGCAACGTGATCGTTCAAACACTTACAGTACAGTAGAGCAGAGTTAGGAAATGAACCGGTTCCGGGAACTTAAAGATGCTTGTGCGTGCAGGAGGAAGGCTGTCAATAAAGACACATTTCCCCAAACCATCAGCTTTTCCAGTTCCGCTCATCTGCAGGGAAAGAGGACGTGCCTTTATTCACAGGATGAGGACATGGAAGCAAGTGTGGACGTGAGATGTACCCGCGTTAGCACAGGATCAAGAACTACAGCCCCCCGCAGGAGCTCCAGAAGAGAGGAGGAAGGGAAAACAAGAGATAGCATTGCCCTCCTTCCGTGTTCATCGTGTCCACAGCCTCAGGACACTTTTATGCACATCTGGGTTGGGGGGTATTATTATGAGAAGAGATTATAGAAAATAATTCTATATTGCATGTCCTACCAGCTCTGTAATCTAAATTGTGAGCTTTGAAATCAGACATTCTCAGTTCAGAGCCAGAACTAACCACTTACTTCTGTGTGGCCCTTGAGTCAAGTCACAACCTGTCTGTGACTCAGTTTCCCCATCAGTAAAATGAAGAACTGATACCACTCACCTCATGGGATGAGAGTGATACATGAGATGATACAGATTAACATCTTGGCACCATCTTAGAACACAGTAAACACTCAGTACATGTTACATCTTGGTTTTATGAAAAGACTGACATCAGAACAAGAACAAGAGCCAGTTTTCTGCTCACAGCTCTCCAGACACCTCACTCAGCAGATGTTTGCAGCTTTTATATAGTCACATTGGACTGTTTCTCATGCCTATTAGTAATGTCTTGATGGTAATGCCTCAGTCAAAAGAGTTTAGAACACAGGCCTTTCCCTCCCTCCCTCCCTTCCTTCCTTCCTTCCTTCCTCCCTCCTTCCCTCCCTTCCTTCCTTCCTCCCTCCTTCCCTCCCTCCCTCCCTCCCTCCCT
>NW_003852406.1:32859611-32863832 GCF_000181295.1 Otolemur garnettii | reverse complement strand
TTCTTCCCTTCCTTCTCTTTCTCTTTCTCTCCTACCCTCCCTCCCTCCCTTCCTTTCTTTCTCTCTCCTTTCTTCTCCTTCCTTTCTTCTTTCTCTCTCTTTCTCTCTTTCTTTCTTTCTTTCCTTCCTTTCTTTCCAGAGTCTCACTCTGTTGCCCTGGGTAGAGTGCTGTGTGGTGATAGCACACAGCAACCTCAAACTTGTGGGTTTAAGGGATCCTCCTGCCTCAGCCTCCCAGAGTACTAGGATTACAGGCATGAGTCACCATGCCTGGCTCTTTCTTTCTTTTTGAGACAGAGTCTCTCTCTGTCACTCAGGCTAGAATACAGTGGCACAATCACAGCTCACTATAACCTCTAACTCCTGGACTCAAGTGAGCTTCCTGCCCCAGCTTCCCGAGTAGCTGGGAGCAGAGGCACATACCACCACACCTGGCTAATTTTTTCAATTTTTAATAGAGACTGGTGGAGGTGGGGTGGGGGGAAGAATGTCACTATATTGCCAAGGCTGATCTTAACCTCTTGAGCTGAGCACTCTTCCTGCTTCCATGAGGCAACGTGCTGCGATTACAAACATGAGCTACCACAACCAGCACTGACCTTTCTCAACAAGAGTTTGATTTCATAATTGGGCAATTGTGCCCTCATGTGGCAAGTCACAGGGACAGCTCTTTACCTGTAACCAGAAAAAAAGATATAATGACAGTGAGGTGGTCTCATGGCTCAGTTCAGAAGACCCCAGCTGGTCTCTGCTTGTAAAGGGAGCTGCTAATCTGGCCTTGGAGAAATAAAGACTCAGCTTCTCTCACCATAGTAAACACTGAGGTTAGAGCCGTCAGATGCCAGTAGCCCGTGAAATCGTTGTCAACTCGTAACAATCTCAGCTTCCTTTCCTATAAGTAACACTCTTTCACACTGTGTCCTGAGAGGACCGAAATCTCTGAGGTTTCCCACAGACTGCCTTAGTCGTCCTTGCCATTTCCTCTTTTGGAATTTAGTTACTCAAGACGCTTCTCCACAAAGTTTCTGCTCATCCATCAAGACTGACCTTGAAGGCCACCCCTTTCTCAACCCATCTCACACCGAGTCAGGCTAGCTGCTACTCCCTGGATCCCCAGACACTTTGTATTTTCTCTGCAAATCCCTATGACGAGCTATTTTTCCCATCAGTGAGCCGTTTGGACTAGGTGTACCCCTATGAAGACAGGAGTCTGCATCATCGATTACGGCCTTGGCCCTGAGGACAGCGCCTGACACACAGGCACATTCCAGAGCACAGGCTGCATTGTGGATTCTTCCTCCTTCACAGGTGTCCCAGGACCACCTGCAGGACAGTGCACACATCCCCACCCTGCAGTGAGAGTCAGATCATTTACTGAAATGCACAGCGACGCTCACCAGACACCAGCACTGTGCTTATGTGCAGACTCAGTGATCTCCCACCTGCTCCAGCTCTCACTGTCCTGAAGTGTCAATACATAGTCACAAGCTGCTGTGTCAGGCCGCCCTCTTGCCTTCTGAATACCCCTGGCGCAGTCCCCAGCGGCATACCAGGCTTTCTGCCCATGGCCTCAAGCTGAGACACACACTTGCCACCTGACTCTGAGAACAGAGGTGATTAGGGTGATTCGATAAACTGATTCTTCTGATCCCATAGGTAGCCTGAGTGCCCCAGGTCAGGCTGGAAGTGAGGCTGAGCACTGATGGGCTGACTGCCACAGACACTGGTGGGGCTCAGAACACATCTTTTTTCTTTTTTCTTTTAAGACAGTCTCACTCCGTTGCCCTGGCTAGAATGCTGTGGCATCAGGCTAACAGAAACCTCAACCTCCTGGGCTCTAGCCATCCTCCTTCCTCGGCCTCCTGGGTAGCGGGGACTATAGGCTCTTCCCACCACACCGGGATAGTTTTTCTATTTTTTTTTTTTTTTTTAGAGATGGGTCTCACTCTTGCTCAGGCTGGTCTCGAACCCCTAAGCTTAAGAGATCCTCCCACCTCGGCCTCCCAGAGTACTAGGATTGCAGGTGTGAGCCACTTCGCCTGGCCCAAAACACATCTTATTGGAGGGGTCATTCCCTTTACCAACATTCATGTGATAGTGGTTACAGGACCTGCTGCAACTACAGCACCAGAGCAGACGACTCCACACACACCTGCTTTCCCTCCTGCCCTCTGCACCTGGTTCCCCAGCTAAAAACTCAAAAGCACTGCGGAACTCACCAACGGTTCCTTTCTCTTCCCAATGCATCACTCAGGAAAAGTCTCTAAAAATTTTTCATTTTGTATAAATGCCTATGTTCATTTGAAAGACATTTATTAAAAGCTTTTGCAGCTCAAAACGAGCTACTGATAGACTCAGAAAATCCCTTGGGGACCATACCACCCGCCCCCACCCCTGTTTAAGAGGGTTGGCTCCTGCTCTGCCGTTGCTGGGGCCACCTTCTAGAGGGTGTCAGTCAGGATGTGTCAAAGTGATCCAAATCCATGCCTGCAGGGTCATCCCTCGTGGCAGCCCACAGCTACAAGAAGCCACCAGAGAGGCACAGAACAGATGCCCTATTAGCGGCCCCCGAGTGCCAACTCTCCAAGACCTTGATACCAGGTTCCCAGTATCCCTGTGAGGAGAATAACAATGGCACCAGGGAAGGATTGAGCGCAGGGTGGACATCACACTGGAGCTGCAAGGAGTCAAAGGAAAAATAGAGTGACCTACATGTCAAGCCATTGAAGACTGGTTTAAGTAAATTATGAGACGTATCTCCAGCAAAATGTCATATTGCCCTTAACAATAGTAATGACTCTCTATATTTATTACATAAAGAGATGTCTGTGTGTCCTGGGCTAAATGGTGTACCCCTAAAATTCATGTTCACCTTATGTGAATAGGGTCTGGACAGATGTAATCAAGTTAAGATGAAGTCGGGCTGGGTTAGAAGGGCCCCAATCCGATGACTGCTGTTCTTATACAAAGAAGGAAATTTGGACCCTGATGCTCTGAGCAAATACCACGTGAAGATGAAGGCAGAGATCAGGGAGACGCTTCCGCAAGCCAGGGACACTCGTGTCTGCCAGCCGCTCCCAGATGCTGGAGGAGGGGCGTGGAGGAGATTCTCTCGGGAGCCCCCAGGAGGACCCGGCCCTGCCGAAAACTTGATACCACATTCCTGACTTCCAGAATTGTAAAATAATAAACTTCAGTTATTTTGAGCCACCCATTTTGTGGCAATTTGTTACAGTAGGCCTAGAAAATGAATATGCCATGTAAATAGCAGACTGGATAATATCACATATGGTATGATGTTATTTAGGTGCATTTTATACCTATGCACAGAAGCTACAGCTATGGCAGAAAGAATGTTTGTCACACTGGTACTGGTGTTGATCTCTGAGTAGCCAGGTTTGGGATCATTTTTCCAAACCTGGCATAGCATAAGGCTTAAATATAAGACATTTAGAAAGAAATTCTTTCATATATAGTAGAGCCTGCATGGTTGACCACCCCTGTACACTGACCATCTCCTTAAACTGACCCAATTTTCACAGGCTGGACATGCACCACACACACATACCAGCACAGTAGACCTAGTTTCTTATGGTGACCACCTCTGTATGTTGACCAGTTTATTATAGTCCCTTGGGTGATCAGCTCACAGAGGTTCTTCTGTATGTCCCTGTGTGTGTGAGCCCCAAAGGCAGTCTTTCTAAAATCTTCCACATAAGATCAGAAGAATACCACACACCTTGGCACAACCGAAGTGCCACTGTGGGAGCAAACTCTTCCCTGGGGCTGCGTCAGCTCGCCTTTGTTCAGTTGCTTCCGCGTCAGCTGTCGGCACCACCCTGGCTTTCTGGTCTCTACCCATCTTCTTTGCACTGGTAGGAAAATTGGGGCAGGAAGTTGGCTACAAGCACCTATCTTCTGTGAAGGCTCCTGGCAGCATTTGATTGTGCCATTCCCCGTTATTCATGCTGAATCTACTGCCACTTTCTCTGCTCTGTGGGAACATTGCCGATTCTCATTACATAATTAGGAGTCTGTTCATTTTCTGCTAGTGGAGAAGAACTTGACGTCCAGCTCCCTCACTTATTAGCTGTGTGATTTTGAGCAGATTCCTCATCACTCTGTGCATCTCATTTCTTGTCTGTGATAGAGACAGTAATACCACCTGCTGTATTCTCTCATTGCCCCAGTGAGTTGATAGGGACAGGGATACCACCTGCT
>NW_003852406.1:32859159-32859481 GCF_000181295.1 Otolemur garnettii | reverse complement strand
TATTCTCTCATTGCCCCAGTGAGTTGATAGGGACAGGGATACCACCTACTGTATTCTCTCATTGCCCCAGTGGATTGATAGGGACAGGGATACCACCTGCTGTATTCTCTCATTGCCCCAGTGAGTTGATAGGGACAGGGATACCACCTACTGTATTCTCTCTTGCCCCAGTGAGTTGATAGGGACGGGGATACCACCTACTGTATTCTCTCATCACCTTTGGTGAATTGATAGGGACAGGGATACCACCTGCTGTATTCTCTCATTGCCCCGGTAAGTTGATAGGGACAGGGATACCCCCTACTGTATTCTCTCATTGCCC
>NW_003852406.1:32853325-32857811 GCF_000181295.1 Otolemur garnettii | reverse complement strand
AGGGACAGGGATACCACCTACTGTATTCTCTCTTGTCCCAGTTAGTTGATAGGGACAGGGATACCACCTACTGTATTCTCTCATTGCCCCAGTGAACTAGTTCATATAGTTCAGTGAAGTTGAGCAGTGCCAGGCTCACACTAAGTGCTCAATAACAGTTGCCTATTGTAAACCGTGGCATATATATGCCACAGAATACTATTCAGCCATGACGAAAGATGGGGCCTTTGCATCTTTTGTTTTTACCTGGATGGATTTGGAGACCATTCTGCTAACTAAAGTAACTCTAGAATGGGAACACAAACATCCCATGAGCTCAGTACTAATCTGAAAATAATAGATCAACAACTGCAGGCCACTTGAGAGAAAAACACAGTTAAATTCAAGAAGTGGGGAGGCTCGGTAAGTTTCCACTTATCAAGTACAAGGTAAGGGTCTACGGCACACTTCCTCGGTGAAAGACTCAACTACAGTTCAGACTTCAGACTTTAACAAATGCAAATGATACAACCTATCATATATATACTCATAGTAACCTGAAATTTAAAAAGGAACTTTTTTAAAAGCTGCCTATTGTTACCATCATCATTCTCACAACATGCTTCCTCAGTCATCTTTTACCCCTTCCTTTGCAGTGAGGCTGAAATATTCAGCCTTTGGGGAAACTCTGAATAATTTTCCTTTGTTCTCAACCTTTCTATGGAATGGTCTGTGCCTACAGAATTTCCTCATTGTACTCAACCCCATAGACCAAACTCTTTCTTTCCACGTTAGTGCCCAATTTAAGGATCCAACACCCACTGCCTTTCCTGCTGAGTCACCTGCCCTAGCATCGAGTCCTGGGTCTAAGCTGGTGTCCCGTTGGGTCCCTGCAAAGGACACCAGCCTGCCCTCTCCAGAAGCCATCCAAATATCTATAAGGTTCCTGTGACCCAGTTCTCAGGTTTATATAACACTGCACACAGATGCCTCCTCTTCAGATTTCCCATAAGAGGTCTTGTGCAGAAACTGCCCTAGAAAACTTGAACATGGCCTAGTCCCAACACCTTCTCAGACCTAGCCCTCACCAGGCAGCTCAGGTACCAAGAGGACAGCCACTGTTTTCCTGACCCTTTCCCTGTGTGAGACTATTCTGAGCACCATTACTATTCATGCTGAACAAATCTGTGTTTCTTGGCACCATTCTCCTAACAGTTTGACTGCCATGTGATAGAGCCATTCTTGGCGCAACTCTGGGTATGATGAGATTCAATAACAATTAAATGCCAATCTCAGTTCAATATTCCAGATGGCACTTTCCATGTCCAAGGTACGCCTCAGAGCTATGCCTTTTGTCACAGAAGAGAATGGTGGCACAATCTGCAGGAACGTGGGGAAGTCAGTTGGTGGGGCACATGCTTAGAGAGGCTTGGGGAAAAGCTCCAGGGAATTGTCCCTGACGTCAGAGGCTGGACCTCAGGCTGACTCCTTGTGTGGCTCTTCTGGTTCTAACTATTGATACCCGTTCATACTGGCTGGCAAATGGTTACTGTCCAAAGCCAGCTAAGTATCACTCACTATAGTAACTTTCCAAACCCTTCTCTCTTAGATCATACAACCACCACCTTTATTTAACAATTAAAGAGCAAGTATTTAGCACAAATGGGGCCTATGGCCCTCTGCCTCAACATTACCTCTGCTTCTTCCTGATTTTTGAGAGCAAGTTAAATATTTTGGCTGCCAACCCTGCTTAGAGCCATTCACAGAAGGCAGGCTCACTTGATCAGAAATTAAATGTAGAAAGTTCACCCCAGTAGTGTTATCAAAAACAAAACAAGGCTGGACTTGGTGGCTCTTACCCATAATCCCAGCACTTTGGGAGGTGAGGTGGGAGGCTTGCTTCAGGCTAGGAGTTTGAAATCAGCTTGGGCAATGTAGCAAGATCCACATCTTTACAAAAAAAAATAAAAATTAATCCATTTATGTGTTGAAAGGCACTTGAGTTGTTGTTTCTATATTTTTGTGATTGTGAATTGTGCTGTTACAACCATTCAAGTCAGGTATCTTTATGATAAAAATCCCTCTTTTTACTTTGGGTAAATACCTAGTGATGGGATTGCAGGAACAAATGGGAGGTCTACTTTTAGTTCTTTGAGGCATCTCCACACACTACGTGGGTGTCAGACACACCTTTTAATTGGACTTTAATTTTACAATTGCAACCTATGGAATTTCATCATTTGTACCCCCACAGTCCTCTGAAATAAAAAAAGAAAAATTAATTGGGTGGGGTAGTGCACAACTGTAGCCCAAGGAGTTTGAGTTTACAGTAGCTATGATTGGACCACTGCACTCCAACCTGGGCAATGAGTAAGACCTTATCTCTAAAAAATTAAATTAAATTGAAAAATGAAATAATAAAACAAAACAAACTATAAGGATCTGGGGATTTTCTAAACTCTTTCCTCAAGCCATTCAAGCTGGTGGCCAAATCTGTGACCAGCATACTTAATAACACAGACTTCATCTGCCAGCTTTCTCCTTTGGAGAAATGAAAGAAGAAACTACCAGCATTCAGGAGGGAAAATCAGTTCGGAACCCCAGGAGAGCACCAAGGCAAACTCTGGGAGAAAATACTTGGCCAAGTAAAATCACTTTTTGTTAAAGTAGGGAATATTTTTTTTTTAATTCAAGGATAAAGAAAGATGACCACAATCATCAAGGCATATAAAACATTGTAGGCAGAGGAAGAAAAGCTGGCCTCAAAATATCCCAGCAGATCGATAAGTTTCTGAGGGGGGAAAGTTTGCAAAGCAAGACTTCAAAACCCAAGAAATTTTTCACTGTTCATGACTTCAAAGCAAGACAGAGAGATCCGAATATGCATTGTCTCTCACTAACTTCCCCTAAATATACTATGTAGCTGAGTGTAAGTCAAAATAAAGAACTTGGGTGGTGCCTGTGGCTCAAAGGAGTAGAGCGCTGGCCACATATACCAGAGGTGGCAGGTTCAAACCCAGTCCTGGCCAAAAACTGAAAAAAAGAAAAAAAAAGAAAGAACTCAATAATAGGAAGGCTATATTATAAAAGGCCTGATAAAAAGTACAAAAATAATATAATCATAGAACTAAGATGAAATCATTGTCGGGAATATGGTTACAAAATAATACAGGTGTTAATTCTTGGGAAAATGTATATATTAATCATGAGCATTAAACTTTGTCAAAAAATCCCAAATATTACCAAAACCAGAAATGCAGACAGATGGAGAAGGTGGAAAAAGTTAAAAATGGAAATTTTTTCCTCTTATGATAAACTTTATTAAATGTTTGCCAAGTGTTTTAAATGCTTTATGTGTATTATCTTACTTTAAAGCATGTCTGTGAGGTAAAGATCATCACCATTTTATAGCTGACAAAATTGATGGAAAGACATTTGTATAAATAAAAGAAAAAACTTTGGAGATGTTCATGAGGAGGAAGATTTGTATACCTTTAGGTCTAATATAATAGGTTTTTGAAACAATAAGGACTTAGACATTTTAGCTTGACTTAATCTATGTTTAGCCTCTGTGGTCTCCAGCTTCCTCATGTGTAAGAAGGGAGTGTGCCTTCCTTCCTGTCCTGGGTTCTGAGAGTGGTGGGAGGATGCTCCACCTCAGCAAATAGGCCAGCAGTTCAGCTGGAATCTCCAGAGCGTAAGACGTACACCCAGATTCTGGATTCAACCCAAGGAAAGGACCAAAATTCCCCTTTGCACTCAATCACAGAAGGGACCTGTGCTCCGTAGCTCCAATGTCAGGGAGTGCTCTGGGCGGGGCTGCTGGAATCTGCCCAGGGTCTGGGGCAGCTTGGAAGTCTGGCAGGAGGAATTCTTCATTGACACATAAATGAGAGTGGCTGCCCTTGGCGTCCGCTCTCAGATGGTGACCTTCTCTCTTCTCCATCCTTGGGCTAGCATGTCCCCTGGAGGGTACAGGACTGGGCAGGGCTCCTCTCCGGTGTCTGCTTCTGGAGATAAGTCCTTGATGACTCTCTGCAGCCTTCCATTTGAGAGACAAATTTCCTATTTGGGAGGAAATCACACACCCCACCCCCTGGCTCTAGGGGAGTCCTGCATCTTCCACCCCTGCCCTGTGGTGGGAAGCGGCTACACCCACCCTTCCCCAACCCTGGGGGATTCCAGCATTTGAAAGTTCAGAGCTGGAAAGATAAACATCACTGCTAATCCCTCACTCCCTCCTTGTTTCTCTTCAGGCCTCAGAAAAGGAACAGAGAAGCAGACTGGGCGGAAATGCATCCATCTGCGGGCCTTGTTAAGGGAACATTGCTTCAGTTACACTCATGGGTTCCTCCCTTTCCTCCTCTCCGACACCCACACCACCCCTCAAGAAAAAAAAGAGAAGCCACTTTGATTCTTATTTCCAATGTTAGGCTTCACTAGCTTGGCCCTGTGAAAGCCTCCTTTCTTTATTTCTTTTCTTTTCTTTTTTTTTTTTTTTTTTTTT
>NW_003852406.1:32823260-32853305 GCF_000181295.1 Otolemur garnettii | reverse complement strand
ACAGAGTGTCAAACTGCCACCCTGGGTAGAGTGCTGTAGCATCACAGCTCACAGCAACCTCCAACTCCTGGGCTCAAGAGATTCTTCTGCCTCCGCCTCCCAAGTAGCTGGGACTACAGGCGCCCACTACAGCGCCTGGCTATTTTTTGGTTGCAGCCGTCATTGTTGTTTGGCAGCCCAGGCTGGATTATAACCCACCAGCTCAGGTGTATGTGGCTGGAGCCTTAGCCGCTTGAGCCACAGGTGCCGAGCCTCCTTCTTTATTTCTAAGGATAAAACTTAATGTAATGCAATTAGTACAAGATTTGGGGCTGGGGAGCTGGTTTTCTAACTTACAGTGAATTACTTACCTGCTCTGTAACCAATAGAATAATTCTATTTCCCCAGCCTACTTCACAGGGTTGTTGAACAAAAGGACACAGGGAATCTGAATTCTTTATTTTTAAATTAATTTTAAAGAAAAAAGGTGGGGTCCTGTTGTTGGCCAGGCTGGAGTGCAATAACACAAACCTACCTCACTACAGCCTCAAACTCCGGTACTAAAGCAACCCTCCCACTTCGGTCTCCCAAGTAGCTGGGACAACGGGCACTCACCACCAGGTGCAGCTAATTTTTTAATTTTTTTGTGGTGATAGGATCTGGCTATGTTGCTCAGGCTGGTCTTGAACTCCTGGCTTCAAGGGATCCTCCCTTACCTGGGCCTGCCAATGTGCTGGGATTATAAGTATGAGCCACCATACCCAGCTTTCTACATTATCTTATTATGAGAAAAAAATAACCTCTGCTTGTTTAAGTCGCTATTTGTACTCAGGACTCTGTTGCTTCAGTATGCTCTGTGAATAATAACAGCTGTGCGGGTGAGGAAGCAAAGAAGAGACATGCTCCAGAAAGGGGCGGCATTAGAGCAAAGCTTGACGCAGCAGCAGGACTCACAAATGCACGCGGGGTCCCCAGGCAGGAGGACCGGCACCAGCAAAGGCCCAGGCCCAGGAAGAGTGCAGGGGAGCTTCAGAAACCAGGTGCACACACCAGTGGGGGCTAGGGGGAGAATTACAAGGGCACAGTTGGAAGTCCATTTAGACTTTAACTTTTAGCAATGGGGTATTCCTTGAAAGCTTTAGAGCAGCAAGATCAAGAAGGGTTTATGGTTTAGAAAGAGAACTCTACAGCAGAGTACAGGAGAGATGAGAGAGAACAGGGGAGAGTGCGGAGGGTACTAGGGGTTACTGGGGTCTCACATGTGAGAAGTGCTGAGAGCACCACACTCAACTAATTTTTAAAAACTTTTTTGTGGAAAACAGGTCTCACTATGTTGCCCAGACTGGTCTCCAATCCCTGGGCTCCAGTGATCCGTCTGCCTCAGCCTCCCCTATAGCTGAAACTATGGGTACTCGCCACTGCACCCAGCTTTGAACCTGAATTCTGTTTATAAATTGCAAAGTACATATTGCTACAAAATAACCTTATCTTTACCTTCCACTCACTCCTTTATGCATCTTACCTAGGGTGACCAGATTTTAACATTTGTAAAGCGGGACAACAAGGTGGGGGCAGGGGACGGGCAGGGCAGGGCCTGACAACAATACAAACTTTGATAAGCAGTTCTGATAATCACTTCTCAACAATTATTTGTTATTATTACAGTTTAACATTATAAAATTAACAAAAATGATATAAAACTCATATTCTGGCGAAATAGCCACATGCCAGCCAAAAACCGTATATTCCCTTCCTGTTCTCCCACCCGTTCATGCATTCTTTCAAAAATCGGGATTTTTTTAAAATGCCGCAGGATGCGGGACAAATTGTTAAAAAGTGGGACTGTCCCTCCAAAAGCGGGATGTCTGGTCACCCTAATCTTACCTACCAAGCAAACTCAATCCAGTGTCTTTGCCCAGTGTGGAAGAGGATTTATTTCTTTTCTACTTGAGTCTTTGTTCAAACTGTTTCTTCCTCACCGGTGTTCTTCCTCCTGTCTCCAAAATCCTTTCCAGTCCCCCCAGTCCCGCTGAAATTCCCTTCATCTACAAAGCCTTCCCCATTCTGATCTCTTTCCAGACTCAATCTTCTGAAGCCCTCTGGCCTTTTCTGTGTCCCCTCAGTGTCTCAGCACTGACCTGTCCCCACTGCATTCGTGTTTTTCTACAGGAGCATATTTCCCCCATAGACCAGCCATAGTAGCTGGTGGGCAGCGCGGTCACCCCGTGTTCCCGGTGCCTCCCATTTGGCCTGAGGTAGTGGTGGTAAGAAGGGACAGGAAGTTGCCGCCTGTGTCATGTATATGTGTTTGTGTGCATGGATTTATTTGGGGGACATTTACACCTCCTTATTTCCCAGAAGAGTCCAGAGAAACATTAAAAACAAAGCCCACAACTCCGAGCAGAACAAGCTTGAGCAAAAGAGAACAATATGTTTCAAGGCACCTGGGATGAGTTGTTTACTGCAGCTGAACGCTGGATTTATCTCTCAGTTTCCTGGATGAAAGGGAAACGCGCTGGCTCATATACTTTTCATTGTACAATAACTTTGGAATAAGATTGGAAAGAGAAATTTTTCCTGGCACCATGTTCAAGTGGCTCCTTACATAACAGGCAGGAGATAGCACACTGGGCAGTGTCTCCAACTGGGACTTTTCTGAAGGACACAAATGTCTTCAGATGGGCAGCTGCAGTTCAGAGAGAGAGTTCTACAAGGACGTGGGACAGCACAGCCCACATCCAGGCCTTCCTCCACATTTGTAAGAGAATCTTGAGAACCTAAAGAAAAGAAAAATTGGAGTGAGTCTGTGTAATATCCGATTCTGATGACCACCTCTAGAGTCTTCCTGCAGATCCTGGTGGCCGGCTTGCAATAGCTTGAGGCAAGAAGAGGAGGGGAGGCAGGAAGCTGGGCTAAGGGTCCTCCCCTCAGAGCCCAGACTTCGGGGGGGTTGGTACATGCTGAGGCAGGCAGGGCTCTATGTCCACAGTTGCAGTGTCTGCCCCTCAGGAGGGCATGCCCAGGCCTGGTGAGCCCCCAAGGAGACTCAGAGAGATGTGGGGGTTCTCACAGTTCTCATGACAACGGAAGAGTCTTGGGGAATGACATTATTCATAATGGTAACACCAGACCCAAGACGATTGAAATCTAAGACTACCAAGATGATAGTACCCTGCCTCTAATGGGCTGAGCTGGGACGTGGGCACCATGGGGTTTCCACCTGTAAGTTTTTGAGGCAGAGAGGGAAGGTGGGAACTCACCATCTCAGCTGGCCTCCTTTATGATGGGAGGAATGGGCCCATAGAAACTCAAGCCCAAGGGCTCACATCTGTGACTACTGCAGATAAAATCCCTATGCTGGACAGACAGTTCTAAGACAGCTGCCTGTCAGGATATACAGAGGAAGAACTTGCCTTCTGGAACCTCACACAAGCCTCAGAAAGGGCAGCGCCTCTCCAGGAGTTGACTGATGACATACCCCCAGATTTTCAGCTTGAGACTTTTATGTCTAGAAAGGACTATCGCTCTCTACTTAATCTTCCCTTGTTGTGTCTACTGCTGCAGAAGCACCTCCTAAAATGTCAGCTCACTCCCTATCACACACTTGCCTCCAGAAGTCTGACCCCTTCTCTCTGAAGTTATTCTGACCTTTTTTTTGCTAGAGTGCCAGAGCATCATCATAGTTCTTGGCAAACTCTAACTCCTGGGTTTAAGCAATCCTCCTGCCTCAGCCACCCTAGTAGCTGGGACTACAGGCACCTGACACCACTATACCTGGCTAATTTTTCTAGTTTTAGTAGAGACGGGGTCTCATTCTTGCTCAGGCTGGTGTCAAAGTATGAGCAATCCTCCCACCTTAGCCTCCTAAAGTGCTAGGATAACAGGCGTGAACCACCACGTTCTGCCAGTATATCTGAGTTCTGCGAGACCTAAGACCCCACAGTTACCATAGGCCACCACAGACTTCATGAGTTTGACAAAAACAGGCTTCTCTTGAGTCAGCACCAGGGAAAAGGAGGGTTCAGAGAGAGCGATCACCACAAGGGCCGATGAAGGGAAGTCCAGGACACTAGGAAGGAGAAGTAATTCTCTATTTCCTTTCCTGTTTAGGAGCTGTAAGCCCTGTGTGGCCATTCTGCAGGCCTGCCGGTTCTGTGAAGCATTTTCTTAGAATGTTGCTTAACATATCCAACTGAGAACACTGAAAATACATTGCAATGGAGCCCCCCAGAAGCAGGGGTATCAGAACCGCAGTGCAGAGGAGGTCATATCAGGACGCACACTTAGTCCACCCTGTGTGTAGACCTCAACCTGTTGTTCTTACCATTGTCATTATCATTGCCACTATACTACTGACAACAACAACAAAAAGAAAGGTGCTATGGGTATGACTGGCTTGGCAGGTAAGTAAAAACTGAGGCATATATTTTCCCCAACGCACTTAGATGTTTCTTTCTTTCCTAACTTTTTTTTTTTTTTTTTGAGACAGAGTCTCTGTCTATCCCCCAAACTAGAGTACCCTGGTGTCGGCTTAGCTCACAGCAACCTCAAACTCTGGGCGTAAGCAAACTTCCTGCCTCAGTCTCCCAAGTAGCTGGAACTACTGCCTGGGCACCTGCCACAATGCCCGGCTAACTTTTCTATTTTTAGTACAAACAGGGTCTCACTCTAGCTTAGGCTGGTCACGAACTCCTGAGCCGAAGGAATCCTCCCACCTCAGCTTCCCAGGGTGCTGGGATTATAAACATGAACCACAGCACCTGGCCAAGAATTTAGATATTTTAATCCCTTGACATGTCAAGATTGGCAAGAAGTCCAAAATCAGTTATTCTTCCTTATGACCAAACATAGGGATGGTCAGGAATGGATAGGGGCCAGAAAGGAATGTTTCTTTCTGTGGGGGGCCCCTTTCTGTGGTTTCTTCTATGGTTTCCCCAAACCACCATTGTGCACTAGCCCATCCCTGTGGTCTAACACGGAGGCTCTGTGTGAAGCCGTCCTGCTTGCCCAGATCAACACCCAGGCCAGTGAGGCCCCTGCAGTGACAGGATCCCCTTTCTCTAGGCCTTGAGGGACCAGCATATAGTGCCCAGTCCCCCACCGACACACACCAAAGCATCCTTCCTCCTAGGGCTTCTGATGCTTGCAGCCAGTGATCCTGTGTCCTGGTTCCCAGTTCCCGCCCCCCAGCCAGTCTGAAGCTGCTCCCTTCTACTCCCTTCTGCTCCTAGGATTCAATCCTCTTCCTCAGGGTTGATTCACAGCCCTCCTCCCACTGCACCAACCTCCATGCCCTAGCCTTTGGCTAAGTCATCCTATTTGCCCTTCAGGGACTTAAACTTTTGGAATCAAGATCTTCCCTAGAGTCTTAGTTGATTCCTTAGGGATGAGGGCAAGCAGATTAATGGGAAGTGATCCCAGGACACCGGTAGTGGGTAGAGAAGTTAGAGAAGGCATGGACAAAGCCTACAAAGGGCCCTGATCAGGTCAATTACTAGGGGAGCAACTGGAGGAATTCTGGAGACAACAAGGAACAGATCAGCAGCACCTACTGGAGGGGGAGGGGCTGGGGCATTCATCCACCAACTCTAGTAATCACTGGTCAGAGATTGTGAGGGCAGGATACTAATTTCCCAGCGCTTCCAGCCATGTAGGGACAGAGCGGGCCAAGGTGGCCAGGAAAAGCTCTCAAGCACAAAAAGACACACGTGCTGGCAGCTGGATATCAGGCCAGAGCACTGGGGGAAGTGCCAAGGGGATGGGGGAGGGCACAGACAGCATGGCCACCCTGGGGAAAGGGAGTCCAGAGTTCATGGATACAAGAGCCTGACTATTAAAGGACCTTGGGTAGGAGAGGAAAATGATTTTTTATTCTGCTAGAGTCCATGGCAGCAAATTAATTAAATAACTGAATAATATTTTAAAGTTCTTAATAACTTATCCCATTAAACATCTCTCATTTTTAGCATCTACACATATGGCGTGTCCACCACTGTATTAGGCCCTTCACGTGGCAATGTTGTATCAGAGGCAGGTCTGTACCCTTCAGGGGTGGAAGAAAGCAGAGAAGGCTGAGGCAGTTCAGGTCCCAGGTAAGGCAGCTCCACCACCTGCTGCATTCCATTGTCACCCAGAAAGGACAGCACAGGCCAGATGCACCTGCAGTCTCTGTGTGTGTGTGCAGAGCTGGTGGGCAACTGGGGAGATGTGGGGTAAAGAAAACTCCCTCAGGGGAACCTCAGAAATGGAGACACAACGAAATAAGACCCCTGGAAGCAAAAACAAAGACCAGCCAGACTAGAAAATCATGTTATAAATATTTTCAACTAAGCCTGGGTTCAACCAATCTGCCTGTACTTTCCAGGCACCCTATTTTATCTGCTTAATGCTCTTTGAGGCAGACCTTACTGTTTGCTGATAAAGAAAATGAGCTGCAAACATTAGGCCAATCGATGAAGATCATGGTTAATCTGTAACAAAACAGGGATCAAACCTAGCCCAGTGCTGTCCCTACTGGCATGTGTATACAAACAAGCTACTAAAATACATCACCAGGAAAGATCATAACTTCCTTGTTTGGAGTTTTTTGTTTATTTGTTTGTTTTTGTAAATGGACTGCTGTCCTTGGGGAAGTCACTGGGTACCCTGCTAGGATAATATCCACTCAACCTCCCTTCCAGACTGAGAAGTTAGTTCCCTTCATTTATTTTTGCCTTCTTCTTTCCTTCTTCCTCCCCTCTTTTATTTCATTTGTTTTCTCCTTTTGCCTTTTCTCTTTCTCCTTGTCTAAAAGGGTCAGGGTCTCAGTGAAGCTCCAGCTTAAGTTTCTGCTTTTTTTCTCTGACTTCTGGATCATCTGGTGCTCATGTTGCTATAATTATACTTGCAGGGTGCAGGGTGGGGAGAGAGTTAACTCGCAGAGGGGCTGGGAAAGGAACAGCCTTGATCTAAGCTGCGGCCTGGTTCTAATTTTAGCAACAACAGAGCCTGGACTTCCTGGAGGTATCACATTCCCGGTGCTCTCCCCTTGCTGAGCTGGGCTGACACCAGACATGTGGAAGAGATTCGGATCACAAGATTCACCAAATCAGGTCACACCTCTGGGTCATCAGGGCCAGCCTCTGTCTCAGAAAGTGGGAACAGGGTGTTCCCGCACTGTCAGAGCTTAGCGATCTTCTTGTAAAACTCCCTTAGTAGACAAAGCAGAGGGAGAGGGAGAGAAACAGACTTGCCCGTCGTGAAAGGACAGCAGAGACCACCCGGTCCCCAGCCTGTGTGTTCACTGTGAGGTCACCTTCTGAGGGGCAGCATTATAACCTGAGGATATACTATTTCCCTTTGCAGCAGGGGCCATTCAGAAATACTTCTAAATGATTCCTCCTAAATTTTTCTCTAAAATACTAATTCTATATTTTAATAAGGTAAAATTTACAGTGAAGTGTGAAGTGAAAGTTTGCAGTGAAATATGAAGATCTCAGGTATATAATCTGATGCATTTTGAAAAATGTATACACCCTCCTCAAGATGAAAGAACACTTCGTCTCGCCCCCAGAAAATTCCACCATGCTCTCCTTCTAATCAGTCTACCCTATGGGCAAAGGAGGTTCTCATTTTTGTCAACATAGATTAGTTTTACTTGTTCTTAACTCCAAATAAATGGAATCATGGCATCCAAGAAATGGGCCGTATTCTAACCCTCAGCTCCTGGCAGGCCCTTTGTCAATTATGTTTCTCTTATCCAAGCCCCTTCTTGCTGGACTGGGTGGGAAGAACCCTTAACTCGGGGTTTCCATCCCCCTAAGTTCATGATGTAGAAAATTTCAAACGAGGCCACAGAAATTCCTGCCACATTCTCAATGTAAACATCATTTAATTTAGTTTTTACTTCAAGGGATGCTTATACTCTCCAAGAGTTTGTTATCCCACCCTTCCAGATCTCCTGGAACACAGTCTGCACACCTTTAGCTACTTAATAAAATAATAACACTTCCTCCTATGATGAACCTTTTTTGTTGGTGTTGTTAGAACACAAGCCCATTTGTTCATGTTTTCTCCCCAGTGAAGGTGTTGGACAGTTGGTCAACACTACAGTAACTCAATAAGAAAGCTACTTACATTTCATTTTATGATCTCGGTAGGCAAGGATTTTCTGTATCCATTCTGAAAAAAAAATAAGGTTTTTTTGAACATAAGTTTATGTCATGACTGCTACATCCAAAGACTTACAGCTTTACTAGTGACTGGCCCTGTTTCTGAGTCTTGTCACTGTGTCTGTGGCAAGTCATGTGTCCCCAATAGAAAACATGTCATTAGCATGCTGTACCTTGCTAGGGGCATCTCTCCCCTGGGGTCACCTGCACACATTGCCCCACTGGGGCAGTGAAATTTGCCATTACCTTTCTTGCACACACCTCTTGCTGTGATCACATAGTACTCTCATAGAAGTGCTCAAGAATTTCTCAAACAACACATTATTTCTGTGTCCCCAGAATGGAGCATAAAGCCTGGCTGAATAAAGATCAATAAATAAATTAACCTATAGACTACATTGACTCGATCTGGGGAAGAGTGAGAGGTAGGTCCCCTCAAAGCACAGTCTTCTTCCCATAAACCAGAGCACCTACTCCCGGCCCTGAATGGGTACAGATTCTCTGCAGACACCATGACCAAAGCCTTCCTTATCCTTACTAAGTCTTGGTCTCAGGTCAGGGAATGGAGAATCAGACAGGAAAACTGTTGTGGACTGGACGTTTCTAACGCACTTAACTGATGGCTGTCCCAGACTCCCTCTCAAGTCTCCCATCTCATCAGGTGCCCACCTTTAAGGTGTCTTAACGTTGCTCTCCCCAAGTCCCCTGCTAGCACTGTGCCTTCTGTCTCTGTCAGCAGCTCACTTTGGGTACACAATCCATTGGACTGTACTTACCACAAAATAAAGGAATTCTTGGTTCCCTAAAGATGGCCCTCCATCATCTCCCTATTGTACTCTATAACCACAATCCTCTCAGCAAAACACACCATCTCATCAAACACAAGTTTCACTGAGCCCTCACATCCCCCCCCAATATCTCCTATGGTTTTTATGTAGGTTCTTTGAGTTTGTGCTGACAGTTGTCATCACTGCCTTCAGTAAGAAAATAAGAAGTCTCCTTTCCTCATCTTGTCTCATCTGGAAGTCTGGCCTCGCATCACAAGAGCTTTTAAGTTGTTTAATTAAGCATGAGACGGCAAATGTCTAGCCTGGTAGGTTTGCTCTGCACTCAAAAGCCAACATGGACAACCACCCCTCGCACAGAAGACGGCTGCCCTGGAGTCCTGGACCTTATGAGGCAGAAATTCATACTCCCCCACTATGCCTCAAAGCGGTTACCTCGGTGACATCTGCAGCCTTCCCCAAGCAGTATCAGCCACCAACTGCATAGTGCTACAGCGGACCACAAGATAGAGCTAATAAGATGCAAACATAGGTTATAAACTGTGGAGTCAGAGCCAGAAGGGGTAGACAGACCTTCTGGTCCAATTCTTTCATTTAAAAAGAAAGGAGACCCTGAGAGATATTGATTTCCCTAGGTCACAGCAAACAGGCAGCAAGGTATACTCTGGGTGGCTCTGACCTGAGCCATAACGTCATCATTTTAAGCAACATGCTGTGATGATGCCAGATGTGTACAGTTAACCTGCACCGATGAATGAATCTTCTGGAAACTTATAAAAGCAAAAGCAGTGCTATTGTCTACAGGTATTGGGCAGGCAGTGAGGCAGAGTCAAGCAGAGGTTTCCAGAAGAGCAATGGTGGAAGTCAGCGCAGCCTGTATTTTCAGGGGTCTGGGGAGACCTGGACAATGCCCAGTAGGACACTGGTCAGCTCACGCCAGAAAACTCAGCCTGTGTGGAGTTGGGTATGAGGGCTTCAGACGCCCTGACTTGATTTTAAAGCAAACTTGTTTTTACTTGTTTTGAAGCAAACTTGTTTTGAGTGTGTGTCTGAGCCTTTGGGCGTGTGTGCACACATGTGCACATGTGTGAAAGTGTATGACCATGTACCTGTGTGCATGTGTGTGTGTGGGTTGCCGGGATCACAGTGTGCAGAGGAAAGGGTAAAGTGCAGAGAGCCAGCCAGCACACACCCAGAGTATTTGGATTCTTTTCTCTTCAGAAAAAAAAAAAATTGTAAAACCAGCATAACAGTAAAAAAGAAAGAAAGAGAGAAGAAAACAATCTCCCTTAGTCTTATCATTTGGACGTAACAGCAACAGTGAGGCCATTATCCAAAGGCAGATGTTTTTGGCACGTCGCGGTCACAGCGGAAGTCATTTTGTAAGCTGTGTGCTTGACATATTAAAGCATTTTTCCATGCTGATGGGCTAGTGAAGACCATGGCACCATCAGTTCTGAATGACTCCCTGACGGCTAGATATTTAAGCTGCTCACAGACTTCTCACAGCAAAGCTGTAATGGAAATTGGAGCTTTTTTTTTGGTATACATTAATTTGCTTACAATAAATTCTCAAAAGTATAGGTCAAAGGTCATATACTATTTTCAGCTTTTGACATAACACCATGAAAAGGTTCAAATCAAAAATACTTCCAGCCACTGGTACTTCTACCTGCAGCATGGAAAATACCTATTCATTAGAACTCTCTTCTGTGATGAAAAACTGTATTTATTAATGAACCTGTAAAACTTATGCACCAGACTACCTGGCACCTCCAGTGATGTCTCACAAAACCAAATAGACAGTAGATGATCAATGGCTGAGCCACCTTTTATTTTTTTCCTTTGAGACAGGGTCTCACTCTGTCACCAAGGCTGGAGTGCAGTGGCATCCTCACAGCTCACAGCAACCTCAAACTTCTGGGCTTAAGTGATCCTCCTACCTCAGCCTCCCAAGAAGCTGAAAGTACAGGTGCACCCCACCATGTCTAGCTAATGTTTTTTCTCTTTTTAGTAGTGATGGGGGTCTTTATTTGCTCAGGCTGGTCTTGAACTCCTGACCTCAAGTGATCTTCCCATTTCATCCTCCCAGAATGCTAGGATTTCAGGCATAAACCATCACACCTGGCCTAATTTTTCTTTTTCTTTTTTTTTTTGTAGAGATGGAGTTCTTACTCTTACTCAGGCTGATCTCAAACTCCTGGCCTCAGTTGAGCCTCCTCCTCCCAAAGTCCTGGGATTACAGGAGTGAGCACTCTGCCTGAACCATCTTTAAGAGAAAGAATATACAATCAGTGGGTGGCGCCTGTGGCTCAAGGAGTAGGACGCTGGCCCCATATACTGGGGGTGGTGGCTTCAAGCCTGGCCGCAGCCAAAACTGCAAAAACTACATGTATAAAATCACCAAAATAAAATTAGATATGAAGGTGACATTTTCCAAAAAGAGGGGGAAAAATCAAAACAAATTGCAAATGTTTAAAGAGCCATAAATGCCTCAAATTCACAAAATTGAGGGGGGAAATCATGTTTTACGAGTTAACTGTGTGATATACCTCTTTATTGTAACACCTTTTCCCTACATTCTCAGGTGAATACTTGCTGACTTTTCATTATATGATGACAATCATCAGCATAATTTTCTGTAGCAAGAATAGGAAGCTAATTCGATCTTTCCCCTGGCCTGGTTGATCAAAATGTGTTCATTACTATTAATAGGTTAGAAAGCTTGTTCCTGTTTCACAGATCATAATGAGTACTATCACACAAAGTTTCAGAATTACAAAATTTGGGAAAGCTTCAGTCACATTTCCTTTGTGTATGAAAGCGATTCATCTTTGTAAACCAATGCTGCTTTTATTATAAATTTAAAGCAGAAATTCTCCTCCTAATTTCTCCTCCAAACTTGGAGTTTGCTTGATGTTACAGCTGCTTGTAGGAAACGATCTAAGCTGAATATGAAATGATTTCTACCCTTGGTCTCCACCAATACCCACTTACTGCCCAGGCTGCCCACTATGGAACATGTTCATGTGGGGTACAAGGGACACCCCCCTTCACCTTAGTAACAATGTGGCAGTGATGAGTCAGACAGTGAGTGGCAGGCAAGTTCCTGAAATCTTAACTGTAGATGGACGTGGCTGTGAATGACACATGTGTCCCACCAAACTGGATTTATCTCAATTATAGATCCCAAACATACCCATGGAGGGGCCACTCCAATACCAACTGATACAAGAGAAAATTAGCAGAAGGAGAGTCAGAGTGGAAAGAGATAGTGGTTTTAAACAACTGTGGTTAAAAATATCTTATTTCTTCAAACTGCATAAAAACATATGACCATGTGAACCCATTACCAAGGCTCCTCCAGGGCCTTAAAGGAGCTGATGTTTGTGGACCTGCCTAAGCCCATTCTCTTCATCTGTGCCTCACCCTGAATCCATTCACACATGAGTCTGGGAGACTGAGAATCTTTCATTACCTTAATTGTATTAGGATTTCATTTGTGCAGGACTTTTTTTATTATATCCAGAAATTAAGCTGAGGAAAAATAGACTTTACATTCCAAATAATTGTCCTCCCCCTGCAGAGATGATTAAGAGGAAGCCCAGCCATTGCCCCACCCTCCCTTCTGGTTTGTATATCCAGGAGGAAAATACTTTTGAGGACAGAGGGGAGTTGGATTTGAAGAGTCATTAGAATCATTAGTCACAAAACTATCCAAGATGTTCTAGGGGTTTTCTATCCCCCAATACCAAATGATAGGTGGTCCGAGAAAACAGGTCATAGTGACTGGGTGTTTGAAAGAAGAGGATGCCGAGGTCTTACCCCAAACTGAAAGGTTGATTATGCAGTGTCAGCAGTGCCAAGCGTCAGGCCGAGTGGAGCAGGGGAGGGAAGAATCGGAGCAACACAACAAGTGGTGTGTGGGAAGCAGGTGGCACTTTAAATTCCCACCATTTGTAAGGTCAAAGAATGAGCCTTCTTGCTGATGTGCCACTCTTGAGTGACAGCCAGCAAGCAGGGGGTAGGAGGACTTCAGGAAGGGTAGACCATCAAGGGTAGACCATCAAGAGCTGATAGAGGAACAAGAGGTCAGGTCAGGCCAGAGTGGAGCTCACGCACCGGAGATCTGTACCTGCCAGAGGTCCTTCCAAAGGGGCCTGCTACCCAGATGACCACGATGGAGAAGCAGCAACTGTCAACAGAGAGAAGACCTTAGCAGCACCAGTTCCCAACATGACGGGAAAGAGGGAGAGAAGGGGAAAGAGAACCCCACCCCCCAGCTCCCGGGTCTTTCAGGCTGAAGCCAGGGGCATGGGGAAGATGTAAGCACAACATTCAGTGTGAGAATGAAGTTTGACCTAAGGCTTCAGATCTGCCTGAGACGCCCTAAGGAAGAGGAGTGAGTGCTGCGTCATTAAGAGTTAAAGGCAAAGAGCTGAGATATTAATGGAAAGTCTCTACAGCAAGTTCAGACTGTTAATAAATGAGTCGTACACTGGAGAAGTTTCTACAACAAATTCAGACTGTTAATAAGTGATTCGTCCACTTGAGGAATTAGGAAACATAGGTTGGAAAATCTGCCATGTGGCAAGACTCATCCTTCAAACAGGTTCCTCTGTTTTCTTCCACATCCCACAAATGTGCTGGTGTGAGGCCGACGCTAGCATCCTTCTGGGCTGATGAATTCCCCAGTTAATGGAAAAATGTCTCTCTCCAAATCTGTTTTATTAATCAGAGTAATAGTCATGAAAAAGAATGCTTAAGAAAAGGCTGCCTCTGACTTTTATGATATATAAGCCTCCGGGTATAAAGGCAAGTTCAAATTTGCAATGATTTTTCTACTTTTGGAATTCTCTAGACCACCTAAGTAGTGAGAGGCTGCACAGCCTACTGAAAAGGATGGGCCCAAGGGGACCATGTCCCATTGGGACCTCCAGGTTCCAGGTCCTGCCCTGTTTAAAGGGTAAACTTTAACCTTTCTGGGCCACAACTGCCCCAGTCTCAAAGAGAACACAGACTTCTCGAGGGTTTCTAGAAGCAGAACGCAGGCCCAGGTCTCACAGCCAGCTCCCCTGACTCCCCGTGAGCTTGTTGCAAACCCCTGGCTGGCGGTCAGCGCCACGGTGTGTGTCTCTCTTTTTCCATGTGGTGGGCTCTGAAGGACGGTGATGCAGTCTTCTCATCGTTGCATCATCAGCACCTGTCAGTATCCCTGGAATGGAGTAGAAACTTAGAACCATGAAACAAACGCCTATAAAAGCTGTGTACTGCAGTCAGAAAGGGTGTGCTTCAGCATTTTCGGAAGTATCCCCCATGAGACTGTTGTGCCCACCCCGGGGGTCGCCTACCCAAAGACCACTCACTATCACAAATCGATGCAAAAAGCAAGAGGCAGGTTTATTGCTGGCGCGTCAGGGTTCCTCAGCCACAAGGGGGAAGGAACCCCGAGAGGCTGTTACAAGCTGCTTTTAAAGCGAAAAACTACATGCAGGGGGGGTGAGGGGGCGTTAGGGTCTGAGGCGGTTGGTGATTGGGGAATTTATAACTTGCAGGGTTGCTGGGCAGTTTTGCTCTGGGGACTTTTTGCGACGGTTATTTTTAGCACGGGTATGAGGGAGTAGGGAGGGAGTAGGGTGTTGCCTCCAGGTGCAAGAGTCTGATATGCGGGTAGAATGTTTTCATTGTTTTAGGACCTCCTTACTGCCCTGTGGCCTAACAAGACCTAATGATGAGCCTCACTTCCCCTTCCAAATAAAATGTTTTTAGTGGAAATAGAAAACAGAAAGTGAAGCATGTTGCCTCTCATGGTGTGGCTGACCAGGCTGGCAGTGAACACCTCACCCACATGCTACTTTGTACATACATGTTACTGGGAAGGAAAGTGTTCTTTAAAAGCTGGCTGGGCACAGTGGGAGGCCGAGGCAGGTGGATGGCTTGAGCTCAGGAATTCAAGACCAGCCTGGACAAGAGTGAGATCCCATCTTTACTAAAAATAGATAAACTAGCCAGGTACAGTGTCAGGTGCCCGTAGTCCCAGCTACTCAGGAGCCTGAAGCAAGAATCCATTGAGCCCAGGAGTATGAAGTTTCTGTGAGCTGTGAGGTCATGCACTCAACCCAAGGAGACAGAGTAAAACTCTGTCTGGAAACAAACAAACAAAAAAGGTCTGCCTGTAATTTGAGCTATTTTTGTTTATTCGCTTTTGTAAGGAGAAAATTATTCTTTTTCTGTTCATGAAAACACAGCGATAAGTCTTTTGTCTTTTTAAACTATGCAAGAGGAGCCTAAATAAAAAACGGGCGGCATGGCACACTAACAGCAATTTGGGATTTGTTGCCTTGCAGAACAAGACAGCCAGGCTGTGGAGCTGCCCAGGCTGGAGGAGGGGGAAGATGAAGGCCTGGCTCCACAGAGAGCAACAGCAGTCCAGAATCTAGAAATGTCTGTCCCCAGCAGCCCAGACTGGGGGCAGGGCAGTTAGTGCCTCTGCGGAGCTATTCTCCACCCTGCCTCTGTGATCCCCAAATCTTTATAGTAAAGTTCCCTTATACACACAAGTGTTCTAGTGCTTTGAGGAACGCAGAGGAGGGGATGGACCACACTTGCAACAAAGGGAATCAAATATAGAAGCCGTGGTAGCAGCTGTTGTGGGAGAATCAGCCAATGGAGCACAGGAGTGCACCAGGAGCAGGGGTCCAGGGTGAGAAGGGAGCGAGAGAATGGACGTCCCCTTGACCCAGGCTCGCCTGAGACTTAGGGAGTCCCCACTTATGTAATGTAGGAGGACTCCCGCTACTTTCTTAGGCTATCCTAGCAGAGACTGACAGAACCCTTAACTACCATTTCAGTGAACAATACCTGCTGGCTTCCAAATGCCACCCACTACCACTATCTATCTATCTATCTATATATATATATATATATATATATATGCCCCCCACCCCTGCTTCCTCATCTCTGAAGCCTTTGAGACAACCACTGCAGAAGGACAGATGGAAGAGCAGGGGACTCACTGCCCCTCCACCTGCACCTCAGAGCAGCGCTCAGCAGCTGACTGAGGGGCCAGTGCACACCCACCCATCCCTGGTGGAGGGGACTGTTGCTGAGCTCTGCTTTTACGCCGACTTGAAGATTTCCCCTATGGATGATGCTCTAGTCACTCTCCGTGACAGCTGGCTTGATGAGTCACCTTTAAGTGGTTACCTTCCTTCCCATCTCAGTACCCAACGCCTTCTCTTCACTTCCCAAGTAAAATACCTAACCCCCAAATCCTCATCTCAGGGTCTACTTCCAGTGTAACCCAAACTAAGGCATATTACATGAAAGAGCAACGCTATAACGCTGGAGGACCTGGAAATTTCAGGTGATGCCTGGGAACGTGATGAAGCAGGACGCCCCCTCAGACTCCACGTGGTGAGTCCCCAAAAGGATTTGGTGTAGCTTTCCTGTGTGTCGTTTCCATAAAAGCCAGCCTCTCAGTGCCCAAATGCAAGTCTCTTTTCACTTGCAAACCTTAAGTGTTCTTTCTGGCTAGGTGAACCACCTACTCTCCTCCCCAAAATCCCTTAGAAGAAGCCAGTTGGAGTCCATGATATTTTTATTTGTGACAGTCTGAATATTGGCCAAAAGAACAGGAGAACAAGAATTGCCCAGCTTGGCCATTTTCTATTCCTGGGCCACTAGAGAGAGGCCCCTCCACGGTCATCTCTGTCCATATAGAAGCTGGTCCCCACAGGGAGGCCAAAAATACCAGTGGGTGGAAGAACAGCTTGGCTGCACCACAGATGAAGAAAGCCTCCCACAGAGGCCCTTACGGCCTTCTCAGTCCAGCCTCTCTGATTTTCTAACCAGCTTTGTTCTCTGCAGGGCTATCTAAGGGCATGGGGAAAACCAATGAAATTCATGATATTGGATGGATGCCAAGCACTGTCAAGTGTCTGGGCAGTGCCTTGTAGTACCTCTTGTCACCCCGTTGTCTGAGTACATCCACCACAGAGCTCCCACCTCCTCCCAGTCCTCAGGCCCAGCCCTCACCTCTGCCACACCCTCCCTTTATGGAGGAAATTGAGGCTACAAGCTCCCTCCTCCCTCAGGAGTCCTCTCCATCCTCCCCAGCCTCCTCCTCCCTCCTGTCTCAAAGAATAATAGCCCCCTTCACTGGTGTCAACCCCTCAGAATGAGGCTTCTGAATCGCTCCTTCTCCCCAACCCCTTTGCTTCTTTCCCCGCATGTGAAATCCATATCACCACTCCCGAGTCTCTGGCCCTCTTGCTCCCACTGCTCCAGGGTCCACATCAAGATCTCAGGCCCTGCCAGCTGGGCTGTGCCTCCTTTCTTATTCTGCTGGAGAGCTCTGCACTCAGTCATACAGCCGGCCCTCCCAGCAGCAGCTTCCGGTCCCCACATCAGTGTCAATCAAAGCAATCGCTATCTCTGCCCTTCAGCTTGGGATGCGCTAGTTAGAGAAAACTCAGACCACTGTGTGTCAGCATCCCTGTACTTACTCCTGACAACTTTCAGGCATATCTCTAAACAATCACATCAACCTCCTGGGCCCAGGTAACTTTCACTCCTCTCCTTGCTTCCCCACAGCTCCAGTGAGTGCAGCTTTTGAGGAACTTGCTGGTTCCTCTCTCCTGGCAGGGCACGTCCCTGAGACCTAGTGGTAACACCCGTTATTCACTCACAGTCACTGCAGAGACCAAGAGACCATCAGCTGGGCCTGGTGTGAAATGGCCCACATTTCATGTCTGTTGTCTCCCCGGAGAAATAACTCATTGGCCAATGCACGGCCAGTTGACCTTATTCCCCCAGCACCTTCAGTCTTCTGCGTGAGAGATGACAGCATAGGAATCTGCTTTATTTCATTTATAGGAAGCCCCCAGGTGATGAGCAAGATAGGTTCCGTAGGCTTGTTCTTTGTTGTTTTGTTTGTTTTGTTTTGTTTTGAGACAGTCTTACTCTGTGACCTGGGTAGAGTGCCGTGGCATAGCTCACAGCAACCTCAGACTCCTGGGTTCAAGCAATTCCCTTCCCTCAGCCTCCCAAGTGGCTGGGACTACAGGCCCCCACCACCATGTCCAGCTAATGTTTCTATTTGTAGTAGAAACAAGGTCTTGCTCTTGCTCAGGCTGGTCTCAAACTCCTGAACTCAAGTAGTCCTCCCACCTCAGCCTCTCAGAGCGCTAGTAGGACAGGTGTGAGCTGCCGTGCTCAACCTGTAGGTTTGTTCTTAAGTTGAATTTCTATGTAAGCTGGAACAGATACACTTACCTATTACCTGTAATAGTGTCCATTGGTAAGTGGAAGTCATATTTCAGTTGGATTGTTTATAAGTCAGGACCTGCCTATATATCAATCACTTGAATCAGAGAAGTTATACATGCATACTGTAACAATTCAAGCAGCATAAACATTTCAAATTCATGTCAATAGTGTGCCTCCCCTGACCCTGGCTCAGTCCTGCCCTTCTGACATGACTTCTTCCAGAGGATGAGGAGGAGGTACTCCCCGCAGTCTCGATGTGGAGGGCGATCTCGCACTGGTTCCCACTGTTTCTGTCTTAGCAGGTAGAGAGGCTTTCTTCTTCCTCATTGCCATGACCCCATGAGTGTACCAGGGTCATCCTCCACATATAGAGGGCTCAGAAATAAGGGGGGTGATATATCCAAATAAGACTGAACAAACTCATAAGTGAGCTGAGCAATCCACAAGCAATAGGCCCAGGGGGCCCTTTCCTATGCAAATGAGAACTAACTTACTTAAAAATCCCTGATGCCAAACATTTAAAGTGGTTAGTAGTGTCCTTATGCTCTTGGTAGCAGCAAATTTGCATTCTCTATATATAAACGTATTTTAGAACCAGGCTTCAATCTTTCCACATATAAGGCCACAGGTTTTTCCAAAAAATTATAAAGCACACTAGGAAAGATGTCATCTAGAGTAAGAGACAGCAGAAGTAAGAAATAACAGAATCAGACCCACAAAGATTATAAATATTGAAATTGTCATACACATAACACAAAATAAATATGTTTGAGACATGAAAGTGAGTGCCAAAATATGATGAATGAATGGATACATTTTAATAGATTATAACTAATGACTAAGTAGATAATGAAGAAAAGAAAATTGAGGTAAAAAATAAGATGAATTAAAATTTTAAATTAATTGATGATTTGAACAGCAGAAGAGACACTGCTGAAGGAAAAAAATGGGCTAATTAGAAAATAGAAGGAAGAAATTATGCAGAAAATAATACAAGGAAATAGCAAATGTAAAAGAGAAGTTAGGAGCCTTGGGAGATAGAGTAAGAAGGTCTAGTTACAGAAAGTGCAAAGAGAATTGGGATGGGGCAGTGCCTGTGGCTCAAAGCAGTAGGGCACTGGCCCCCTATGCCGAAGGTGGCAGGTTCAAACCCAGCCCCGGCCAAAAACCAGAAAAAAAAAAGAGAGAATTGGGATAGGAAATGTCCAAAGATATAATATCTAAGAATCTTGCACAACTGGTAAACGATAGTAAGCCTCAGATTCAAGTAAACATTGGCAGTGTCCATCTAAGGAGAGTTTGTATCTACAGCACCAGGACTTGTATCTCGTATCCCATTGAGTATCAAAGTAATAGGGGTGGAGAAAAGTGGGCTGCTGGATCAGCCCTTAGAATATAGAGATGAGACGTGACCACCACACGCTTATCACGTGGAAGTAAGAATAAAACAACAATAGTAACAGCAAACATATGTACAGTGTTTGTCATATGTTCTTAGAAATATCATTATCGGCTGCGTGTAGTGGCTCATACCTGTAATCCCAGCAGTCTGGGAGGCCAAGGCAGGTGGACTGCCTGAGCTCACAGGTTCGAGACCAGCCCAAGCAAGAGAGAGACCCTGTCTCTCAAAATAGCCAGGTAGTGGCAGGTGCCTATAAGTCCCAGCTACTCAGGAAACTGAGGCAAAGAATCACTTGAGCCCAAGAGTTTGAGGTTGCTGTGAACTATGACGCCATGACACGCCACCTAAGGTGACAAAGTGAGACTCTGTCTCAAAAAAAGATAAATAAATAAAGAAATAAACTCTTCTCATATTAGAACACTGAGGTTGAGCTATAGAAACTCATATACCTCTTGCTGGCTGTTTCCCTGTCTGCAGAGCCATTGCCAGTAAAAAAAAAAAAAAAAAAAAAATGCTGCAAGTGATGGCATGGCCCTGCTCTCAGATCTCCACTGCACACTGAAAGCACGCACTTCCTGGGATCTTGGGGCACGGTCATTTCTCAGTGGTGCTGGAAGCCAGAGTACAAAGGGGCTACTCATTCATTTTGAAGGAACCTTGCCCACCTTGTAGCTATTTCATCCTGATCTTCTCAGTCTTTCCAGGAATTTCTAGCTCCCAGAAATCAGGGTTCTTAGAAACTAATTCACTATCCAGAATGACTTTACAGAAAGAGCAGGGGCTGTACAGTACAAAGGCCAAACCTGAATTCTGACTCTGCCATGTGTTAGCTTTGTGGCCTTGGGCCTCTTGCTTAACCTCTCAGAGCATCAGCTCCCTCTCCTACAAAATGGAGAACAGTGACTCAGATGGACACCTTTACAATGCAGAGTGAGAAAGTCAAATTCAACTTGTTAAAACAAAAGGGAATCTGTTAGCTATACAGCTGGACAGGCCAGGGGACAGGCGCAGCCACATGACCAGGGTCCCTGCTCACTTTGCTTTTCTAGTCTCCACCTGTTCCCTCTGCTGGCCTTCCTTCCCTGTCACCTCCACACCTCGCGCCCCCCACCCCCGCCTCCAGGCAGTTCCAGGCTCTGTTCTCATGGCTCACAAGTGCACAGCAAAAGCCTAACAGAAAGATAATTTGTGTACCAGCATCTCTGAGTTCATTCTGACTAGACCAGCCCTAGGTAACATGCTTACCCCTACACCAGTCACTGTAGCCAGGAGAGTAAGTCCCCCACCCCTCCCATAGAAAGATGTTAGATTTCTGGGTTTTTTTCCTGCGAGCTCTTCCAGAACAAATTATCTGTTAGTTATCTATTTTATCTAATAAACTACCCTAAAACTCATAATAACAGCTTATAACAATAAACATTTATTATGTCATAGTTTCTAAGGGAAATCTAGGAATCTGGGAGTGGCTTAGCTTCAGGTTAGGGCTCAGGGTTTCTCATGAGATTGCAGTCAAGTTGTCATCCCAGACCTCGACTGGGGCTGACAGATCTGCTTCCAAGCTCATGTGCACAGTTATTGGCAAGCCTCAGTTCCTTTCTGGTTACGGGCCAGAGACTTCAGTTCCTCACCCCGTAGGCCTCCACAGAGGGCTCCTCACAATATGGCAGCTCTCAGAGTCACTGAGAGAAAGAGAGAGAGAGACATTAAGAAAGCAGAGCCCCAGACAGAGGACTTAGAACCAAAATGCAGAAGCAACATACCATCACCTCCACCATACATATGCTACTGGTTACGCCACCAACCCTGGAACAATGTGGGACGGGTACACAGGGCATGAATAGAGGAGCACTGTGGGCCCTCTAGCAGACCAGCCACCTTGAGAGGGTGAGGCTTACCAGTGTGACCAACTCAGCTTTCCCAGACCTGTCCTAGTTTTTTTTTTTAAGGTTTAATTGCTTATTTTTTAATGTGATTTAATTTAAACATCAGATAAATACAACATAAATATTTCTTTTAAAAATATGAATTATAAGTTAGCAATTTATCTGAGGTAAGCCTATACATTCCAAGAGATGATCTGGCTCTGAAAGACAGGATATTCAAACCACACAGCCATTTTATATTATCTCAGAACTAATACATAAAGTATCTCAAGCAGTATTTCATAAAACACAAATATCATTCACATAAATTAACTCGACCTCACATATTTAAATTATCAATTAATTAACAGTAATTAAAATACTGTCCTAACACTTATGCCATTAGTTCTTCGCAGAGAACAGCATAAAGTTATGTGCACAGCGGACTGACTGAGACCCGGGGGAAGGAATGCCTGTGAACCCCAGCAATCTGAGAAGTCTGAGGTAGGTCTGGCACAGGGCCCTGAGGGTGTCATGCAAGTACTCCCTCAGACCAACCCAGGTAAGTGAATGGCCGTGTTCTGCTCCCTCTCATTCTGTGAGTTCAGCTTTTCCATCAGGTCGGCATCTGTGGTTGGGTTAGGGGCGGCTATAACACCTGATTCTTCATCTTTTACTTCAGGACCTGGATCAGGTATTTTGTGCCCAGAGCCAAAGTTATAGCTTCATTCAAATCACTCTCAAACTTGCCCTCAATGTACTCCAGATATTTCTCTTACCCCATAAGACCATAGCTGATTCTTGTCAGGCACACCTCCTGTCGAATCCAGACTCGAAGCATCCATCTCCATCTTCCAACCTGCGAAGGTGAAGTCTGTTATCTACCAGGATGCGCTTGCTATCTCCACACTGGATACCCTCACTGCACGTTTCTGATTCAGGGAACCGATTTTCGTGATGATGTGATTGATGAGTCCTATGGTTTGTTCTGGAGTAGTGAGTGACAATGACTTTTGGGGTGGCATCTTCTTCCAGATTTTCTAGGGGTTCAGAAGTGGGGAACACAGTAGCCATCACCAGGAGCAGCCCCTGTGAGAAGGCAACCACGCTGAAGGTGCCTGTGGAGAGAAAGTTCAGAGCTGGTTCCCAGAGGGCTGAAAGAGCTCTCTTTCCTTCCTGGGGGGCTACAGTGCGGAATGTGCCTCGGACACCTCCAGCCTTATAATTATTGGGGCTTGAGAATCTGATTTTGAGACTCATGGGAAAATCTCACATTTGATAAATCTCTCTGTCCTAGTGTTAAAACTGGAGGCCATGTCCTGGGAACCCCTCTCACTCCCAGGCAGACTGGGATGAATGATAACCCAAGACTGTTCTGACATTAGGAGGAATCAGGAGAGATTTCATCTGACCTTCTCTCTTTTCCCAACAGAATACTGAGGGCTACAGAGACGTGACTGGCCCCTGGTCAAGTATCAAAGAAGAGGTAGAGGCCAGGGAAGGCTGCAGGTCCCCTGCTTCCCAACCCAGTGCTTTCCCCTGATCCCACACTTCCACAGAGAGCGCTAGTTCCTCCCTGGAGAGCCAGAGCGTTCATAGTAGTTCAGCAAATAGACACCTAGGAACCCACCACATCATTCTATTTTCTCTCACACTTCCCTAAAGTCAGACCATAGCCCAGTGACAGTGACTCATACCTGTAATTCCAGCACTGTGGGAGGCCAAGGCGGGAGGACAACTTGAGGCCAGGGGTTCTAGACTAGCTTGAGCAACACAGGGAAGCCTCCATCTCCTTAAATAAATAAGTAAATAAATAAAACCATCAAAAAAATTTTAACAACTTTAGATAGATTGTCTAACTTCTCTGAGTTCAGCGGTCACATCTATAAAATGTGTGTGTACCAAATGCTTTCAATTTCAATTTTTCTGAGTTTCAGGGCCCTGCCCAACGGTCCCTCACATCTCCTGATTTTCCCTATTGATTTAATAAACATTTTATTGGATGTCTACTGTATGCCAGGGACATATAATGTGAACCCAGCAGGTGTTCACAAGCCCCTGTCTCCTTCCTCTCTCGGGGGCTGACCCAGGAAATCCAGGCTTCTTCAAGATTATGTGGGACCCCATGGGCCCTCTTTTTGACTCACCCCTATGATACCCAGGCTCTGCATGGGGGCTCTGTCTGCCTCAGCCTCATCTCACCAAAGTGTTTTCTCAACACAAAGTCATCTCTTCTTGTGAAGTATGCCACTCTCCTAGACAGCAAAAGTGAATGCAGACAGATTTTGTCTGAAGTGGAGATGGCTGTTCCCCAATCTCCTTGGGATCTTGGCAGCTCAAGTGAACTAATGAGAGAGTATGAAAGCAGTGGTGAGTTTCACAAAAATATAAAGTAACTTATGTGTCTATAGAGGCATTCAGTCACTTTCCCAGGGTCTGATGTTATAATTTTCCCATGTCCCAGTGCTCTGTTCTCTCCCTTTCTTAACAGGCTGGGGCACTGTGGAGTGGGAGTCAGCCAGAATAAACTGAACCTCAGGACATATGTCTTTGCAAGAGGGGGAGACTTGTGGGAGAGGGTGATTTAGAAAAGTGTGGCTCTTGGCCCCTGACTGATGATTAGTTAGGCTGGTTATGTCTCCCTAACAAAAGGAAACAAAGTCTTCCAAATACTGTAATAGCTAAACTTAGCACAGATGGGGCACAGGAGGGACCTTGACTCCTGAGAATGGCTGGTAGACATCCTCAGGAGACAAAGAGGAGGCTTCCCTTCTTCAAAGGGAGTCCTGCGTTCAATTTCCCTGAACTGGAATACCAGTTTCAATTGTAATTTGAAAAGGTAGAGACCAAAGGAAAACTGTAGAGACTGCTTTGGACCTTGTTAAATAGCTCTGATTTCTTTTCCCTTAGTTTAAGTAGATAACAATATTGCCAATAAATACAGCCTAATGTGTCCTCTGCCAAAAACTGGATTACATAGTATTTTATTAAAGGGAAAATATTTATTTATTTATTTTATAATTAATTATTTTTTATTAAATCATAACTTTGTACATTGATGCATTTATAGGGTTCAGGGTACTGCTTCAGAAAAATATATATTTAGGCACAGCAAATTTTATATATTTTTTTAAAGTGAGAGTGGAGAAAGGGGCCTTGGGCCCTGAGGGATGTAAAGAAGAGCACCACAAAGTTACGGGTACAAGTTACTCATGGTGGAGGAGACAGCCGTGCCAAACAAGAGTGGCAGAGGACGAGCACAGGGCCAAGTGTGTCCATGCACCAGGGCGGGGCTCCAGGTGGAAAGGACCAGCACAGGGCAGAGTGTGTGCGCGCGCCAGGCAGGGCTCCAGGTGGAAGGGACCAGCACAGGGCAGAGTGTGTGCGCGCGCCAGGCAGGGCTCCAGGTGGAAGGGACCAGCACAGGGCAGAGTGTGTGTGCGCGCCAGGCAGGGCTCCAGGTGGAAAGGCAGGCCTTACTGCACTAGAGGACGGCTTGAAACTGAAATCTAGAGAAGAGTTCTTGGAAGGGCTTGAAGGAAAGAGAGAAAGCTCCAAAATAAATCATTCAATAAACTTTGATTACACTTAACAATAATAATCAAAATCTAGATCTGAATTTGTGTTTAATTCCCCCACCTCCCAAATCTGAATTGACATGATTGAAAAATTGTTGTCACTTGGGAGACGTTGTTTCAACAGCAGCAGATTGTGGAGGGGAGTTCTCAGCAGGGCCTAACACAGTCATCACACCCCCCGGAAGAGCCAGCCTCACAGGGTTTCCAGGTTGTTCTGCTGCCACTTCTCTTCCTGTGCCCTCACCCTCTTCCTGACCTCTATGTGCTAGGGAGCCACATGACTCAGTGCTGGGACCTCTTCACCATCTACGCTCACTCCACAGTGGAAAGTGTCCAGTCTTGGGCTCTATAGCCGACCCAGGCACTCTCCTGGGGAAGCTCCAGCAGTTTTCCAGATGATGGCTATCCTGCTCCCATTCCTCACATTCTGCTGGTGTGCTTCTGTTGAAACCCGAGTCAGATCATGTCACCTGTCTCTTCAAACTCACTCACAGATAAGAATCCAACTCAGGATAAATGACAAAATTCTTTATGATGGTCTACAGGGCCCTACCTGATCTGACCCTAGCTACATCTGTGACCTTCTGTTACACTCCATCCCTCCCTCCCTCTGCTCCAGCCACACTGACTTTTTTGATGTTACTTGGACATCCCATCCTCTTCTGTCTCAGGACCTTTGCATATGCTGTGTCCTCTGCCTAGAACACACCTCTCCCAGATGCTCATACTCTCCTTCTGGTCTCTGCTCATATTTCACCTTGTTAAGAAGGCCTCTCTAGGTCCCTATTTAAAATAATGTCCTGGGCTCTGTGCCTGTAGCTCAAGCAGCTAAGGCACCAGCCACATACACCAGAGCTGGCAGGTTCAAATCCAGCCCAGGCCTGGCAAACAATGACAACTACAACCAAAAAATAGCTGGGTATTGTGGTGGGTACCTGTAGTCCTAACTACTTGGGAGGCTGAGGCAAAAGAATTGCTTAAGCTCAGGAGTTGGAGGTTGCTGTGAGCTATGATGCCATGGCACTCTACCCAGGGCAACAGCTTGAGGCAGTCTCAAAATAAAATACAATAAAATAAAAATAAAAATAATGTCCTCTTCTTCCCTCACTCTGTCCCCTTAACTTGATATAATATTTTCTCACTTAACATATCCCTGTCTATCATGATATTTGTTTGTTAGTTTGATGTCTGCCTTTCCTCTTTTTTTTTCTAGAATATAACTTCTTTTTTGTTCTTTTTTTGAGACAAGGTCTTGCTCTGTGGCACAATCATGAGTGCGGTGGTGTCATAGCTCACTGCAACCTCAAATTCACGGGCTCAAGTGATCTTCTGGCCTCAACTTCCTAAGTACTTGTAGCTAGGACTATGATAGGCACACAATACCACTTCTGCATAATTTGTCAATGTTTTGTAGAGACAGGGTCATACTCTTGATCAGGCTGGTCTCTAACTCCTGACCTCAAGAGAGCCTCCTGCCTCAGCCTCCCAGAGTGCTGGGATTACAGGTGTGAGCCAATGTGGCTGTCAAAGAATATAACTTCTGACTGGGTTTCTAACCCTAGAACCGTGCCTAGACGTACAGTAGGCACTCAGTAAATGTTTGTGAATGAACAAATGAGCTAATCCATTAATCTACATGCCAGTGACTTCAGACAATTTTACTTTTTGCAAGGTGAAGTATAGATAGGGCCAAATCAGGTTAAGCATGTGAGAAGAACACTCCTAGGTCATGAGTGGATAGAGTCTGTAGCAGATTCACTAGACAATCGCGAGCCTGGATCAGTCGGACTACAGGAGAGAACCGTCTGTGGCACAGCTTCCCTTGGAATCTCAGCCCTCCTAACAATCACAGGAAGCACCTAACTGTCTAGGCAGGGACGTAGCAAGACAACTGCAGGGGATGCTGACACATGCTGTCCAGATGCCCCCTAAGGGACTAAGGGACTGAGCCCCGAAACTGCTGAACATGCTGCCAGTGGTCAGCATCGTTGAAAGAGGCCCACCTGAAGAGTGCCACTTAGCTCATGGCCCCGTCCTCTTCTAAGGGCGCTCACATCCAGTGACTGTCAGATACAGTCAAAGGCCCAGATGCTCACCCCCTCTCAGAACAACTTGGAGGGGTCATTCTGGCTTCAGAGGCCACTGTGGGCAGGCTGGGGCTTCCTGGGGTTGCATCATGGCCCGGTTATTCCCTCTGCCCATTCTACTTCCTTCCCATCTCTTCCACCCGTTTGGATCCCAGGAGTCCTGGGATAAACTTCCTTCCTGCCAGTCTCCAGTTCAGAGGCTGCACCTAGGAAAGGAACCAGTAATAATGTTTCAGAGCCATCACAGGACTCAGGCAAGGAAAGAAACCAGCCACAAAGATTCAGAGCCATCACAGGACCCCTCACACCTAGAGCAGGCTGGAGCCGGAGAGAATGAGAGTCTCTGAGACTAAGGGACCAGGCAGTACCCAGGTGTTCCAATACAGGACCAGATCCAAAAAATGAGATATAGTCCAGGCATGGTGGCTCACGCCTGTAATCCTAGCACTTTGTGAGGCCCAGGCAGGTGGATTGCTTGAGCTCACGAGTTCGAGACCAGCCTGAGAAAAAAAGTGAGACTCTAGTCTCTACTAAAAATAGAAAAACTGAGGCAAGAGAATCACTTGAGCCCAAGAGTTGGAGGTTGCTGTGAGTTATGATGCCACAGCACTCCACCCAGGATGACAGCTTGAGACTCTTATCTCAAAAAAAAAAAAAAGGATATATTCATCCACTGGGCTGTTATCCAGAGATTAAAATAAATTCAATGTAAGTACCCAAATGGATAAATCTCAAAAACATAATTTTGGGTTTAAGAAAAGGAAAACTTCAGAATGATACAATGATAGGATGTCTTCATTTTAAAAAATTACACAGAGTAATATACATATTATTTTCAGAGACATAAAATGCAATAAAAGCATAAGAACATGGACTTGAAGTGCATCCAGAAATTTCATGGTAGGGTTTGTTCTAAAGAGGAAAAGGGAGAATTGAGACTAAGAAAGAGTACAAAAGAGATTTCAGTAGTATTTTATTTCTTAAATTCAAAAAATCTGAAGAAAATGTGACAATATGATAGCATCTACTAAATTTCAGTAGCAGAAGTACACGAGTATTTGTTTAATTAGGCTTTGCATTTTTCTGTATTTAAATGCTTTTCTTTCCATTTAGAGGTAATTCAGTAAAATGAGAAAACATTAATGAAAAATTAAGATAATAAATATTAAAAATATATAATTCCCCCCCAAAATTATGAAAAAGATAATTCCAACATTTTAAAAAATCACAAAATAGTTGAAATTTATTTTTAGGGAAATATTTAATTAATATAAAAACAAAATAAGAACTTTCCAAGAATAAATGCAATGAAAACAGAATCACATTAAAAAAAGATCAAATTTGACTTCAAAACAATTCAAGAGTTGAACAAAAAAGTCTGAATTCAATAACAAATCTGCAACAAGAAGACAAAGAATCAATATTCATAATTCACAAAGAAATTAATAACTTATTTAGAAATAAATAATGGGCAAAAATAAAAGGATTATTCACAAAGGAATAAGAATAAATGCGTTTGTTTTTTTTTTTTTGAGACAGAGTCTCATTCTATATAGCATTAAAGCTCACAGAAACCTCAAACTCTTGGACTCAAGCAATCCTCCTGCCTCAGCCTCCTGAGTAGCTGGGACTACAAGTGCTTGCCACAACACCCAGCTATTTTTTTACTAATTTTAATTGAGACAGAGTCTCACTCTTGCTCAGGCTAGTCTGGAACTCCTGAGCTCAAGCAGTCCAACCACTTCAGCCTCCCAGAGTGCTAGGATTATAGGCACAAGCCACTGAATAAATACATTTTTAAAAATTAATCCACTGTCAACCAAAGAATGCAAATTAAAATATCCTTTTTAACCTACCGAAATGGCAAATATTTTCTTTTTCATTTGTTTCTTTTTTCTTTTCTTTTCTTTTCTTTTCTTTTCTTTTCTTTTTTTTTTTTTTTTGACACAGAGCCTCAAGCTGTTGCCCTGGGTAGAGTGCTGTGGCATCACAGCTCACGGCAACCTCCCAAATATTATCTTAAGATATATAAAATTCTGACAAGAACTGGAAGGGTGAATCAATAAAGATAAAAGTAATTTATCATTCATTAAGAGCAAGACTATAAAGTGGTAAAATCTTTCTGGCAAACAGAATGATAAGAGTCTTCAACAGGTGTGGCTTCCTTTACCTACTTACAGGAATTAATTAAGGAAAGAATGAGGAGGTGAGCAAAGGTTTACTCTCAAATGCACGTTCTCCTGTCATGCTTAATAGCAAAAATTAGGAAGCTAATATCCCCAATAGAGAGATACTTTAACAGATTATTCTTCATCCACATGGAGGAATATTGTACACCATGAAAGAAACAGTCATGACATGGCCCCCCATAAAGTGGGGTATTCAACTAGGTCTACAATGTGCATCTGACTTCACGTGTGTACCTCGATGCGTGTTTTATGCTTAGAAAGCATTTACATGAAAGAAACCAGGATGTAACATAACATCATCCCCAGTCTTAAAAATAGCGACACATATACAAAACTGGAAGATCTATTCATTAAAACATACGCCCTGGATTTGTGGAAATTAAAGATGTTCTTTCCCTGCTTAGATCATCTGTACTTTTAGAAAGGATGAGAGGGAGTTGAGGAGAAAGGAAACACAACACTCTTCCTGAAACCCACGGCCTCACTCTGAGTCACAGAAAGAACCTGAGACTTTAAATACCGAAACATTCAGGCTGTCACAGCTGGGTGTGTTGTCTCCAGTGACAACCGAGTCCTTCCTATTTAAAGCCGTGTGGCAGCAGCTGTAGCCATTTCTGAAGCTCTCCAGCCACCGGCAACAATGCAGCCTGGCTTCTCCTCTTCCTTGGCCTTCTATATCCCCCCAGCCCTGCTCTATGTCACTGCAGGCTGTGTGGCTTCTCCTCTTCCTTGGCCTTCTATAT
>NW_003852406.1:32732390-32823165 GCF_000181295.1 Otolemur garnettii | reverse complement strand
GCGTGGCTTCTCCTCTTCCTTGGCCTTCTATATCCCCCCAGCCCTGCTCTATGTCACTGCAGGCTGCGTGGCTTCTCCTCTTCCTTGGCCTTCTAGTTCCTTGGGGCCCTGCTCTCTGTCACCGCAGGCTGTGCGTCTCCCTCACCTTGAGCCACCTCTGGAGGAAGCATTCCAGACTTGCCTGTCACCCTTCCGTTTACCCACTTACATTTGGAATTCTTGATCTTAGGCACTGAACTGTTATCCCACATTTCAAATTCTGTTCTTTCTAGCTATATGGGGGTCAAAAAAAGAAAACAAGAGTTTCGTGTATCTACCTTTAAATATCTCCAGTCACAAAAGACTAAAAGTAATCCATTCTTTAACTCCAAGGATGTTTTACAAGAGAACAGAGACAAATAGGCAGGGGGACGAGATCATCCCCGTGTGTACGGCTGTGCTGGTATTAGCACAGAAGGCTCCAAACCCTGGTAACAGTCCTGTCCCAGGAAAACTGAGACAATCCCAGGGAAGATCCAATATCTTTGGGCAGTAATACAGGGTATCCTCGCAGATGCTCAGAAGGGCTGCTGATTAATTGGACAAAGGCCTAGATGTCAGGGGAATTTTGAAAAAATAATTTTATCTGGCAGTTAGATAAAGATTTAATGTAAGTATTTAAATACCATCAAAAGCAAATAGAACATTTTCTTCACACAATAGTCTTAACTTCACAGTGTTTAAGAATCAAAGAACTTTGCTTACTGTCTTTATTATGGTGCTATCATTCACTTTCTGATGCTGCATCCTCTGATGAGGGTCAAACTGATCCTGAATCTTCTCATCTTAGTGTTAGCAATAGCTCTGTTTTATTTGTGTAGCAGGATTCTACGTTTTTGTGCACTAAATCCTATAATCAATGCTATTTTCCTTCTTAGATTAGTTGCTAAAAGCCAAAAGCCAAATTTGCATTCAAACCCTTGAGTGAAACATGCAAGATACACGGAACACACTCCAGGCATTAACTTTGCTAGAGATTTGTTCTATTTTTCTTAGCCTTACTTTCCTTCTAATCTCTTACATTAGAAAAAACGGTCGCATAACATTTATTCATTTATTCTGCAAATAATTACTGGACTAGCACTATTTCAGGTGCTAGGGGGAGAGAACAACAAACAAAACCCCGTCCTTGTTCTTATGGAGCCGATGTTCTAGTGAGGAAAGACAGGATGAAAAGAAAAAGACAAACAATCCTAGAATGGACACATCGGGTGGTGTGGGTGCTATGAGGAAAGCAGGAGGGGTGGAGGGTGAAGGGCTCTCCAGACAGAGACCATCAGAGGGAGAGGCTGCTACTGTACATAGGTGGTCTGGGAAGGCCTCCTAGATCAAGGGACGTATTAACATAGACACAATGGACCCCAGTGTGTGAGCTATAAGGCTGTCTGGGGAAAGGCCATCCCCAGCAGAGGGAACATGTGCAAAGGCCCTGCGGTAGAAAACTGTTGGCATGGTCCAGTGCAAGGTAAGAGTCCAGGTTGGCTACGGGGGGTGGGGGGTGGGGTGGTCAGAGGAGGTAGGGGAGCCAGATCAGGGACAATACTATAGACCATGGAAAGGAGAAGGGACTCTGAATTTTACTCTGAGGAGACAGGAGCCATCAGAGGGTTTCAAGAGAGCAAACACCTGGCTGGCCTATATTACAAGAACCATCCAGATGTTGCTTTGACAATGGGCAGCAGGGAAGTAGCAGGAGCACCAGAAAGGAGAGAATTCAATGATACCTGCAGGGCAGGCAGCAGCAGTGAGAGTCTGGCACAGTTTGAAGGTAAGACCAGCAAGAAATGCTAAGTGTTTGGATTTAGGGTCTGAGGAAAAGAGAGAGGATGAGGATGACTCTGAGAAACTGGACTTGGCTTTCAGGAGGGTGGCATGGCGTCACACACTGGTCCTCAACCCCAGCTACCCACTGACTCACCTGGGAAACCCAGCAGTCCCACTCCACCTCCTAGAGCAGGGGTCCTCAAACATTTTAAACAGGGGGCCAGTTCACTGTCCCTCAGACCATTGGATGGCTGGACTGTGGGCCCCAGGACGAGTCGGCTGCTAAGCAGGACAGGAAGCAGCAGCAAAAACACCCGGCGGGCCAGATAAATGTCCTTGGCGGGCTGCATGTGGCCCGTGGGCCGCAGTTTGAGGATGCCTGTCCTAGAGAATCCGGTTTTATTAGTCTGGGTGGGGCCCAGCTCTGGTGTTATCCAAAAGCTTCCCAGGGCTGGAAGAGAACAAAGACCACCAGCTAGGAGTCAGACCACCTGGGTCCAACCCCTACTCTGCCATTTCCTTCAATGGGATTTTGCTAAGTTATTTGCATCTTTAAGCTACCCAGTTTCTTCAGTTGCAAAACAGGAATAATAAAAACCACTGTTTAGTTTCAATAACAACCCTACAAATCACCACTCCTCTGTAGTGAGGAACAGTAATGGAGGTGACAGTACATCCCAGGCATTCAGAACAGTAGCTGCTGTTAATGATTGTAGATTTCTGGAATGAGATAAGGTACAAATAAATCTAAATGATAAGGAAGAGAGCCTACCTGACCCTCGGCCTTCCCCACCTGCTTAGACTGTCCTGCCATCAGGGACTGCTTCCCTACCAGTAACCCGAGGCCCAGGTGCAGGGAAGTGGGTCAGGAGAATCAGGCAGTGGGAGAAATCTCTTCCCAAATCCCCTCTGGTTAGAGGATATCTGTCAAAAGGTGCCACACCACACCATACCTCCCTCCCCCATCACATGACTCCTAAAGCCGCTGATGAGAACCGTAACACAAGAGCTCTGTCTCAGCCCCAAGTAAAGATGTGCACACCCCAGAGGGATGACAAGGGGGTCAGGTCTCAGTGGAGCTGAGGGACCAGGCGTGGCTTGGTCCCTGGGTGTGGTCTGTGGTCTGTGATGTCTTGGAGGAGACATGGGCTCCTTCCTCACTGCTCTGACCACTCATAGCTCCCTGACACCACAGCCACACCGTGCTCATTGGGACCAGCCTCTCAGCTTGGAAACTCTGAGTGAATCCCCCTTTCTTCTCAAGTATCTCGTTTAACAGCCATTTTTGTAAAAGTCAAATATCAAAACTTAAAAATAGAGGCCATACTCACTAAAGCAATGAGTCACACTGAAATTCTAATTCAGAGAATCTGCCCTAATATTCTCCATGACAAAGCAGTGACGTAAAGTCTTCAGGAATCAGAGGTACCAGGCCGAGGTAATGGAGGTGACTACACCGTTAAGGAGCCTTTACATCTGCTCCCTGAAGAGTGGTTCAGCTTCCCGTGAGCCAGGACATACTTTGGACTCTCCAAATCCAATCTGACTGAGCTTAGTAAAGAATAGAATTTATCAGCTCAATAACCAAATTATGGGAAAGGCAAGAATGGAGCCAGGCTCAGAAATTACTAGAACCCTGAGCTCTTTTTTCCTTTCGGGGCCCATGCCTTGGGCCTTGCAGCACTCTGGCACTGAGACAAGCAGACTTCTTTATCACAGCTCCAACTTGAAAAATCCCAGAAGGGACTTTGATTTCCCTGGCTTGGGTCATATGCCCATCCATCCTTTTGGCTGAGAGGTCAAGTTCTGTCGCCATATAACAAGTTCTGGACACACAAAAGCAATAGATGTACACTACAATTCCCTCCATCACAGCTCATGTCTTATGTCACTGCTGCCTGATCATGTGGTCCCCAAACTGCCTTTTTTACCTACAGTGTCCCCAGAAGCACAAGGTCAGGGTTGGTAAACATCTAAATTGCTTTATTTCTGTTGAACCCTCACAGACTCATGAGTCCTTGCTCACGCAGGCATAAATCTATGCAAGTGAATCATTTTTTACAAAGGACTTTGTCTAGAAGGCTAAATTTTAATCTTAGCAGTTTTTTTCTGGTGGTTATAGGATAACTAACAGTCTCTGCTGTCGCTCATTCTGCGTGGCAACTTTCCCTCTCCGACTCTGGATCTATTCAGGGAGCCATGAAAAGCACCTGTGATCACTTGTTCCCTCCTACGCTGACTTGTACGAGCTCAGCCCTCTCCCTTCGCCTCAGAAACCACAGACTTCCAAAAATGGTGACAAAGGGAAAAGATAGGAGATACTGGGGAAACAAGGTACAAATTCCAATCCTGCTCCTCTGCCCTCCCAGTGGCATGTATGGGGGAATGAGGGGCCCGCTGGGCTGGGGAGAAGCCTGAGATATCCTATGGTTTAGAGCAATGTTGATCTAAGTGGGTGACTGTGTAGCCTGGGAAGTGAGCAATAGAATCCTCACTAATGGGGCCCAGACTTACCACCCCAGTCACCAGGCAGCCAGCAGATGGGGGAAAGAGACTGAGGCTGTCAGCACAGGCTCCAGGGGTCAGAACTGAGCTGGGAAGATGACAGGGAAGTCAAAGATGGAGCTCTCACCTCTCAGGAAAACCCGCATCCTCCTGCTGGTGCAGAGAGCTCTGGAGTGGCCCATAAACAACCTTTCAGACTGGAGTCAGGTCCAGGCCATTAGGCAAGGCTGCACACAAGCTCCTTCTTCCTGTGGCGTGCCCTGGGGCCGCAGGGAGGCATAAGACCCCGTGAGCCCCTGTCAGACAGCACCTGACGGTGCAGGGAGGGCCCACAGCTGGGATTCTGGGAAAGGAAAAGAGGCAGCACCACTGATGAGTGCCCAGCATCAACATTGGCACAAGGGAGTCTTCCTTCTGCCCTTTCCAAGAACTCTTCCTCCAATGCCACTCTAGATGAATACCTGAAAAGAACAGCACAAAAGAGAAAATTTAAGAGACTCCTTAAATGCTCTTATCAGTCAGTGTGACCAATCTTAGTCACCTGCCTGGCCTGTGAGGTCATCTGAATTTGTAATTATTCTTATGCACAATTGCTGAGTCATGGAAGCAACCCAAATGCCATCAACCCATGAATGGATCAGCAAATTGTGGTATATGTATACTATAGAATACTATTCAACCATTAAAAAAGATGGAGACTTTACATCTTTTATGTTAACCTAGATGGAGTTGAAACACATTCTTCTTAGTAAAGTATCACAAGAATGGAAAAATAAATATCCAGTGTACTCCATACTAATATGAAACCAGTATATAAACAATTAAATGTTCATATGAACAATAAAACACAAATAGAGTTAGTCCTAGGGCAGGGGGAGGAGGAGGAGGGGAGGAGAGAGGAAGACAATTGACAGAAGGAGGAAGGGCATTTGGTGGGATGTCACCTCATGGGCACAATGTGTGGATGTATAGCTTGCCCCCTGGGTGAGGGGCCCTTTTACAACTAGAACTTTACCTTGGAAGTGAGAACAATGTAATCTAAAAATTTGCACCTACATATGAATTTGAAATAATAATACTACAGCACAGGAGTGCATGTTGTAAGTGGCAGTACTGGGGCATTGGAGAGCATTGGTGGGGCAAAAGAGACCACTATCCCTCCACCCCAAGTGGCCTTGTCTCTACAGCAAGTGAGGTCCACTGAGCCAACATGATTTATCAAGAGAAGTTACAGATCTGGTTGTTTAGTTCAATGTCCCAGTTTTAGTATCAACCAGCTGGATGTGGTCCGTGAGTTCTGTGTCTCTCCTTACTGACAAATTATAAATATTGGCCCAAACTCTTTTTTAAAAAATCAGCAAATGAATGTCAGCAGCTCATTAAAAGAATTATTTTAAATGGTCATGTGATATCTACCCCTGGAATAAATGTAGTTCAATATTAAAGAATCTATTAATGCAAAACATTATATTAATAGACCAAGGGAGAAAAAGCATAAGCATATCCCAACAGGCACTTTACAAACTCCCATATGTGTTCTTTTTTTTTTTTTTTTTTGAGACAGAATCTCCCTCTGTGCCCCTGAGTAGAGTCCTGTGGCATCATAGCTCACAGAAACCTCAGACTCCTGGGCTCAAGCGATCCTCTGGCTTCAGCCTCCAGAACAGATGGGACTACAGTCACCCGCTACAATGCTGGGCTAGCTCCTGAGCTCAAGCAAATCCCACCTTGGCCCCAGAGTCTTAGGATTATAGGTAAGAGCCACGGCACCTGGTCCCATTTGCATTCTTGATTTTTAAAAATGTAAAACTTCTGTTCTTAGAACAGAAATGCATTTCATTCCTAGACTGCTCAAGATTTTTAATTATAAGAAATATATAATTATAATTATTCAAATTATATTGAAAAAAATTATTGACTCACATATCTGAAAAGGTCTAACTTGTGTATTTGCTCTTGACCTGGCTGGAAAGCAGAGTTCAAACAGGTCAGTCCTGACCACTTTGTCACAGCTTATCTCTGCTTTGTGTTGGCCTCTTTCTCCCCAAGGGCAAGTGGCTTTTTCCCTGTGGCTAGGAAGGATGCCTGCAAGAAGCTCTGATTTAATTCAGACTTAAAATTTGTGAGTACCAACAAAAAGAAAGAATGCCTCTCCCCACAGTTTCAGCAATAAACTCCCAAAGTGGATGCTAATTGGCTCAGGTTGAGACCCAGGCTTGTGCCTGAACCAATTCACTGGCTAGAGAGAGCTAACTAAGCACTCTACCTTGCTATAGGCTGAGTCAGATGCCACTCTGGGAGTTGACACTCGTCCCCACCCACCCACCTGCAGTGAGCTTGGTGGTTCCCTAAAGAAATAGATGCCAGATAGAAACTATGTCCCCTAAACTTACCTTACACAAAAAAATGAGCATTCACCACAGGAACATACCATTAAAAATACAGATGGCACAAGGATACTCAGATGGTCACTTTTAGTTAACATTATTTTGGAAATACCCTCTAAGACAATTGCACTAGAGAAAACAGAACTATAAATACTGGACAGCTCAAGATCATATTTTTTTTATTTGCTGTTGGCATAATTATATAACTTTAAAATATGAGAATCATACTGTATTTGCAATGGCCAAAAAATAAATAAAAATATGAGAATCAACTGGGGAAAAGTATCTAAAGCAGTGATTTTCAATTCATTGAAAGGGTGAGAGGATCTTAGGTGTACCTCAAAAACTTTTAAAGATCATTAATTGAATTATTTTTTAAAGAAGTTCAAAGCACAGTGAGTATATTCCTTTTATACTCTTTTTTTTATCAACATAATTTAAGTATGCTGTGAAAGTTTAACTACAGGGTCAAGTGTGCTGTGAGATTTTTAAAAAAGGTTGAAAATCACTGATCTAAAGCAACAAAAGAAATAAGATACTTAACAGTATACTTAACAAAAGAAGCACAAGACTTGTACACTGGCCTATGGCTCAAGCTGCTAAAGCACCAGCCACATACACCTGAGCTGGTGGGTTCCAGCCTAGGCCCACCAAACAACAATGACAGCTGCAACCAAAAAAAAAAAAAAAAAAGCCGGCTATTGTGGCGGGCGCCTGTAGTCCCAGCTACTTGGGAGGCAGAGGCAGAAGAACCGTTTGAGCCCAGGAGTTGGAAGCTGCTGTGAGCTGTGATGCCACAGCACTCTACCCAGGGTGACAGCTTGAGGCTCTGTTTCAAAAAAAAAAAGACTCATATACTGAAAACTACAAAACATCATTGAAAACAGTTTTAAAACACCTAACTAAATGAAAAGACATCCGTGTTCAAGGATTGCAGACTTAATAGTGTTAAGATGGCAATACTCCCCGCATTGATCTACAGACTCAGTACAATCTCAGGAGGCTTTTTACAGAAATTGACAAGCTGATCCTGCAATTCATAGGGAAATGCCAGGGATAAAAAATATCTAAAATGATTTTTAAAAGAAAAATTAAGTTAGAGGACTCATACACATATGTCTAGATTTCAAAACTTAACTACAAAACAATAGTAAGCAGGACTGTGTGGTACTGGAGCAAGGAGGGATACATGGGACAGTTATACAAGGTCAAGAGTCCAGAGATAAGTCCTCACATTTGAGGTCAATTGATTTTTGACAAAGGTGATTGTCAAAAATTTTTAATTTATGAAGAATGTATACAAACCAATAAGAAAAAGAATTCATCAATCTGATTGAAATGTGGACAAAGGGTTGTGAACAGACCCTTCAAAACAGATGCAAATGATCAAATTAGCATATGAAATAGTTCAACGTTCATCATTTTTAAAAAATGAAATTTAAAATAATGAGACACCATTTTCCACTCTCCAGATTGGCAAAAACACAAGTGCTAGCAAGGGTGTTAGAACATTGGCATTTGTGTCACATCATATACATCCAGGAGACATTTAGGATGGCACTTGAGCAATAGCTGCCAACACCCCACTCCTCAGCTGGAGATTTACCCTACAGTGATTTACCCAGAGGTTCCCAAGACACCAAGCATGGACGAATTCTCACTGCGGTCTGTTGGTTACTGCAGAAGACACGGCAAAATCCAAGCAAAATAAATGGGAACAATCAAACAATCCAGCAGCAAGGACCAGATTAAATAATCTATGCTCTCTCCTCCACCTCCCTGATCCAGTCGTGCTCAGCATCACCTCTGGCTAGAATATTTCAGTAGCCTCTAAATAGTTCTTCACGTGCCTCCTCTTGTCTTCCCCACATCATCTAAGTCCATTCCTCATTCTGCAACCATAGACATCTTCTCAAAATGCAAATCCATTTATTTCATGCACACATATGCATCCGTTGAAGCCTTTACACTGCTCCAAGATTGCCTGGGCAGGTCCACTTTCCTCTCCAGCCTTATCCTGGGCCAAGACTCCAGCCTCAATTTCAGTCCCTCATACACTATGCCATCAGCTTGCAGGTTTTCACTTGTTTTTTTTTTTCTGTGTGTGTGTGTGTGTGTGTGTACATCTAGAGTCATATTTTTTTTTACTGTAAACTTTCCTGTAATTTAAAAAAAAAAAAAAACACAGGCAGATGCCAGGTTATGAACAAGGTAGGTTCCATAGGTTTGTTCTCACGTTGAATTTGTATGTAAGTTGAAACAGGTACATTTACCTATTACCCATGTTTGTAAGGGCGAGTCATATTTCAGTCAGATGTTTATAACTCAGTCACTTACTGCCATAGCTTCCATTTGCAAGTACAAATTGAACTTAAGTTGGACATCTGTAACTAGGGGACTGCCTGTAGGAGATATCATAAACAACCTTCAGGTAACAATAATTCCATTATTCCTGTTGTTTGCTTGGCCTTTCTGCAAAGCAGTCACATCCTGACATGCTCTCAAATTGTGCACTGGGCAGATGGCTGAGCCTTCTCCTTCCCTGATGTTCTGACCCTCGGCAATGAGGGTGCCTGCCTAACTGGGCCCCCCCGCCCCGTCTCTTTTCATTTCCACAGGAAGGAAATCCAGCTGGCAGATGCCTCCTCTGTAAGCCTCCGTGCCAACCCCACATATGTTAGGAGCTGGGGGCCAGGGACAAAACCTGCAGGTACTCACAGTCCCTCTGGCAGAGCCTGTTCAGAGAACCTCCAATCCACCTCCACAACACTGGTGGAGTATTGTAGTATACACTAGTATTTCATCAGCTACTCTTTCCACAAAGCAGTTTTTTGTAAACTGTACTATGGTTTCTTCTTGACAGTCGACCACCAGAAAAGGCATGGAAGTAGGTACCAGGATATAATGAAAATACATTATTAAATGTGGGCAGCCCTTTAAAAATGACAGGTTTAATGAAAAATTGTAACCCGTCCCTGCATTCGAGCTCCAGGTTGAAATGGAAAATGGTACATCTGGAATGTCATAGACCCTGGATTCATTGGGAAAGACTGCGGAATGGGCTTCTTGGCCTTCTATGAACCCCATTAAAATTCTCCCCTCCTCCAGGTCTGTAATTTGATTTGAAAGCTCAGTTCATTCAGGCTGGTGACAAAACATCATAAAGTAGCTTATACACAACAGAAATTCATTTCTCACAGTTCTAGTGCCTAGAGAGTCCGAGACCAAGGTGCCAGCAGATGTGGTGTCTGGGAGGGCATGTTCCTCACAGACAGCAGGCTGTCATGGTTTCCCTGAGTGGTGGAAGGGGCTAGCGAGCCCTCTGGGGCCTCTTTTGTAAGGGCAGTAATTCCTTACAGTAAGGGACATGCCACTCCCAGGAGCTCCTCACCTAAGGACCCACCTCCTACTACCATCAACTTGGAGGTTAAGGCTTCAACATACGAATTTGAGGGGGACACAAACATTCAGGTCTCAGCAAAGCCAAGCTTTAAATACGCTATTTGTTCTAAAAAGGGTTTATCTTGTTCTCCATTGAGTGTCCTGGCATATCCCTTGACTTCACCCTTCCGGGAGGAACCCTAAAGGAAGGGCTGCCCTGTCACCTGCCGCAGTTATCTCAGAATGGAAAAAGGTCTGTTCCAGAAGAACTGGACTTGTAAGGGTGTTTCTTGGAGCGGTGTCTGCTGTAAACTCTTCATGACCAGAGAAATGACCAGAGAAAAAGACACCAGACTATTAGGGTTTTTTGTTGTTGTTTTTGTTTGTTTGTTTGTTTTTGACCAGGACTGGGTTTGAACCCACCACCTCCAGTATATGGAGTGGGCGCCTTACTCCTTTGAGCCACAGGCACCCCTGAACTATTAGTTAAAAGCTTCAGATGTACAGTGTGTTTCTGTGAAGGATTTTCCTTGGATGGCTCATTAGAAGATGGTTATATTTAAGGATTTGCCTGGGCAAAAGCAGCTGCTGACCTCTGACAGCTAAGCTTCCTGGTGAAGGGAACTGGCTTCAGCTTTCTATAGACACAGCAACTGTCTTCTACAGACAAGGGCTCTGAATCCTGAGATCATCAGCAAGAGAGTCCCAATGCTCCATGGAATTTACTGACACAAAATACCAGGACAGGTATGTGGCAGGAAGTCATCCCAAATAGGCTCAATTTCATAAAAGCAAAAAGAAATGCACTTTGCAAAACAATAGTGAAATAAAACAGACTTTCACTTTTCTGGACTTCCTTTTCCCCAACTGTAGAATAGGCTGGGGCAGGAGATTCTAAAGGGCTTGATAGCTCTGCTGTTCTGCTGTTTTATTACCAAACCTAGTCTCAGGCTGAACTAGAAAATGGGGCTCGACGTCTGCCCGGGCTGGCCACAGGTGATCTTCAGGGCTGCTTGGAGCACACATTTCTCTATACTGACATGAAATCAGTGAATGTCACAGACTGTGGACACTCAGCAGGGACAGGCCATCAGCCCGATTTTTCCCTGAAGGGTTTAATATCCCAACAACAGGAAGCACCTTGGGACCCAGGCTTTGGCCATAGACACTGGACATGCAAACACACCCAAGTGAAGAAACCCTGAGCCTGAACAAAGGAGAGGATGTGTAACTGGAAACAGAGGAGACGCCAATAGAAAGGGTGGTAGAGGCTGGATTTATCAAAGGTTTTGAATGTCTGACTAACAAGGTTGGAGATTTCTTTATTAGGCTTTGAGAACCATAGAAGCTTTGTAAACAGCTGTCTTCTTCACAAAGGGCAGTTAGGTTGCGGAGTACATATGCATCGGGCTGGGAAGAAATTAGAGCTCAAAAGCCCCTTTGTTGGAAAAGGCCATAGAAGAGGTCCCGAACCAGGATGGGAATAGAAAGAGGGGCAGATTTGAGCCTCTTGCGGGAAAATTACTTACAACATGTGGCATCAGCTGGCTTTGGAAATCATGCAAAGACGGGAATCAAAAATGGTTTTAAGAGCTTCAGAATCTACAATGGCAGCCTGATGCAGGTCCAGCACCCTCCCACTCCACTGTGTTCCAGATCTGGCCCTGAGAGCATCCTGCACAGTAAGAGCAGCTTGTCACCTTCCTGATTGCTTTTGTCCTGTGATTATTCCCAGGGGACATTCAGGCAGGCCCCATCCCCAAGCCACAAAAAGGTACTTTGACACCTGTGATGCTGGACTAAATTCAGAGCAATTTAACCCCGCGGATCCTGGCTGCCTCAGCTGGGATGTCCAGAATGCAACGTAGCACAGGGCTGTGAGCAGCCCATCCCTCGGGGGGAGGAAGGGTCTCCTAAATGTGGTGGTCTTTCGAAGGCTAAGACCAAAGTCCACTCAATGGCCAGTATCCGCCACAGCAATCTGATAATTGAAACTTGAGTAAGCAGACAATAGATCCTCCCTTTAAGAGACTTCCAGCCCCTATTGGACCCTAGACTCATAACAGGAATGGAGCTGGACTTTTAGAGAAGGACAGGCTGGACATCTGGACATTAGGTAAGTAGCGGTTTCAGTGATACATTCTGTGAGCCTCTTCTTGTGGCTTATACTTGGCTTAAAAAAAAAAAAAAAAAGACATCTTGTAGGACAAACCTCTGGGTAACCTTGGACCTAACCAGTTCTCTGCCTTCCTCATGTGCAGCTGTCAAGGACAACCTGACAATGTGCTGGGACAGCAGCACTCTGAGATGGGGGAGCAGCTGGAGCTGCCCAGGCTCTGTGCCAGTGGCCCCTCAGGAACAGATTTTCTCCCAGGGCAGTAGCCCAGTGTGACATGTGTCCCAAGGATATGAAACCCAGTACCATCTCCTTCCTGAGGCCCCTCACCTGGGGTGTCTGTGAGGCACACGCAGATGAGACTTCCCCTTCCCCAGGCAGCTTGCCTGAACCTTGGGGCAGGTAGAAATGAATCCCAGGCTTCTGCTGTCCCTCTGCCTGTCTTCAAGTCCTAAGCCCTCTTCATGCAGCCTGTTGCCAGTAAGTGTATTTGTCTCACCGGACTCAGACAAGCTGAGAGCCAGCCAGTACCCAAGGAACCTGCTTTGCAAACCCCAACTGAAACAGTATCATGGAGGCCATGTGAGCAGAGTCTGGGGAAAGCTAGGAAGGTCAACAGGCCCCAGTGACCTAAAGAGACTGGCTGGGTGGGCAGCACATGAGCTGCAAAAGTGGCCTTGCTCGGGGGTGGGGGTGAAGCCAGACTGCCGGAGCCCAGAAGACAGACAGTGAGCAAGGGCGGCTGGGGAAGCCAGCCTGCTTCCCAGAAACCTGGCAGTGAAGAGGAAAACTGCACATCCCGACATAAAGACGTGCAGGGGTGACACAGGGTTTCCTGGGGGAGGGCAGGCCTGTGTGCCTTTGAAAGCAGAAGGCAGAGAAAGGGGAAGAAGGCAAGAAGAGAGAGGCTGAGGGGCCTGACAGGCATGGGGGCTGGGTCAGAGGATGGGATCGGAATTTGAGAGCTGGAAGAACACATTTTCCATGGAAAAGGAAGACGAAACTGAGGCGTTGGAAGCTGAAGCTGAGGCGTAGGAAGGAGGACAGGTACATCAAACAGAAGTGGGTTTGAGCCATGACTTGTTTGCTTCCTAGACATGCGATTCTGGATAAATCGTGGTAAGGGTGAGCGTCATCTTCAACTATGGTTTTAAATGGGAGCTGAAGAGCAGCGCCTGTGGCTCAGTGAGTAGTGCACGGGTCCCATATACTGAGAGTGGTGGGTTCGAACCTGGCCCCGGCCAAACTGCAACAAAAAAAATAGCCGGGCATTGTGGTGGGCGCCTGTAGTCCCAGCTACTCGGGAGGCTGAGGCAAGACAATTGCCTAAGCCCAGGAGTTGGAGGCTGCTGTGAGCTGTGACGCCATGGCACTTTACTGAGGGTGATAAAGTGAGACTCTGTCTCTTAAAAAAATTATAATAAAATAAATAAATGGGAGCTGAAGTGAGAGCATAAGCTAAACTCACTGGTGCACACGGAACGGGAGACACAGCCGTCTGCTGTGTGCCCAAGTCCCATCCCGAGGCCTGTGGGTGGAATTAACAAAAGCACACAGAGGTGTGATCAATTATCCCGCTGCCCTCTCTGCAGCCTGCTTCCTTTGTCACAGCATATTGTCCAGGACTCACAGTGACACCTCCAGGTAAGTGGTATCATGCCTACATAAAGGACAAGGGAACAGAGAAAGCACCTTGCTTGCTCAAAGTCACATGATTAGTCAGGGGTAGAGTTTGCCATGGAAGCCACAACTCCTGATTGCAAACCCAGCCCGGCCTCCACCACATCCCTCAGGGGCGGCCCTTGGGTTTGCAGGTGGTCCGCTCTTGAGGACTAGCTGGACCCACAGATGACGGGGACGGAGGCCCCAAACCAATCTAATGAGAGGCACGAATGCAAATTTTTGCATTAGATGTAAGCACAAGGCAGGAGGCCTGCCTGCCTGACTAGGCATCTTATCCAATTCTGTGCACTCTACCACTAACCACACTGCCCAGCATGTGTGCCTGATCAATGAGAGGCTGTGGCTGCAGGAAGGGAAACCCCTGTCCAGGGTGTCACAGGCCAAGCAGTGCTATGAGCCAGACAGTAATGTGCAGAAGCTTCCAATCCAGCCAGGGTTGGGGCCTCCCACTCACCTGAACTGCAACACCCAGCCCCACCACCTAGACTTTCTTGATGCATCTGCCGTGGTCCAGGAAGCCGGTCTTTGTCCTCTTTGTCCACTGGGATTAAGAGCAACCTTTGTGAGCTCAGGCTCATGGGGTTTGACATGCTGGGATGTGACTCCTAGCTCTGCTGTGCTGTTTCAATTTCCTCCATACCTTTTAGTATTGTTTAAGTTTAAATGAGATACTACACATAGAGCACACAGACCAGCAGCAGAACACATAGCTCCTCCTGTTTTACTGGATGTTTTGACCTGCTGGCACACCTACGTCTTTATACCTGTGATTTCTGCACCTGTCTCCCTGTAGAGCTTTCTTCTGAGCTCTGGCATCTTATATCCAATCTTGCTAGAAATCTCTCCCACCTGGCATACCACTTGTACCCCGAACTCCATGTGCCCAAAGCTGAACTCATCCTCCCCACCCAGCCATGCCCCCTAGGGCTCCCCAGCTCTGTGAGCGACACCACCCCCACCCCAACGGCCTGTACAGAGGTCTACAGCTCACCCTCCCTGCCTTCAACTTTGTACTGTGAGAGCCAAACTAGCTCCATTTTGTTGTTTACAGCACAAGCTCCATTCTTGGGTATTTACAGCACAAGCCCCATTCCTAGCTGTTTACCGCATAGCCCCTCTGCCCCAACCTCTGCCAATGAAACCTGCAGGGCCACTCCCCACTGCCTTCCCCCACCCCAGGTTGCACAGCCACTGCGCTGTAAACTGAGTCACCTTAGGCAAATAGTTGCTATAATAAACAATAAGTTTCTATTACCTTGAAATACAGGTAACCAGGTTGCACCAACTCTAGCCCCCGGTTAAGGGACCCTCCACCCCTCACCTGTACCAATCCAAATCCTCCTTTACTAATGAAATCACCAACCACCAATCAAGAGTGTACCCGTAACGGACCCTACCCTTCTTGCTTTCTGTACCCCATAAAAACTTGCTCTACCCCGAGTTCGGGGCTCATCCTAGACTTGCATGCCAGGAGAGTCCAGGCTTCCCGGGACCTGAAATAAACTCATCTCATGCTTTTTACATCAGAGTGTGTCTCGGACTGTCTGTGGGGGTCTTTTGGGAGAATTTTGGGCATAACAGTACATTAACTTGTTTGCCAGGTTGTGTCAATTATGTCTTCCAAACACATCCCTGTTCCTTCCCTTCAACTCCATTTCTGCCCTCATCTCCTCCATTCAGGACCTTGCCATCTTTTGCCTAGGTTACTGTCACAAATTGCTTTCCCATGGTTGTTTTTTTTTTTTTATTTGAGACAGAGTCTCACTCTATCACCCTGGGTAGAGTGCCATGGTGGCATCACAGCTCACAGCAACCTCAAACTCCTGGACTCAAGCCATCCTCCTGCATTAGTCTTCTGAGTAGCAGGGACTATAGGTGCCCACCACTATGCCTGGTTAATTTTTTATTATTATTAGTAGAGACAGGTTCTTGCTCTTACTCAGGCTGGTCTGGAACTCCTAAATTCAAGTGATCCTCCCACTTCAGCCTCCCACAGAGCCAGGATTACAGGAGTGAGCCCTGCACCTATATACTTGGCTCTCCCATGGGATTTAAGCTGTTGAAATCCATCCTCTGGGCTCCAGCCACCCTGCATTTGGAATTCCAAATTCTGCTTATAGTGGAGACAGTGGCTCAGTGACAGCTGTGAGCTATGATTCAATTCTGTAGTCCCCTTGCCTAGCAGACTGTGTGAACTATAGCCAATGTTCAGTAAATGCTTGTGGACCGAGCAGTTAACCAGTCAGTCTCTGATGATGGCAGATTCATAAAAATGTGTGAGTTGGACTTCTTTGTACCCTTGACCAAGCTAGACCAGACATCAAGCCTGGACCATCTTCAGAAAGTGACTACAATGTCAGCAGTGAGCTGTTGATCAGGTTCCTAAAACAAAACACAAAGAAGAACAACATGCACAATATGGCCCCATCAACACTTTAAAATGTGTTTAATAGGCCAGGCCCAGTGGCTCACACCTGCAATCCCAGCACTCTGGGAGGCCAATGCGGGTGGATTGCCTGAGCTCAGGAGTTCAAGACCAGCATGAACAAGAATGAGACCACATCTCTACTAAAAATAGAAAAAATTAGCCAGGCATCCTGACAGGTGCCTGCAGTCCTAGCAACTTGGGAAGATAAGATAAGATAAGACAAGATGAGGTAACATAAGATAAGATAAAGTTTAATGGTATATAAAAGTATAGAAGAAAATATAAGAAGCCAGTACAATTTTTGCCTTTAGAAAATGAGAGTGGGGAATGGGCCCCAGGGACTGGAGGGATAAAGTGGCAAAAATAAATTTTTTAAAAATCTGGGACTATTCCTGCCCCGAAACATCTAGGATGTTGCCTTCTTGCTTTAGGGAACTTCCTGTGGACTCTTGGTTTTTACTTTTAGTGCCTCTTCACGTCAGTTGATTTCTGCAGGTTCTGCCTCCTTGCCCTCCGAACAAAACGTTTGTAACCTCAGCTGTACCACAAGTAAGTTTGATGCTTGATGCTTCCGCTTGCACCGCTGCTGCAGGGACAGGAGGGGCACAGTGACCGCCTGCTGACAGGTTAAGTGCACTGCACTGCCCTCTTCTCCAACACTTTCTTCTCAACATGATTAAATATCTCTGCCCCAGGCTGCCCAAAGAAGCCCAGGGTGGGGCCACTGCTCCCTCACTTCCTGCCCAGCAAGATGTGGGGAGAGAGAGGTTGATCTAAATTCTCTCCAGAGGCTGGGAGTTCCTGACAGCTTTTACTTTTAGAAAGATGTGTAGAAGGAGTTCTGCTATCTGGTACATGAGCACCAGAGCCCACATAAGAAGCTTCTAAGACAATGTCAGAAGGAATTCAAAATGTTCATCTTTTGAGCGAGGCAATGGTCCCGAAAAGGAAGAAACCTGAGTTCTAACCCGACTCTACCACTGACCTGCTCTGCAGCTTTTGAGACCTCAGTGTTGCCTTCTGTGCAATGGTGACATTGGTCAAGAATGCCCATTAGCCCTTCCAGGCTTAATATTAGGATATCTGAGGATTATTAAGGAGGATTAGGTTCTTCTCTTTCAGGAATCATAGAGTACATAGTGCCATCTGTCCCTGAGGGCTCTAACCTCTGTCCTCACGAGTGGAATGGACCATATGGTTCGGCAAACAATTTCATGGTCATTTTTCTTTTCAGACAAAGTCACTTATAAGGGAGCCACTGGGAACCAAAACTTTTCACTGTCCCCAACATCTGTTAATTCTTAGGTGCCAAATTCAGTCTTTCTGACTTTCTTTATTCAGGACTGTATTACTCTTAAAGCTGCCTATGAAATAGACTCAGGTGACAGTACTGGCGAGTCAGGGTGACTGTTCTGTGGACATGCTGACCAGCTATCCCTGCAAATCTGTGTCACAGAGTGCTGGGTTGGATGAAAGGAGGGGCCCATCTCCCCACGGCAGAAGGTGGTGCGTCACTGCAGACCCAGAGCCAGAGCCCTGCAGGACAAGGACAGGCACACTGGCCTCCTTTCACAGGAAATGGGTGGAGCCCAGATTGAAATTATTACTCAGACATTTTGTGCGGTGAAGGAAATGTCTTCTGATAGCACAAAGCTATTGGTTTCCTGTTGTGAACTGAGACTTTCAGGCTTGCCCAAGAATGGACAGGAAAGGAAAGGGTGGCTGTCCTTTGGAAGTCCTTGTTAAATGAAAACACCAGCTCAAAGGCTTCCAGGATACTCCAAATGGCCAGAGGGGAGGCCAGAGATTGGAGAGAGGCCACATTTGCTCATTAGGGAGGTGGTGGTACGGGCAGGTGTGGAAAGAGGACCTGTGTGATGCTCCAGCCTGCAATCACTCGCTGGGCAATTCCACGCACCGGACACCGTGCTCCAGGTGCACCCGACAGCTTCCCCTCATCTTCCCCCACAGTCTGGTGGGGAAACTCGTATGGGAGCAGTTCTTGAGTGACAAGATCACTAAGGTGAAGATGGGCCTAGAGTCCCACAGCAACTTATCACTGAGCTTTGGAACAAGACTTACCCCCTTCCAGCTCAGCTTCCCCTTATTCATAATGAGGGTTAGAACAAGGATAGAACTTAAGACTACTAAGATAGCAGGAGTTACTATTGAACATTAACTATGCTGGAAGTCCTTTCTACACCTTTTCTCTTCTATCCTCCAACAATAACCCTCCGAGGTTGAGGAAGGATGGTGACTCACTGTGGGTACAATTCCTAAGTTGTAACGCTGCACCCTAGCACCCTTCTCTTCACCCCTCCTTCCCACTCCAGAGACCCCTTCTCCAATACATTCAGGGGTGACAGGGTTTGCTACAAGCCCTCACTCTGCCTCTGAGTCACTCTCATGGCAGCTGCGACCTCCTGCTCTGTCAAGGGCACGGCTGACCATCCCATCTTGTCTTCACCATGGAGCCACCCCAGCAGCTTCTGACCTTCCATGTTCATGTCTACTCTGCCTTTGCTGCTTCTGCCATGAGGGCCTCCAGGAGGGTGAGAGGGGAAGTCCAAGCTTCCCTTAGAAACCTGACCTACTGGCCCCCATGACAACACTCCATATGGCTGCATATATGAACCTCATTTTACTGAACATTTGGGTACCTAAAGGGAATAAAATGTTGAAGAAGAAATTTCCAATGATTCACAAAATAGGAATGCTCCCACCACCCAAAAGAAAATAATCGTTCCCAAGGGGGCTTAAAAACCATTAGGGATAATGTTTTATGGACATACCCCAGTTCCCAGGCTCACTCCCCGCTCTTTGGGTCTGCCCTACTCTTTGCTTGTTCTTGTGTCTGGTCATCATTAGCTACTCATGGGTTGCTGGCTAGTCCCACAGTCGGTTCTCCCCTTCTCTCCCACCAGGAAGACACAGTGACCTGAAGAGAAGGGCAGAGAAGAAACCTGGGGCTTTAGCCCTAACTGCTGCATTACTGTACCACATAGCACACAAGCCCTTACTTCCTCATGTTTCTACACCTGTCACTGCATCAGATTGCTGGGTGTAAACAGCCCTCTCTATGGAATAATAAAAACAAAAAAGACAACTCTCGCCAAACACAGTGGCTCATGCCAGTATTCCCAGAACTCTGGGAGGCCAAGGCAGGTGGATTGCCTGAGTTCACAGGTTTGAGACCAGCCTGAGTAGAATGAGACCCTGCCTCTAAAAATAGTCAGGCATTGTGGCAAGTGCCTGTAGTCCCAGCTACTCAGGAGCCTGAAGCAAGAGAATCACTTCAGCCCAAGAGTTTGAGGTTGCTATAAGCTATAATGCCACAGCACTCTACTGAGGGTGACAAAGTGAGACTCTGTCTCTCAAAAAAAAAAAAAAAAAACAAAACACTGCTCAAAAATTTTTTAACCCTTGGTATACCACAGGCATATGGTCATTCAAATATTGTTGAGACTTCAAATAAGTATCTACCAAGGGCTGAATACTAGGCACAAGAGATTCAGGACAGCAATTAATAAAATATTCCCGTCTTCAGGGAAGTGGCTCTCAGTCCACTATGGATACTGTAGGATAGAGTAGGCTGACTCAGTCCACACATAGTTCTAATTCTTCCTTCCTTGCCTTCCTCTTTTAGAGAGGTTTGTTTTTTTGTTTTTTCTTTTCTTTTCTTTCTTTTTTTTTTTTTGAGACAAAGTCTCAAGCAGTCACCCTGGGTAGAGTGCCATGGCATCATAGCCCACAGCAACCTCCAAGTCAGGCTCAAGCAATCCTCTTCCCTCCGTTTTTCTATTTTTAGTAGAGACTGGGTCTTGCTTTTGCTCTGGCTGGTCTCAAACTCATGAGCTCAAGCAATCTACCTCCCTCAGCCTCCCAGAGTGCTAGGATTACAGGCATGAGCCACTGTGCCTGGCCCTCTTTTACAGAGATTGAAGAGCTAAGTATTCGTTTATCTACTCTCTCTTCTAACTAAAAATGGCTATGTATCTGCATTCAGGACTAGGAATTTTATTAAAAAAAAAAAAAAGAAAGAAAGAAGAAAACAACCAAAAAAATGGCTACACAATACAGTTCAGGTCAACAAAATATAACTAAAATCTGTTGAGGAGTGTTCTGGAAAAGTTTTTCTTATTACATGAAAAGAAGGGCAGATACAGACAGTGCTTTTTTGCTTCCTGTATAGAATGTAGACGCAGTGGACAACCATCTTGTAATATAGGGGTGATCAGCCACAGACCACGGAGGGTGGAGTAATCTATAAAGTTCTTACGTTCCTGATGACATTGGTTCCCAGCTATGAACCACCTACTTCTGTATCTTATTGTGAAATAATCACTTCCGCTTGTTTAAGCCCCCATTTGTACTCAGGACTCTGAGGCTTGACTATATTCCTAATGTGCTCCTACGCCTTCATGAATAATAACGCTGTGCGGGAGTGCTGTGCTAACAGGCAAGAGAAACAAATCATAGGAGCAGAGAAGAGTTATGCTCCAGAAAGAGGCAGCATTCAAGCAAAGCTTGACCGGCAGCAGGACTGTTTCAGATGCACAAAGGCAAGCAGAGTCACCAAGCAGGAGGACCAGCACAAGCAAAGGCCCAGGCCCAGGAAGAGCGCAGGGGAGCAGCAGAAACTGGGTGCACATACGAGTAGGAGGGGGGCGGGGGGAGAAGTACAAGGGCACAGTCAGAAATCTGTTTTGAGTTTATCTTTTAGCAATGGGGCATTCCTTGAAAGCTTCAGAGCAGCAAGATATACAAGGGGTTATGGTTTGGAAAGAGAACTCTGCAGCAAAGTACAGGAGAGATGAGAAAGAATGGGGAGAAGTGGAGGGTGCTGGAGATTATTGGGTCTCACAGGTGAGAAGTGCTGAGACCTGAACTAAGGCAATGGCTATAGGGCTCCAAGGAAGGAAGGGATTTGTCAAATAAATGTTGGAATCTAATCTAAAATCAAATGGAATCACACACACACATGAATGCATGTAAAATTTGGTATTAATAAAAACCAAATAAAGCCTGGGCAGCAGCACTCTGAGCTTGATGGGGCAGGTGGTGCCTGGTGCCTGAGTGACTTTGTTTGAGCTCTGGGCCTATGCTGTCCACAGAGCTGCGGGCCTCAGTTGGCTGGATGGTGCCCAGGACATTAGTCTCTCTCCTGAACTCTGAGCCAGTGCTGTCAGTTGGCAGCCTCATGAGCTTGATTTGGTGGGCAGAATCAGTGCTGGCAGAGTGACTTTGACGAGAACTCTGGGCCAGAACTGTCTACTGATTCTTGTCCCCTTGGAGACACTGTCTGGGGCTGTGGATTCACCACTTGTCTGCCTTTGTTAGTGCAGCTGTGGCACTGCAACAGTGAGGAGTGGACTCATCAGGGACAATCTATCAACACAACTAAAAAAGTAAAATTAACATATTAAAAAAGAGAAAAAGAGGAAGAAGCTGAAAATATTCATGAGGAGGAATTAGTAGAAGAACTCTGGCAACATGAAAAATCACAGCAAATCAACACCTCCTGGGAACATCAAAGACAATACATTAGAAAATTCCATCCACAGAGAAATTGCTGAAATGTCAGAAATAGAATTTAGAATATGGATGGCAAATAAGACTATTGGAATGGAAGAAAAGATGAAAACAGAGAACCAAAAAAGAGTTCAGAAGTTGTCTCAAGACATTAATAAATTCAAAGACAAAGACCCCAAGGATATGGACATAATGAGGAAAGATATAGCAGAGCTTAAGGAATTGCAAAAGGTATCTGAGGAGCTTCAAAATGCAGCAGAGTTCCTCAGAAATAGAGTTGAGTAGTGTGAAGAAAGAATCTCAGATAAAGAAGAAAAGACTTTCAAAGTATCCCAAGCATCCAAAAAGGCAGAAAAATGGAGAAAAGAACAGAATATTCCCTGAGAGTGTTACGGGATAATTCCAAGAAATCAAACATACAAATGATAGGGATTCCTGAAGGAGAAAAAGATGGTCCCAAAGGTACAAATTCTCTGCTCCAAGACATTATGGCTGAGAATTTCCCAAGTATTTAAAGAGACACTGAAATTTAGATAATCGATAGTTTCAGAACCCCAGCATGACTCAGTCCAAACACAGCATCTCCTAGACACATTGTAATTAATTTTGCCAATGTTAATATGAAGGAGAAACTTCTACAAGCAGCCAGGTGTAAGAAAAGAATTACTTATAAAGGGAAAAGTATGAGGATGACTGCAGATCTTTCAGCTAAAATTTTCCAAGCCATAAAAGGATGGTCATCAACCTTCAACCTTCTTAAACAAAACAATTTCCAGCCCAGGATCCTATACCTTGCTGAAAGTGAGTTTCATTTATGATCGAGAAATCAAATACTTCACTGACATCCACATGCTGAGGAAATTTGCCATGATTTGACCAGCTCTACAGGAAATAATCAGACCCACTCCTCATAACAATCAACAGGAGGGTACACCAAAAAAGTAAACCTACCCAGAAATTAAAGAACAAAGTCTACCTTCCACAATGGTGAGGGGCATAAAATTAAGTTCTGGACTTCTGAGAAACAAGATGATCAAAACTCTCCCACATCTATCAGTTCTCTCAATTAATGTGAATGGTTTGAACTCTACTTTAAAGAGGAATAGGCTGCCCAAATAGATACAAAAACTCAGGCCACGTATCTGTTGCCTACAAGACACTCATCTTACCTCAAAGGATAAAACAAGACTCGGGTGAAGGGATGGGCAATAGTATTCCAGGCAAATGGAAAACAGAAAAAAGATGGGGCTGCAATCTTGTATGCAGATACAATGGGATTCAAACCAACAAAAATAAAGACAAAGATGGACACTACATATTGGTCAAGGGAAACACACAATATGAAGAGATTTCTGTCTTTCTTTCTTTTTTTTTTTTTTTTTTGTGATTTTTGGCTGGGGCTGGGTTTGAACCCACCACCTCCAGCATATGGGGCCGGCATCCTACCCCTTTGAGCCACAGGTGCCGCCCAATATGAAGAGATTTCAATAGTTAACATCTTTGCACCCAAGCTGAATTCCCCTGATATATAAAACAAACCCTAACTGATCTGAACAATATGTCTTCCTGCACTATAATAGTTGGAGATTTTAACACCCATTGGCAGTACTGACAGATCCTCAAAGCAGGAACTAAACAAAGAAATAACTGACTTAAACAAGACCCTAGAACTTAACAGACATTTATAGAACACTTTATCCTAACAAAACCTAAGGTTGATCATATCTTAGGTCACAAGCCTAACCTCAACAAATTCAAAAGAATAGAAATTATCCCCTCTATCTTCTCAGACTATTATGGATTAAAAGTTGAACTCGACAGCAACAGAAATCTTCATACTCAAATAAAATCATGGAAACTAAATAACCTTATGCTGAATGATAGCTGGGTCATACATGAGATCAAGAAGATCATTAGATTTCTGAAACAAAATGATAAGGAAGCCACAAACCATAAAAACCTGTGGGATACTGCAAAGGCAGTCCTTAAAGGGAAATGTATAGCATTAGATGCCTTCATCAAGAAAACAGAAAGAGAGCAAGTCAGCAACCCAATGGGCCATGTGAAGCAAGTGTAAAAGGAAGAACAATCTAATCCCAAAAAGAAGAAAAGAACAAATAATCAGAACTAAATGAAATTGAAAACAAAAGAATTATTCAGAAGATCAGCAAAACAAAAAGTTGGTTTTTTGAAAAGATTAATAAAGTTGATAAACCCTTGGTTAGACTAACCAGAAACAGAAAAATAAGATCTCTAATAACCACAATCAGAAATGATAAAGCGTAAATAACAACCAATGCCATAGAAATACAAAAGATTCTCCACAATTACTACAAAAAAACTCTATTCCCAGAAATATGAAAATATTTAGACAAGATGGACCAAAATCTGGATGCACAATACTTTCCAAAACTGAATCAGAAAGATTTAGAAATCTTGAATAAGCCAATATCAAGTACTGAAATAGCATAAATTATATAAAATCTCCCAAAAAAGAAAAGCCCTGGACCAGATGGTTTCACACCAGAAGTCTATCAAACCTTCAAAGAGGAACTAGTTCCTATAATGCAGCAGTTCTCAACCTGTGGGTCACAATGAAAATACATTGTGGCCTTAGGAAGGTTGAGAACCACTGCTATAATGCATAAACTTTTCAAAAATACAGAGAAAAAAGGAATCCTCCCCGGACACGGTCTATGAAGCAAATATTACAAACCAGGAAAGGACCCAACAAATAAAGAAAACTATAGACCCATATCATTACTGAATATCAATGCAAAAATGTTCAACAAGATATTAGCAAACAGAATACAACACATTAAAAAGATCATACATCATGATCAAGTGGGTTTTATCCTAGAGATACAAGGTTGGTTCAACATATACAAATCTATAAATATAATATACCCACTATAAATATAATACACCATCTCTCACAAGGTTGGTTCAACATATACAAATCTATAAATATAATACACCACATAAATAGAATCAAAAACAAAGACCATATGAATCTTTCAATTGATGCAGAAAAGGCTTTTGACAATATCCAGCATCCTTTCATGATAAAAAACACTCAAGAAAATAGGCTTAGAAGGAACATTCCTTAAGCTGATAGATATTATCGACAGCAAACCCACAACCAACATTATATTGAATGGAGTAAAGCTCAAAGCATTTCCACTCAAATCTGGAACCAAATAAGGATGCCCACTGTCTCCACTACTATTTAACATAGTGTTGGAAGTCCTAGCCATTGCAATCAGGCAAGAGAAGGAGATTGAAGGAATCTAAATGGAGACAGAGGAGGTCAAACTCTCCCTCTTGGCAGATGACATGATCTTACACCTGGAAAATCCCAGGGACTCAACTACAAAGCTCTTAGAAGTGATCAAGGAATATAGCAGCATCTTAGGATATAGAATTAATATCCACATATCAGTAGTCTTCATATATGCCAACAAACATCAAGCCGAGAATAAAATCAAAGGCTCTAGTCCTTTTACAATGGCACTAAAGAAGATGAAATACCTGGGAATATATCTTACAAAAGATGTGAAAGGTCTCTATAAAGAGAATTATGGGCCGGGGTTGCGGGCACGCAAGCTCCACTCCTGCATCTCAAGTGGCAAGAAAAAAAAGAGAGAGAGAATTATGAAACTTTGAGAAAGGAAATAGCAGAAGATATCAATAAATGGAAGAACATATAATGCTCATGAGTGGGAAGAATCAACATTGTTAAAATATTCATACTACCTGGCTCGGTGCCTGTAGCACAGTGGTTACAGTGCCAGCCACGTACACTGAGAGTGGCAGGTTCAAACCCAGACCAGGCCAGCTAAGCAACAATGACAACTCCAACAGAAAAATAGCCAGGCATTGTGGCAGGCACCTGTAGTCCCAGCTACTTGGGAGGCTGAGGCAAGAGAATCACTTAAGCACAAGAGTTTGAGGTTCTTGTGAGCTAAGATGCCACAGCACTCTACTGGGGGCGACATAGTAAGACCCTGTCTAAAAAAAAAAAAAAAAAAAAAAAAAAAGTCCATACTACCCAAAGCAATCTATAGATTTAATGCAATCCCCATCAAAGCACTAATGTCATACTTTAAAGAACTTGGAAAAAATGTACTTTAATTCATATGGAACCAGAACAACCCCAAATAGCAGATATAGTTTTAGAAATAAAAACAAATCTGGGGCCATCATGTTGCCAGATTTCAGGTTATATTACAAAGCTATAGTGATCAAAACAGCATGGTACTGGCACAAAAATAGAAACAGATATATGGAATAGGATAGAGAATTTAGAGATGAACCCAGCCACATAGTGTCATTTAATCTTTGATAAGCCTAACAAAAACATGAAATGGGGAAAATAATCCTTGTTTAACAAATGGTGCTGGGAAAACTGGTTATCCACATGTAGAAGACTGAAACTGGACCCATACCTCTCACCACTGACAAAAATTGATTCTGATTGGATAAAAGATTTAAATTTAAGACACAACACAATAAAAATTCTAGAAGAGAGTGAGGGAAAAACACTTGAAGATATTGGCCTGGGAAAGAAAATTTTATAAGGAAGACCTCCACCCCTAAGCAACTGTGACAACATCAAAAATAAATCAGATTTGATCAAGCTAAAAAGCTTTTTTGCACAACTAAGGGTACCACAAACAGACAGCCTTCGGAATGGGAGATTTTTGCATTTTATGAATCTGACAAAGGCCTGATAATTAAAATCTACACGGAACTCAAATTAAACAATAAGAAAAGTAAAAACAACCCTCTCTATAAGTGGGCAAGAGACTTGAACATAAACTGCTCTGGGGATGACCCACGAATGGCCAAAAACACATGAAAAATGCTCATCATCTTTAATCATCAGAGAAATGCAAATCAAACCACTGTAAGAGATCACTTAACTCCAGCAAGATTAGCCCACATCACAAAGTCCCAAAACACTAGATGCTGGCCTGGGTGTGGAGAGAAGGAAACATTTCTACACTGTTGGTAGCATTACAACAATGCAGCCTTTCTGGAGAGAAGTATGGAGAATCCTCAAAGTTCCTCATTTGACCCTACAATTCCATTACTAGGTATCTACCCAGAAGAACAAAGATCATTTTACCACAAAGATATCTGCACTAGAATGTTTACTGTGGCTCAGTTCATAATTGCCAAGTCATGGAAGCAAACTAAGTGTCCATCAACCCATGAATGGATTAACAAATTGTGGCATATGCATACCATGGAATATTATTCAGCCATTAAAAGAGATGGAGACTTTACATCTTGGATAGAGCTGAAATACATTCTTTTTAGTAAAGTATCATAGAATGAAAAAATAAATATTCAATGTATTCCATACTAATATGAAATCAATATATAAACAATTATATGCTCATAAGAACAATAAAACACTAGTATAGTCCAGTTCCAGGGTAGAGGGAAGCGGGAGGGGGAAAGCGTGTGGCAGAAGGAGGGAAGGTGGGAGGGCGGGAGGCAGGATCTCACCTAATGAGCACATTGGAGGGTGTATAACACATCCCCCGAGTGAGGGGCTCTTCTACAAATGGAACTTTACCCTGGAAGTGAGAACAATGTAACCTAAAAATTGTGCCCTCATATTAATTTGAAAAAATAAAAAAATATGGGCAGCGCCTGTGGCTCAGTGGGTAGGGCACCAGCCCCATATACCAAGGGTGTCCAGTTCAAACCCAGCCCCGGCCAAACTGCAACAAAAAAATAGCTGGGTGTTGTGGTGGGCGCCTCTACATGGAAGAATAGCTGTTGTCCCAGCTACTCGGGAGGCTGAGGCAAGTGAATCACCTCAGCCCAGGAGTTGGCGATTGCTATGAGCTATAAGGCCACAGCACTCTACCAAAAGCGATAAAGTGAGACTCTGTCTCTATTAAAAAAAAAAAAATACTCAAAATAAAATAAATAAAAAGATTCATTTAAAAAATTAAAAAAAATAAAGTCTATGAACTAGTTAATGATATTGTACAATGTCATTGTCCTGGCTTTGATATGGTACCACAGTTGAGTAAGTTGTCACCGCTGGAGGAAGACAGATGAAAGGTACACAGTAGTTTATGTAGTATTTTGGCAACTTGCTGTGAGTCTATAATTATTTCAAAATGAAAAGCATAATACTTTTAAAAGCAAAAACAAAAAATCTGTAAGAACCTCAGCTTTTAAAAGAAAAGAAATTATATAAAGGGAAGCCGGAGTCAAGCTGGTCTCCACAGAGCTAAATGCCAAACAGACAATAGAGCAGTCTGCACACAAGAGCAGCTTTCACAAAATTGTGAGAATGGATCAAAACAAAGATCTCAAGCATGGGAAAGTCTAAAAGTGAGCAATGGAATCCTTCAACCATTGAGCCATTTTGGGGATTTTTTTTTAAATTTACCTTTAAAACATTTTGAAAATGTAAACATTTCTTTAAAATACATGCTATAAAAATGCAGACAGATAGACATAAATGTTGGGTTATTTTTTCTTTGCTCTTCTAAATCCAGGCCAAGGTGTACTTCTTGGGCTAATGGTCTTTGCATTTCATTCCCTTTTTAAGCATGAATGTTCTCTTTGGTCATCGGCCTCTAGGAGCATAACCGAGTTTGCACTGGCCCATATGGCCCTGTGCCCTAAGCCACTGCAGCAACTTCTTCCTTCAATCCCACCTCAGGTCTCTGGAAGAGCCCACACCAACCCCAGGGCTGCCAGTGGGGATCCGAGTAGCCCCCTGTTTGCAGCTTTGTCTGATGACTCTGCCTGCATTGCCAGTAGACACACTGGCCCTCAGGAACCACCATGAGCACCTCTACCAAGGATCCTACATGACCCCTCAGTCACGATCTCTCATCACTCCATAAACCTCCACATGGAAGAAGTCCCCCCTCAGCAAGCTGGGAGAGGCAACCCATCCCACCCTGCAATTTCAGCCTGGAAGAAGTAATTTCAGGACAGCTTTGCCCCAGTTGTGCCTTACGAAATACTAGTATCCTGTGAGATATTAATAGATAGTTGGGAAAAAAGCTCCACTATTAAACTAAAACAAAGTTCAAGAGGCTTATTTTTATTATCAACTCAGAGTTTTTAACAGGCTATTATTTATTGTAAATATTCTGCCCCAGACTGACTTGAGGACCTTTATGTGTGGAAATCCTAGTTTTGTTACTCAGATTATCTGGACACTTACAGAACTATAGTATGAGGAAATGCTATTTAAGGTCGAGTTGTCCCCGAGGGGGAACAGATCCTTTCCTCTCCGTTGAGTTTTCATTCCTGCCCTATTCCCAAGCCTTGATAGCAAATGAAAAATGACTACACTCCATTATTAAGAATTATGTTTCTTCTCTGCAAGAAGAGGAAAAGGAAGCCACGCAGCCTCTGAGGGAGCTGGCAGCAAGAGACACTGAACTCCCAGGGAAAACAGACAGGAGAGAGCTGAGAAGAAGGTAGGGAAGGACCCAGCTCCTTTTGCTTCATCGGACGCAAAGCCCTCTGTTGAGAGATGTCTCTGCTTGCTAGGGTCGTTGATATTTCAAAGTGAAGAACAAAGTAGGTGGGAAGCAGAGAAAACTATGGAAATGGGGCAGGAAAGGAACACTGGGATAAATATAGTAATCTCATTATGGGCGTTCTGCTATTTTAGTCTCTTCTCTCCCTCCCTACACCCCTTCCTGGTTCTTTCTTTCCCTGTCTTCCTCTCTGCCCCCCACCCTCCCTAGCCCTGCCCAATTGCCCCAGTGCTATTTGGTTCCATTTCCTGCATAAAATCTTTTTTTTTAAATCCAATGAAAGTTCACTTATCTCCTATTTAGGATTTGCCTTGAAACACTTCAGCAAAAACGAAAGTATTCATAATGATTGGGGTTGGGTCACAGGAGTTGATACTACTTTTTGTATGTTTGAATACATAATAAGGTTACACACACACATACACACACACACACACACACTGCCTCCTTACCTAGGCTTACCTGGCTCTCAGAGCTCTTCTAAGTTACAAAACAAACCAAAATTCATAAAACAAACAAACAAAAAAAGAAACAAAAGCCAAAGAAGCATAAAGCCCAAACACACATGAGGACTTGGCAGTAATTACAGCATTTTCAAGTTCAAAGTCTGGATGGGTGGCTGACAAGCACTGAATGCTGTGTGCACAGCCTCCAAATTCAGCCCTGCAGATTCCCAGTGGGGGACAAGAAACTGCTTTCCTTCCCAGGGTCCCCCATGTGTCAGAAAAGTTTTAAGTAGCATAAATAAATGCTACAAAATTGCCAAAAAATAATCATTTGAATTTTTAATTATTCAAGATTCTTTCAGACCTTTTTAGTTTTGTGAATTTTGGACAATCCTATTTTTCATTTTTGGCTTCAGTTGATATTTACCATCTGCAAGAGTGACCTATCATATTTTTAAATTTCAATTTTAAAACTATATCATTCCTTCTTAAACTGATGGAGGCCATTTACAGCAAACTCACTCATATTGAATGGTGTAAAAATGAAAACATTTCCACTCAGATCAGGAATGAGGCAAGGATGCCCACTGTCTCCACTGCTATTTAACATAGTAATGGAAGTCTTAGCTATGGCAATCAGGCAAGAGAAGGCAATCAAGGGTATCCAAATAGAGTCAGAGATCAAACTCTTACTCTTCACTGATGACATGATCCTATACCTGGAAAATCCCAGGGACTCAACTTCAAAACTCTTAGAAGTGATCAAGGAATATAGCAGCGTCTCAGGATACAAAATCAATACTTACAAGTCAGTAGCTTTTATAGACACCAATAATAGTTAAGCTGAAAAAACAATCAAGGACTCTATTCCTTTTACAGTAGTACCAAAGAGGATGAAATATCTTGGAATTTACCTAACAAAAGACGTGAAAGATCTCTATAAGGAGAACTATGAAACACTGAGAAAAGAAATAGCTGAAGATGTTAACAAATGAAAAAACATACCATGTTCATGGCTGGGAAGAATCAACATTGTTAAAATGTCCATACTGCCCAAAGCAATCTACAGATTTAATGCAATGCCTATTAAAGCACCATTGTCATGCTTCAAAGAACTTGAAAAAATAGTACTTCATTTTATATGGAATCAGAAAAAACCTCGAATAGCAAATATATTACTCAGAAGTAAGAACAAATCAGGAAGTATCACATTACCAGACTTCAGGCTATACTATAAATCTATAGTGATCAAAATAGCATGGTACTGGCACAAAAACAGAGTGGTAGATTTATGGAACAGAATAGAAAACCAAGAGATGAACCCAGCTGCTTATCGTCATTTGATCTTTGACAAGCCTATCAGAAATATTCAGTGGGAGAAAGACTCCCTATTTAACAAATGGTGCTGGGTGAACTGGCTGGAGACCTGTAGAAGACTGAAACTGGACCCCCACCTTTCACCATTAACAAAAATTGATTCTCACTGGATAAAAGATTTAAACTTAAGATATGAAACTATAAAAATACTAGAAGAGAGTGCAGGGAAAACACTTAAAGAAATTGGCCTGGGAGAATATTTTATGAAGAGAACCCCTCCTCACCCCCTCCCCGGCAATTGAAGCAACACCAAAAATACATTACTGGGATCTGATCAAACTAAAAAGGCTTTTGCACAGCCAAGAGCACAATAAGTAAAGCAAAAAGACAGCCTTCAGAATGGGAGAAGATTTTTGCACTTTACGCTTCTGACAAAGGTCTGATAACTAGAATCTATAGAGAACTTGAACTAATCAATAAGAAAAGAATAAATAACCCCATTTCTATGTGGACAAGAGACTTGAACAGAAACTTTTCTGATGAAGACAGGCGTATGGCCTACAAACATATGAAAAAATGCTCATCATCCTTAATCATCAGAGAAATGCAAATCAAAACCACTTTGAGATATCATCTAATGCCAGGAAGATTAGCTCACATCACAAAATCCCCAAACTACAGATGTTGGTGTGGATGCGGAGAGAAGGAAATGCTTCTACACTGCTGGCGGGAATGCAAGCTAATGCATTCCCTTTTTGGAAAGAAGTCTGGAGAACACTCAAGGAACTAATAGTAGACCTACCATTTGATCCTGCAATTCCTCTACATATACCCAGATGATCAAAAATTATTTTACAACAAAGACATTTGCACCAGAATATTTATTGCAGCCCAATTCATAATAGCCAAGATATGGAAACAGCCTAAGTGCCCATCAACCCACGAATGGATCAACAAATTGTGGTATATGTACACCATGGAATACTATGCAGCCATAAAAAAGATGGAGACTTCACATCTTTTATGTTTACTTGGATGGAGCTGGAACATATTCTTCTTAGTAAAGTATCCCAAGAATGGGGGAAAAAAGTATCCAATGTACTCGATACTACTATGAAATCAATATATAACCACCCACACAATCATACAAATGGCAAAACAAGAGGGGTGGGGAGAGGGGATATGGGAGAAGGGAGGGTATTTGGGGTGACCTCACCTAACGTGCATGATGCAATGGTACCTTTCAAAACTATTAAGAAATGAGTATAATTGTGATGGATGTGTTACTTGGTTCAATGTAAACATTTCACATTGTATATCGAAGCAGTACCCTGAACCCCATAAATGCATCACTGTACAAAGTTATGATTTAATAAAAAATAATTAATTATAAAAAATATCGCTCCAAATTCACAAATTCAATAAGTGTGAGTGAAATTTAAATAATTACATTTTAAAACACCCTCTTCTGTCAGGTTTATTTTATTTACCCTCCTGTCAGCTCAGCTGGTGAGAGGCATGCTCAAGCCACATGCTGACTCCCAGGCCACTCTGAGTCCACAAATGGAAGGCAGGCCTAGGACAATCCCTGTGGCCACAGGTAGAGAGGCTTTCACTGGCTCCACCTATAGTCTTTGCCTCCCTCAGCTCTCTGGGGGGGGGTGGGAAATTAGACACTAGTGGGAAATAGACACTTCTAAAAATGTCCTAGAAGTTAACACTATTAGATAGTTTCTAAATTTCCTCTTTTCTCCTCCCCTTTTAAAAAGAACTCAGAGTGGCTGGGTGCAGTGGCTCACACCTGTAATCCTAGCAGTCTGGGAGACCAAGGTGAGTGGATTGCTTGAGCTCATGAGTTCAAGACCAGCCTGAGCAAAAGCGAGACCCCCATCTCTACTAAAAATAGAAAAACTAGCTGGGCATTGTGTTGGGCATCTGTAGTCCCAGCTACTCGGGAGGCTGAGGCAAGAGGATCACTTGAGCCCAGGAGTTTGAGGCTGCTGTGAGTTATGACACTACGGCACTTTAGACTGGGCCATAGAATGAGATTCTGTCTCCAAAACAAAGAAAAAAAAATCCCACGGTGGGGGTGCAACTTGTGGCAGTAACCCAGGAAAAAGATGACAAGGTCCTAAATTAGGGAAATGAGGGTAGAAATGGAGTAGAAGGGAAACAACAGGGACGTGTTTGGATGTCCATAACTGATCAAACTTGGCAAGCAAGACTGTTTCAAAAAAATTTAAAAATTGCTCAGAGCAACATCAGCCATTCCCAACTTCCACGCTGACCCTTCCCTTTCCCCCCACCCTGGGTTTCTGGAAGATGACTCACAGTGCCTCTGCTTTCACAGCTGCGCTTCCTCTCAGGCCCTGGGAAGCTAATTTATCTAGGCCCAAAGACGTGAACTCAATTAATGACATCAGACCCACTTCCAACCCCCTCACACGTCCTTATTCATTCATTTCAACACCTGCGTCTGAGCAGCAGCCCCATGCTGGCAAAAGGTTAGGTGCTGGACAAAGCTCATTGCCTAATGACTTAAACATCAGTCTGTGCCATTTGGTTCATCCTTTTTAGATTAAAGATTACTCCCCTTGCTGTGGAAAATGGAAACAAAGTAGCAGCTGAGCAATTTTGCTTCCTCTTTGTCCCCTGGTGATTTTACATCATTTCCTCCCAACAATGTGCTGCTTTTCCTTCTTGATCTCTGCGGAGCCTGAGGAACCCCTTCTGATGAGTTCAGCATTTCCTCAAGCCTCTGCCCTTCCTGAGCTGTATTTCTGCTTGTGCCTTGCTGTCATCTTTTACTAGTGGCCTACATCTGTGCCTAAGGGGAGCGTTTGTGAAGCTCCATTAATTTCCTCCATGCCTCCGACTTTCCTCTCTCACTGTGCAGCATATTAGTCAGGATAAGGTAGTTTTTGCTGCAGTGACAAACACCATTGGTGGCATAAAGTGACAAGAACCAGTGGTTTGGTTTAATTCTTGTTCACTCAGGCAATGATGACTTGGCAAAACTTGCTGACAAAAGTCCATCATCTTGTACTGCACCATGGGACAGGTGGCCTTGAGCAACGCTGTATAGCAAGAGAGTGTTCAAGGGTCTCACACCAGCAGGTGAATGCTTCTGACATCCTTTGTCCAGAATTCACTGCATGGCTCTAGCTAACTACAAGGGGGTGGGGTGGGGGGAGTGATTACCAGAACGGCAAACGTGAGCACCAAAAGTCCAGACCACAGACTAAGTCACAATCACATGATTAGAATTTTTGTTTCCTTTGGCTAGGGCTGGGCTCGAACCCGTCACCCTCGGTATATGGGGCCGGCGCCCTACTCCTTGAGCCACAGGTGCCACCCAACACAGGATTAGAATTTTATTTTTCGACCCTCTCAGTCCTTAGGCTTTATGGACCCTCAAGAGCCTCTGACCCTCACATCACACCTGTGTGTTACCAGCTCCTTTTCTCAACTCTGAGCTCCATGTCCACCACTCCCGGGCTTTCCTCTCCTCACCCCTTATCCTCGCTGGTCAGGTTCCTTGGTGAGAAACTCCAGCCACTATGACTTTATCCTGACATTTGAGCAACATGCGGGAAATATGATTTGAGCAAGGTAGTCCTGCTGAGGACAATGAGAAGACAAGAATGTGGGGACTGGAACGAGCAGCAGAGCAGATGGCAAAGAAGGGAAGTCTGCTGAGCGAGCTGGAGACATGAAGCCGACTAACGGGAAGGAAGTGCACGTGGGAGCCTCGCCTGACTGCTCAGAGTGGGGTCCCAGGACGAGCTCCGTCCCCCGTATCCCACATCACCTGGGAGTTCGTGAGAAATGCTGACTCCCAGCCCTACCCCAGTCCTGCCCACTCACATTCCAAGGTTTAACCAGATCCCGAGGGGATTCACATGCCCCATACAGTGTGAGAGACCCCACAGCAGAGCCCCTCAGAACATGCTTTTTGGAGGAGAGACCCAGAGAAGATCTCTGGAGCCCAGTGAGGACCGACAGACAGAACGTGGCAATCCAGAGACTATGCAGGTAGGTGGTAGTGGTGGTATAATATGCAAACTTTTTAGCAACAAAGCCCAATGAATTTATAACCATCTTGTTAAAATAAAGGAGAAAGAAGTTTCTGGAAAACTTGTACCAAGTAAGGAATGGCGAATGAGAATTACTTATGTAATATTTATCATTACAGATATGAAGTGTTATAAAGGTTATTGACATTCTCTTAATCTGGTATATGATTTTAGTAAAGGTGCCAATATTGGAATGGCTTTCCAGGGTCCACCTGCAGCCTAAGTCCCTCATATGTGCCTTTTCGACAAGTATTCGTTCCTACTGGTGGGCTCAAACCATCCCTCTCACTCCCACCAATTGAAGGTAGAAGAGACTGCAGCACTTGGCTTTGCACTTCCCAAATCACAAGTTTCTTTTGCCAACTCCCCAAGTCTCCTCTCTCTGGACTGCGGCTCTTGTCCCTGTACCATTGCCCTTCCTCATTTTCAGAGGTTGCAAGTCCCAGATTTACAGACCATTTTTCACACTTTCACTGGGGGCTGGTGCTTCCTAGAGGATGAAAGGCAGACCACCTTCACTCACAGAAAGGGCACTGCCGATACGCTGGGCTCCTCTCACTGTCTGCTCTGAAGAACTACTTTACATTGTCACAGACGTGCCCACAGAGGCAATGCAGGTATTTATCATCTATTTATGCACAGATATATAATATCCATTTCCCACCATGCAGACTACAAGTGGAGGTCATGTCTCTTACCGTGTGGAGAATGCAGTAGTCCTCTGTGAGACTGAGGTCAGCGTACCAAAAAGACATGGGCAGGAAAATGGATTTGGGGCTTTGATTTGATTATTCCTGAGGCCCTGCTCTGCCTCTGTTTTGGGGAGTCAGTCACTTCTAGGAGAGCAAGAGCCAACACACTTCTGTACAAGCCACGTTTCTGTTGCCTGAAACCAAGAGACCAAAGTCATTCTATTAGCTTCGCCTCTCCCTCCTTAGGTACCACTGCTGTGGCAGGACCCACACTCTGACTTCCCTCTGCCATCATCGTAACATTTATACAGAATAGGAATGGAGACAAGGTAACCTGCGTCCATGTTGTGATGCTAGTAATAGAATTGTCCATCTATAGATTAAGAAAGTTCTGTCCCTGTCCCAGTCTCATACACCCAGCCCAGCATCTCAGTGGTGGGTGCTGAGACTAATTGGGGGAGCAGGAGGGTGTGAGCAATTCTGCATGTCCATTGTCCCCAGCTCCGGGACAAAGCAATGTATGCCCTGCCGAGTGAGACCAGAGGGCATCCTTCATGCCCTATTTCCAAACATTTCCACTAGAAGCCTTGTGACTGGAGGATGCATGCATCTCATTGTTTCTGGAGCCAGGTGAGTCCGGGAAGGGGAGAGAATATTTTTGGAGAACAAGCATGGGCCAGCTTTGTGCATTATTTCAATTGGCACTCTGTGGCCCAACACGCACTGCAGCATTGGGAGGCAGAGGGAGTGGGGGCTTCCTGAGGGAAGTAGTAGACTCATTGTCACCAGCTAGTAAATGGCAAAGCTGGGATCTGAACCCAGATCTGGCAGACACTAGAACTTCTTCTCTTCCCCTGTAGCCATGTTGTGCTGCTCAAATGGCACCAGGCACAGAAATCACCTGGGGATCTGATTCAGGAGCGTCTCAGTCTGTTTGTGCTGCTATAACAGAACACTGCAGATTAGATAATTTATAATAAACAGAAATTTATGGGTTCACAATTGCAGAGGCTAGGAAGCCCCAAATCAAGACCAGCATTTGATGAGGACCTTCCTGCTGTGCTTTGAAATACTAGAAAGAGGGGAGGAGGGGCTGAACTCATTCTTTATAACAAACTCCTGTGCTGAGAGCATTAATCCACTCAGGAAGGTGGAGTCCTCATAACATGATCATCCCTCTTAAGTATTCCTCCTCTCTACGCTTAATTTAGGGATTAAATTTGCAACTCATGAACTTTATGGGATGCATTCAAACCATAACAGTACGTCTGGACTCTAGAGCAAGAATGGAACATTCACATTTTTGACAAGCTCCCAGGTGATACTGGCACTTCAGTTCTCTAGCCCCACCTTGGGTAACAGAACTTTAGAGGACAACTTAGCCCGGAGCGTAAGTTTCCTGCAAATTAGGAGAGATCATCATGAGGCATTTTGATTTTTGTGGATGATGAAATTGGTAGAGGTTTGAGCTAATTTTACATAGCTCTTGTGGGGTAGAGGGGCCTCAAGCTAACATCTGGGCTACATAAGTATTTAGTTGTACAGAACACAACTCTTTTCTTTTTTTTTTAAGATGCAAAAGGAGTCTGGAAACTTCTTCTTTTAGTCTGCATGCAAAAGCTTCCCTGGAGAAAGGAGACCTCTCCTGCTCGCCCCTGTTCTTCCCAGAGCTCATTCTGCACTGCCCAGCTCTTTGTCCCCCTCATGAGGCTATGGGGCACCCCAGTTATACATCAGCTAGCTATATCAGGGTCTGCCTGGTCCCCCTCAGTCCTCCCTCAGCACTTGCTTTCAAAAATGTTAAAATTACAGCAATTATGTGAATTGCCATGAGGGATGGAACTGGAAGAAATAGATTAATACAATATAGCACATCTCATAAACCCCAGGGAAAATCCAACACTTTGGGGAAAACAAAAATAAAAAAATATATACATAAAAGGTCATGGGGAGACCTTTAGAAACTCAGCCTATGCAAACTCCTAGCTGAGTCTGGAAACCTACCATACCATGACCGCTGGCAGTTCTTCTGTGGGATGGGGTGTGGCCCCCTCTCTGACAGCCCCAGTGCACTGCTCAAAGGCAAAAGTGACTCTGAGCTGTGTCTCAAAAGCAAATAGGATGCTGCTACAACTTTCATGATATTAAATGTGAGCTCATCTCTAACTTATTGAAGAGCTTTAACCCCATTTACCAACTTGTCTTCCAATTGCCACCTAAAATTCAGCTGTTAAACCCAAGCTCATGTTTGGCTGTACGTGTGCACACTGAGCATGTGTGCACTGTCTGACCCCACTGGTCTACTCCTTGGCACACAGCCAGGAGCATACACTCATGGGGCCTGCGAGTACACACTCACATGCACTCTCACTGTCCTATTCCTAACAGTGCTGAACTGGGAAACAGGTCAAATGTCCACCAGTAGTAGATGAGACAGATGAGTTGTGCTGTACGTGAATTTGCATGGTGGAATATTGTACGGCATCAGAATGGATGAACTATAAGTACATGCAACAACAAGGATACATTTCACAACATGCTGAATGAAAGACAAAAGTAACCTAAGGTATTAGAAGTCAGGTAGTGTGTCCTTGGTGGGAGTCGAGAGTGAAGAGGAAGGGGATATAGGGAAGGGTGTTTGCAGTGCTGGCTGTGTTCAATGTCCCAACCTGGGTTCTGGTTACACAAGTGCTCACAGTGTGAAGACTCATCAAGGTGCACCTTCATGATTTGGGTACTTGTCACGTACCTGAGTTATATTTGAACTAAAAATATAAAAGGCTTGTAATCCCAGCACTTTGGGAGGCCAACGTGGGAAGATCTCTTGTAGCCAGAAGTTCGAGGCTGGCCTGGGCAACATAGGAAGACCCCATCTCTACAAAAAATAAAATAAGTTAGCCCAGCATGGTAGCACACACCTGTAATCCTGCCCACTCAATAAGTTAAGACAGGAGGATCACTATTGAAAGGAGGATCAATAAGCTAAGTCAGGAGTTCAAGATTAGCCTGAGCTGGCTCACGGAGTAGGGCACTGGCCCCATATACTGGAGGTGGCAGGTTCAAACCTGGCCCTGGCCAAAAAAAAAAAAAAGATTAGCCTGAGCAACATAGCAAGACCGCATCTCTACAAAAAATAAAAATAAAAATATTGGCTGGGCAAGATGGGCACTCGTAGTCCCTGCTACTCATGACACTGAGGCAGGAGGATTGCTTCAGTCCAGGATTAGAGGCAGCAGTGAGCTATGATGATATCACTGAACTCCACTGGGCAACAGAGCAAAATGAAAATTTAAAAGGTTACTTTAAAAAGAAAAGGCTTAACATTCCCCTCTAAGTCAAAGCATCCTTTCGGTTAAGGACTTCACAACAGTCTCTTGGAGGTGTCCAGACATTCTTCCCCTGAGACTGCCACAGCCATGCCTCAGGGAACTCTTGTTCTGTGTGATTGGTGGTCAGCCCCTCCCATCCTGCTGCACCTCCCCAGTCAAGGCCTCAACCCCACAGACCTATTAGGAATGAGACCCCAGACATGCTGGGTGGGCTCCCTGTTCCCTGACTCCCAATTTAGCTCCTTCAAAATGCTTGCTATGTGATGACTTTTAAACCCACAGTCACCTCCATCACAGGATCCAAGAAAAAAACAACTCTTCCACAAGGCATTCAGGCCTTCACTTAAAAAAATCAGGCCAAGTTCCCTTCCACCATCATCCACTGCCCTCTCCCAAGGCGCCCTTTCTCCAGGCCCCTCTCATTAGGAGGCCCCTGTTCATCAGCCCCACTGTGCTTGCTGCCTGCCTCCAGAGCAGGAAGAAGACTGAGTCTCACTCGGATCTCCTTAGCCTGTCCGCTGAGACCTTGACTTCAGCCTTATCCACTTGCTCTTTCCCCAAACCCTGCCTGACTCATTCAGGGATGACTTTCAGTGTATATGTCCCCATGACAGGAGCTGGAGAGAAAAAAATGTTCTGGACATTTGTTCCTTTCCCATGCGTGGGCACAGAACATGCACCTGTCACCATTTAAAACCTTCTCCAGCCCCCAGGTGAAGGTGGCTCAGACACCCAATCTGATCCTGAACCTCAGAGTGCACAGAAAGTAAACTCAGCAGGAAGAACACTGCCCACCGACTACCAAAGATGACACAGCATGTTTCCTCCAGAACACAGTGGAGAAGCTGAGTAATATGTGGAATTCACTAAATGATGGGGGCGCAGATCACAGGGCTTTTACTGTCAGCTGAAACTCAATTGCCATATTTTTCCTTCCTCTTCAGTTAAAAAAAAAAAAAAGCCACTCTGAACAAACCCTGCTTTTTCAGAGAATCAAGGTCGGAGTCCCTGTCTAGGCAGTTCCTGGCCTGCTGGCCTGGGCTGGGCGCTTCTGGGCTCTTCTCCCTGGGACAGGCTGCGGGAGAGTTCAAGACAGGATGAGGCGGTGCTGGTAAGAGGCCGCCCAGGGAGCCAGACTTGCTTGCAGCCCCAGTGTGAAAGGGAGCAAATTAGCAGAAGCAAGTAGTAATTTGCATGCAAACAGCAGTCGCAAAAACTGCACATCTGACCCTGCACAGGTGATCCTGGATGTAATTACAACAGCTGCACAGGAGTCAGAAAAAGTCCAGTGAAACAGGGTTGAAGAACGCAAATGCTGGGCCTGGGCGGAAGAAGGGCAGTGGCTCACTGTAATCTCCCTTGAACTCAGGAATTACTAACTAGCCTGAGCAAGAGAGAGAACCCATCTCTACTAAAATAGAAAAACTAGCCGGACGTTGTGGTGGGCAACTATAGTTCCCTGCTACTCAGGAGACTGAGGCAAGAAGACAGCTCGAACCCAGGAGTTGGAGGTTGCTGTGAGCTAGGCTGAGGCCATGACACTCTAAACTGGTGGACAGGGTGAGAGAGACTCTATCTCAAAAAAAAAAAAAAAAAAAGCAAATCCTGGACTCAAAACAGTCCTGAGTTATCTGCTGTCTGACCTTGAACAAGTACCTGAAGTCTCTTGAACTCTGATTCTTCATCTGTGAAATGGTGACAATAACGTGCATATTTCATAAAGGGCTCGTGCATAATGTGTATAGAGCGTGTAGCGCAGAGCAAGAACTCAGTGAATAGCTACTGTGTTCTGTGGGCTTTGGGGGAACCTCTGCCTCTTTAGTTTATTAACCCTCCACATAGAAAACTCCCCTCACATTTCTTGCTTCCCTGCATCCTTGCAAACAATATAGGCCCCTTGGGAAAAACTGGGAGGCAACAGTGAGGATGTGATTAAAAGCAAGACCAGTTTAGCAGAGTTGGCCCAAGGGGGCAAATCCCCCTGCGGGATTAGTCTGCTACTGAACATCTCCCTTCACATTGCCTCATTATCAAAAATCCTACCAAGCTATTTGGTACCTAGCATCCGCTTTTAAAAATAGAAGCCCATCTGTGAAAAGGAAGACTGCATGAGTCATTCACATGCTGGTGATAAATTAGAAACCTGCTACTATAAGGGACTCAGGTTTTGACTGCGAGTTGGAGGAGGCAGTCAATTCAGTAGCACAGACCACTCAAAGGGTCTGGCCAAGGCCAGATGGGTCTTCCACTGAGAGGTCTTGAGTAACAACATCCATAAGAGCAGGGATCCTGGAACCATAATGTCCAGATCAAACCCATTTTCATCATGTACCAGCTGTGATCTTGGCAAAGCTACTTAATCTCTCTGGGCCTCAGTTTACTCATCTGTGAAGTAGGTATGATGATCCTAGGGTTACCTTGAGGATTAAATGAGTTAATATGTATAGTCAGCCCTCTGTATCTATAGGTCATACATCTGTGGTTTTAACCAACTGTGGATCGAAATATTTAAAAGGAAGAAAAGCGCCTGTACTAACATGTATCTTGTCATTATTCCCCCAAACAATACAGTACAACAATCATTTATATAATGCTTACATTGTATTAGGTATTATAAGTCATCTAGATATACTCTAAAGTATACAGGAGGATGCATAGAGGTTACACGCAAATACTGCACATTTCATATCAGGAACTTGAGCATCTGCGGATATTAGTATCCTCAGAGGTCCTGGAACCAATCCCCGGTGGATACTGCAGGACAATTGTATAAGTGCTTAGAAATATGCCTGGAACATAGCATCCTATAGGTGTTAGTAATTATTAGGAAAGCCTGGGGCAAAGAATAATAAAGGAAGATGATGCTGAAGACAAATTTCTTCCGTTTCCAAACCCAGGGTCCTGGCCAGACTCATTGTTCTTTTTATTTTTTTGGAGACAAGAGTCTCACTTTGTCACCCTCAGAGTGCTGTAGCGTCATAGCTCACAGCAACCTCAAACTCTTGGGCTCAAGAGATTCTCTTGCCTCAGCCTTCCTAGTACCTGGGACTATAGGTGCTTGCCACAATGCCCTGCTATTTTTACAGATGATGCCTCGCTCTGGCTCAGGCTGGTCTCTAACCTGTGAGCTCAGGCAATCCACCTGCCTCCGCCTCCCAAAGTGCTAGGATTACAGGCGTGAACCACGGCTCCCAACCCAGACTCATTGTTCTGAGAGGCCATTTCCATTTTCATTGCCCTACACCAACTGCAGAGGGAAGAGCTCCTGCACCTCGACACAGCATATTTGGGGGAACAGAGATGTGGGGGTTGCTTGAGGACCCTAAGCAGCAGCTCTAGTACAGGCTCCATAGGCCAAATGTACTAAGAGTTCTCACTACTAGTTCTTATTAACTGCCATGAGCGTCAAGGCCTCCTCTGGGCCATCCTAAAGCCATCTCCACCGAAATTGAAAACGGTGGGAGCGTGGGGGAAAGATGCAAGTTTGTGGCAAAAGAAAACCTTACACCAGTGCTGCGGAAGTGGGGAGGGTGGGAAAGAGGGCTGCTGCTTTGGAAACACAGCACGTAAGATCAAAGCTCTTATTACAATTATCCTTCTAAATAAATCCCACAAAACACTCTTATTGGATCTTGAGCTCAGCCTTTAAGAGTTAGCTTGGTTGTCTTCTTTGCAGTTTTGGCCAGGAGCCGGCTGTCTCCAGGGCAACATTCATAAAACAGTTCCTATCTCCTTTTTGACCCTCAAATTCCCCATCTATAAAATGGGGCTAAAAATACTTAGCATCAGAGTTTTAGAAGTTTTAAAAGAAATAACATTATGCAATGGATTTAGAGGTAATGCATACATAGCTAGTGATAGTTGTAGTGTTAGCATTCATATTTATTTACAATGCCAAATAAATTACACCTCATTAAAAATCTCCACTTAAGAGCTTTTTATCAACAAATCCTTGCTATAAGCCCAGACCCTCCTCCTTCATGACTAAATTGATTGGTACAAGGGTGTCATTCTAGAGTCCCGGGGTGAAAATGGACCCAGGGCCATCCCAGTGCTTTCCAGCAAACTGCCCCAGATCGTTAGAATTAAACACTTAGAAAAGGAAAAGTGCAAATCCATGATTACTCAGATCTTTCAGCTCTTCAAGGGGCACAGAAAGGCCTTGTTAGAAAGAACCTAGTTCAGTGACCTCACGTAAAAAGATGAGGAAACTGAGGCCTAGAGAGGGCAGCTTGCTCAAGGTCACGCAAGAAAGTAGCAGCAAGCCTGCTGGAAATCTTAGCCTTTGAAGGCCACAGAGCACTAAATTAATTGCCCTGGGCGTTCACAAAGCAGAATGCAGAACAGTTCCTGGGAAACCATTTGTAGAGTTATCATTAGCTCTTTTTCCTCACAATTAGGGGTGTTGCATTTGTGTTTCTTATTCTCACGCCAGACTCAGAGCTTCTTCTTTTTTCTTTTTGAGACAGAGTCTCCCTTTGTCACCCTCAGTAGAGTGCCATGGTATCATAGCTCACAGCAACTTCAAACTCTTGGGCTCAAGTGATTCTCTTGCCTCAGCCCCCTGGATAGCTGGGGCTACAGGCACCCACCTCAACTCCCCAGCTATTTTTAGAGACAGGGGTCTCACTCTAGCTCAAGTAGTCTAGAACTCCCGATCTCAAGCAATCTACCCGCCTCAGCCTCCCAGAGTGCTAGGATTACAGGCATGAGCCACCTTGTCCAGCTTCAGACACAGAGCTTCTTAATACCAAGAGCTTGGCAAATACCAAGTTCAATAATTTCTCCAGTGATGCTATGCACAGTACTTAGTAAATGTGCGTTACTTGATACAGAGACAGTTTCTGTATAGATAACTTAAAATAATATTATTCATTTATTTCTAGAAATCTATCCAAGTAATGATCAGAAGGGGAAGGAGTCATTCATAAGGATGTTTATGCAAGTATTACTTGTAATAGTAAACGACTGACAAAATAACAGCCCAGATGTCCAACTTTGAGGTAATGACTAGTTATATTATAATATTAATATACATTGTATAATTACATAGAGCATCCATAAAATTTGTGTGCAATTTAAAATTGCACACTGTTTTAAATGGCACAGAACATTATGAATACTCTGCATATTAATATAGTATATATTAACATATTTTAATATTATAATAGTACATCTATGGCATAATACTGAAATTTAATTTAACTAATTTATTTACTTTGAGACAAGGTCTAGCTCTGTGACCGGGGCTAAAGTGTAGTGACATCAGTGTCATTACAGCTCACCACAATCTCAAAATCCCAGGTCCAAGCAATCCTCCAGCCCGAGCCTACCCAGTAGCTGGGAGTATAGGCCCACACCACCATGCCCAGCTGATTTTTTATTTTTAATAGAGACAGGGTATTGCTCTTTCTCAGGCTGGTCTTGACTCCTAATCTCAAGTGATCCTCCTGCCTTGGCCTCCAAAAATGCCAGGATTATAGGCATGAGACATCATGCCCAGCCTGAAATTGTATTTTAATATCATTAATTAAGTTAATTTTAACAAAATGGGGAAATGTTAAGTTTTAAAAAAGATTATAAAAAATTCTTTTTAAACAATTAGCAACATTAAAGAATATGTATAGAAAAAAATCACTGTATTCCTCTAACACAACTCAAAATGGAGTAAGGCAAGGCAAAGACGATCCCGCTGACTCAGGGAAGTATCATTAAGGCAGAGAAATTCATTGCTCCCAAAGTGCATGTGCTTCCTTACACTCTGCAATCAGGGCACATGGCTGTTTCTGACCAATCCCCCGTGACACAGAGCACTTCTGTGTCACTTCCAGGCTGAATCATTGAAGAACCAGCAGACTAGCTCTTCCCCTGTGGCAGGAACGGAGCCCATGCACTCCAGGTAGTGTAGACTACCACCCTGGTACTTGAATGGTAGACCAGAGGGAGGGCCTGCCCACCACCAATCCATTCTTCCCCATACTTTTGTGCTTAAGTGCTACAATTTTCAGAGTTAAACCTGTTACTTAGTCTAGTGGTTATCAAAGCTTTCATACTCATTATAATCATATGGGGGCCTTTTAAGAATCAAGGACCAGAGACAAAAAAGAAAAGAAGAAAGAAAGAAAAGAATGAAGGGAGGGAGGGAAGCAAGAAAGGAAGGAAAGAAGGGGAAGGAAGAGAAGAAGGGAGGGAGGGAGGAAAGAAGGTGGGAAGGAAGGAAGGAGAAAGAAAGAGAAAGAGAGAGTGAGAGAAAAGGAAGGAAAGAAGGAAGGAAGGGAGGGAGGGAGGGAGGGAAAGAAAGAGAAAGTTAAGGAAAAAGAATCCTAGTATCTAAGTATCTGGGGATAGGTTCCAGGCATCAGCATTTTTTTTTTTTTAATTCCTCAGGGAAATCCAATATTTAGCCAAGGCTGAGAATCAGTGGCCTGGCCCATTGGTTCTTAAAGGGTGGTCCCAACCAGCAGCAGCAGCACCTTTAAACTTGTTAGAAGTATAGATTTTCAGCCCCATTCCCAGACCTATTGAATCAGAAACTGTAGGGGAGGGAGTGTCCAGCAACTTGTGTTTAACAAGTCCTCCAGGTGATCCTGATGTCAAGTTTGAGAAACACTGGCCTGGTCTATCTTGAGTCATATTTCTTCAAGCTAGTTAAATGGAAGGTAAATTTATCAACAGAATTAAGTAGTGGTTTTATTATAACAAGGATGTGCCAGTCTTTCAGAAATACTTCTTTGCTTGTATTTACTTTTGAAAGTAAACATGAACACATTTTAAGAGGGAGAAACACTATAGTATTCAAAATATTTTCGTGGGCAGTCAAGGTCAGCAGCTTTTGTGCTTTCAGATTTCCGAGTACAGTAAATTAAAAAAAAAAAAAGTTGGAGTCACCAAAATAAGGTTAACGATTAATTTTTCAATACAAGAATAGTTTTTAAAATTAAACTACCATCATCATTTCCATGAAATGACCTTTTAACAACAAAGGAAGGACATAATCTCAGAATATAAAAAGACCAGGAAAGTGCTATTAGTAACCTTAGATTTCAAGTCCCCCTTTTCCCTTTTGCTCAGATTGGTGAAATCCCTGTCACAGGCAGGCTCTGGTCCTCCGCCAGCATCTTGGAACCACTGATCTAGGTGACAATTACGGCCAAGTCCCTATTCCCCAGGATATTATGTAATATCCAAAGCCTTCCAAATTGTACCAGAAGCTGAAACTTCTAAGCATTGCTGTAATTTTCAGCAACTTGCCTTTTTTTTTTACTTCCTCCCATGTCCCAGTTCCATGTGGGCCTCTACAGAATTTACAAGTTTCTCCAGCCTTCAGTATTGAATCTCATAAGCAGGCCAGAGCATGTTGAGAACAAAGTTCATAGTAAGGCCCATTTACAGAGATGGAAGTCAGGCCCAGTTGGGTCCAACTTCAGATCCTTTCCCCAGGAAGACCCATTGCCATACTACAGGGACAGTGAACTTCCCTTCCAGGGAACAAGACACCAAGTACAACCTCAATAATTTTTATTGTCAGTTTCAAGTTATGAGTTGAACAGATTGTCTGGGAGCCAAGTATGACATCCTCCCTCTTGGGCGAGTGGGGGGGGGGGAACGACTTGAAACTGAGATTCTGAGTCTAAAGGGCAGGGAGAAGTCAGCTGAGTGATTGAAAGGGTGCTGAGTCCAGATTTCTGTCCCAATGCGTTCTGCCCCCCAAAACACTATCTCATGTTATCTGGAAAGGGCTATCCAAATATCTGGATATCTATCTGGATATATATACATATCTGATATATCTGGATCGCTATTCTCCACTATCTGGAAAGATAGTGAGAGCAGACAGAGCATAGATCAGAAAGTTTCACCAGCCTAAAAAATGCCTGAGATCCCCCTGGCTGGCTGGCCAGAATGCGAGGTCTGAAGGTTCCCATGCTTTCAGGCATCTGGTTCCTAGTACTGAGTTGACTGTGTGAATGAACAGAGTAAATAAGTAAAAGCAAGCAAAGTGGCTAAGTTTGTGAAAGATTAAAGTATAGTACATTCCAAAGGAGGAACAGGTTGGTCCCTGCTAGTAGAGGAGAAAAGGAGCCAGATGGAGAGGCTGGGGACTGAACACAGGTGGAAGATTCGAAGGTTTGAGGGTGGGAATACGTAAGGTGGGGGCAGGATGGCCTATAGGGTTGAAGTCAGAGTCAGCAGTGGAAGGCTGGGTTGGCAGCTATTCCTTGAGAAGAATTTGAAAGCTGGTTCAGGTCTAACAGTGTAAAAGATGACCCTCAAATGAAGAAGAAAGCTTGAAGATAGGGGACCCCAGGCCACTTGCTGTTGCGAGTTGCAAGATTTTTCAGATTTCTGAGGATGTTTAAATTGCAAGTGTCAATTTTCAGCTATTGGTTTTCATTGGCCCCCTTGCCCTGGGAACAGGCCGTGCTGCAAACAAGGTGTCAGGTCTCCTCCCCAGGCTGCCCAGGGCTACTGAGGAGATGGCCCAGTGTTGTGCCACAGTGTGTAATGGGGTGGAGGCTCACAGTAGGGAGGCAGGGGTCCCCACATCATCTGTAGAGCCCAAAGGACAAAGTCCAGAGAATCTCAACCCTGTCCCTCTAGAAGGTGGTAGGGGATTGGGACACTAATCCCATATTCCAGGGAAAATCCTGACCTAGTGATAGGATTTTCAGAGTCAATGAACAGAGGAGGGGCAGGACATCCCGGAGGAGGAGCCCCTTCCTCCAATTTACCGAGTAGTAGTGAATTAGCGTGTGGTGGTGGTGGTCTACAGGAGAAGGTCTCGGCAAGGGCCTGGGGTGGTCCCTGGACTGGCCTCACTGCATCCTTTCCCAGCTCATGTACCACACAGAGGAGAGGTTCTGGCATAGAACCGGGATGAGGGCCCACAAGGAGAGGAGGCCAGTCAGAGATAGGGAAAGGATTTATTATAGGGAAGAGGAGATAGAGACTGACCAAGAGTCAGTTCCCCTTCCACACAGAAATAATTAAAAAAAATACTACCGTGTTTCTCTGAAAATAAGACCTACCCCCAAAATAAGGCCCATCAGGATTTCTATGCATTTGTTAAATATAAGCCCTACCCCGATAATAAGACCTAGTGATGAGCATGGTTATGCAGCGTATCTGCATTTTGGAGCGGAGTGGTAAGGAAGACTGGAACACCTTTTATCTGCCACAGCTCCTTTCTCCGAGCCATTCGCACTTGCACGAGTGCGCGTGTGGTAACCGCGGTCACAGGCATCCTATTGCACACGTGGGAACAGCTAGGGGAAAGGAGTTCACGCATCACTAGTGCCAGCCCCACCAACAAGGTCGGCTCCCCAGGTCAGATTCCAGAAGAAGATGACTTAACTGTATTTGAATAAATGTAGATTGTTGTATTATACTTAATAAAAATGAGACATCCCCTGAAAATAAGCCCTAGTGTGTCTTCTTGAGAAAAAAATAAATAAAAGACAGTGTCTTATTTTCAGGGAAACACGGTACCTTGGATCTACTCCTTTGGGCCTTAACAGGATTAAAGGGTTTCAGTGATAGCTACTAAAAAGCAGCCTTATGTTCCATGAGCATTAACTTGTTAATTCCTCTTTGAGCACTGAGTAGGTCCTGCAGTTGTATCACTGATGGCTGGCCCAGTGTAGGCTCCCAGGAGTTGTTAGCTGAAATGGCTCAAGCATGTCCAGACTGGCCATGGATGGGGACTGTGGCATATTTAGACAAACTAGTGTGATACGAAAGGAGGCACTAAGCTGAGAATGGCCTTTCCTTGGGGAAATTAATTAAAGGCAGGGCTATTCTGAGAAGGTTGGTGAGCCTGCCCACAGCTGGTATTAGCAGGCAGGGGTTAGGACAAAGGCATCCTAGGATAAGAAATATTTGGAGATTACGTGGGAAGAGGGTAGGGAGGTCCAAAGACAGAAAGCACAGCCCTCATCTCTCACAATCGCCCTTCTATCCTGAGAGCTGTGATTCTTCCTTGTGCTCAGAGAACAGGACGGTAGACTGTCTCTGAGCCACATGGTTTTGCATGTGTCTAAAGTTGGGCCGCTCAAGTCATTATTCTTTTCACTCAGTCCTCACAGAATTCCTTTCAGAGCTTGAAACCACAATTTGAGAGAAGCCGGGGTCATTTGGTGACCACCGAACCAGGGCCCCACATTATAGCCATTCAGCTTATGACAAAAGTAAGGCCTCCAGCTGTGCCCAAGCCCACACAATGTGTCACAATTGGCACTGCCAGAAGGGGGACACTAGCAACTCATTCCACTTTTTATGGAAACTAGCCTTCACTGTAGTTACTCTGCTTATTTCTCCATTGAAACAAGAATTTCAGTGCTAAGGGTTGGAAGTCCTAGATCAGGAGGAGGAAAGGTGTGTAAATAAGTTGTTACATAATTAAGTAGATAAAATATGGTTGTTTTAAATAATCTCTTTAATGTTGATAAGATAATCTTTTATTTTCAGATAGCATCAACAATCAAATGCAAAACAAAAATTTAACAGAACTATTCAAATGGTAGGTGCAAATTGGAAATTTAGCTCAAAGGCTGGCAGTAAGGCTTCCCAGGCTTTCAGGGCCTCTGCATTTCCTGGTGGCTTCAGCATCAGACCCCCTTTTTCTTCCCTCAGGCTCCAAGTTCTTTCCATCATTCACAGGAGCCAGGGAGTAGACAGAGGTCGCTAGAGGGCACCGTTCCCCTCAAGGCCAGCGTTAAGTTTGCTATTACAGCCCAAACCTGATTATGGAAAGTCAGGAACAATTTTTATATTATAACAATTATGGGACTAGAAGCCAGGACTCACTCCCTCAGCCAATTCTCATGCCGGCTTCAAGGGCTCCCTGGGGAATGTGATTCTAAGTCTGTATGTGGGAAGAAGACGCCCTTCTCTGGGAGGCACATTGTTGCTGGACTCCTGTGGGACCCAGCCATCACCCTGAGGCAAGGCACAAGGGTCACAGCAAGGTGGCATCCAGTTCTACAGCTCCCAGAGCAGAGCCTAAACTCAGCCAAGGCCCCCAGGAACCCAGACCAGCTGAGGGAAGAGAGCTTGGTCCATCCACGGCCTTGGAATCCACCAAGAATCTGTGAAGGTACAGGCATGGCACTGCAGCCCTACTCCTCAGAGCAGACCCATGCTGCTGGCCCTTGGGCTCCATAAATAATCTAGATTCAAGGAGTTACCAAGTATTCAGAGGAATGGGAAAGATATTTCATGTACAGAGACCAATAACAGCAAAAGTGCAGAGATGGGAACAAGAATGGCACAAGGAAAGGCCTCAGCTCCCTCACACTGGAACAGACGCTGGGGCTGAGGGTGGTGGGAGATACCACCATGGTCTGATGAGTGGCTGGTCCCATTCACGTGGGACCAGACCAGTGGCATGCAGTCTGAACTCCATGAATGTGTTGAAACCTTGCTTGAAGGTTAAGGTCTTGCAGCTTAAGGTCTAATGTGCTGCAGGAAAGGTATGGTTGATGGGAAGGGGTGATGACAGCATGCCTGGAAAGGCCTTGAGTCCAGCTGCGGCCAGGGTCTCCCTCTGCAGCACTGTCCAGGTAAGGGTAAAGGAAGCCCTTGGTGAGGCCACTGGCAGTGCAGCTGTGGGCGGGGGGCAGGGGGCCAGATACCAAAGGAACAAGGAAGGAGAATTTGAAAGAACTTCATGACTAAAGGGAACCTAGACAAAGAGAAAACAGGGAAAAGTTAACTTTCACTCAGGCGTCCTCAAACTGTGGCCCACCTACGACATTTCTCTGGCCCAGTGGGTGTTTTTGCCCCTGCTGCCTGTCCTGCTTAGCAGCCGACTTGTCCGGGGCCTGCAGTCTGGCCCTCCAACAGTCTGAGGGACAGTGAACTGGCCCCCTGTTTAAAACACTTGAGGACCCCTGCTTGGGGCTCTTCATTTCGAAAATCTTGACTCAGAAATATTATAGCAGTCTCCGGGGTTACAAACAAGATAGGTTCTGTAGGTTTGTTCTTAAGTTGAATGGGTATGTAAGTTGGAACACCTACTAACCATAATAGCCTCCATAAGTGCCAGTTGTATAGGTCGGCTGTTTATGACTCGGCAACTGCCTGTACATCTGTTCATGTGGAAATGTTTACTGAGGGCCTACTATGTGTCAGGCAACTAAAAATAGTGACACTACCACCGGATGATGGCCTGTACTGGGAAAAGGGCCAAGTCCACAGGGAATCAGAGTAACCTGGCACACAGGAAGAGCATGGGGCACTGCAGGGGCTGGAGAAGCAGCAAGGTGGGGTGAGGGGAGCGGCATCTACCCTCAGGGACAGCTCAACAGCTAGACAAGAGCATGACACTGAAAGGAATTCTGAAAGTGTTGTTTGGGTGAAGCACGGTCTGCAAGGAGGCTGCAGTGGACCAGACCTGCAGGCGATGCCTTAGGAAGGAATTTGGCTTTTATCCTAAAGTTCATGCAAGAACCACAGAAGTGTTGAAGTGGGTGAATAATAAAGACATTTGAGTTCTAGAAATTCAGCTGGAAGTTACTTGACAAACCAGAGGTTGATCTTCCTCAAGCATCCTTTAGGATGCCAGGACAATGCAACAGGATTGAGCCATGTGTTCCTGTCACAGCTCCACCTGCACCTTTACAGGGGGCCGTGAGCATCCAGGGACCTATGCAGACAGCCCAGGAGGGCCTCGGACCAAAGCTTACACAAGGCTCAGGAGGAAACCTACAGGAATCATCATTGTTAAGGTTAAAAAATAACAGAGTTAGGGAGCATTTCACCTCTATCAGGAGAGGTATTCCATCCTAAAAGTTCACTGACTGTGATCAAGTGGCTAAGTCAGACATACCTTGATTCTTATTTCTCCCTACTTACTAGCTTTGTGACCCTGGGCAAGTGCTTTCCATCCAGCAGCATCTGTAAAACGAAAACAACTTTTCATATCTCAAAGCATTGCTTTAAGGATTGAAAGACACAATGTAAAGTACCCAGCTTAAAAAATGCCAGTTATTATTTTTCTTTCTTTAAACATTTTTTGAGCATCCTGGTCATCTGCTGGGGGGACAGAGATGAGAAGCACCCTCTGATTGCCGTGGAAGGCTCCCAGTCCAGCAGCCACACAGATGCACTGTATCGGCCAGATACTTCCTTAGGTGCCCTGGCTCAGCTCTTGGTGATCTGAGATGGCCAGCAACCAGGCCCGGGACCCTCTGCAAGTGAGCAGCCCTGCCAGCTCACCCAAGGCTGCTGAGCAAGGCCAGGCTGGCTGCCTGAATAAAGGCAGGAAGAGCTGTTCCACCTCTTCAGAGCAGACCCAGGCCAGGAATAGTCTACAGTCTGCATCAAGACCATCTTGAAATTAAAGAGCAGAAAAGAAAATAATCCCTGCATTTTAGAATAAAGCCTACTCTTTAAGGTACCTGCAAGCTTCAACTAAAATCTCCCCTCCACCTGCACAGAAAATAAATTCAGTGAAATTCCTGTAGGAAAGAAGTGTTCTGATAACAACATCCTGTTTTCCATGGCCAGGATAATATACCTGATTTGATCAAACCCAGGCCTTGAATAGTCAAAGGCCTAAATTTGAGGATTCTTACCTGAATTAGAGGATTCTCAGGAACAGTAGTCCTTATCCTGGTCTCTTACAATTTCCTTTACCTTTCTACCATTTGCACTACATTCTAACCTCATCTTCCTATTTCTAATACCTATTGTTGAGTTCAGTATCCTTATCTGTATAGTAATAAGAAATGTCTACTGGACACTACTGGGAAATCTCGGAGATTGCTCCCAGTATCTTCACATCCTCAGGAGGCTCCAAGTAATGTTTTGTACTCTGTGTGGAGTTTGTGAGGCATTCTCTTTCCAGCCACTTGGGAAAAAAAAGACAAAAGAATGAAGAAAGAGGCTTGGCACCTGTACCTCAGTCACTAGGGTACCAGTCACGTACACCGGAGTTGGTGGGTTCGAATCCAGCCCAGGCCTGCCAAACAACAATGACAAGTACAAGCAAAAAATAGCCAGGCATTGTGGTAGGCACCTATAGTCCCAGCTACTTGGGAGGCTGAGGCAAGAAAATCACTAAAGCCCAAGAGTTTGAGGTTGCTGTGAGTTGTAACACCACAGCACTCTACAAAGGGCCACTTAGTGAGACTCTGTCCCAAAAAAACAAACAACAGAAAAAGGAATGTAGAAAGAACAGTTTAGTTTAGGCAACTAGGAATACTTTAAAAAATCTAAGTGAACTCCCAACAGACACTGCAAAATTCACTTCTTAAGCTATTTTTAAGATGGTAGAAAAATCTAAAGTCTCTCAGTCTTGAAATTGGACAACCCATAAAAAGTTCACACTATATGTAATTTCATGGACCGTCTCACGGAAAAGGCTCATTTTTTAATATTGAAAACATTTTCCTTGTAGCATTTAAAGTACATAATTCTCCTATGTCCAAAAAAAGGAATCAATGCCCATGATACTAAAACCATTCATCCAACCTGAAGATGCTCAGGTGAGTCACGGCAATGCCTACTGATGACTCCTCAGTCCTCCAAACAATGAGTACTCCTATCCCTGTGTTTTCTCCAGTTACATAAATGTAACATGAAAAAATAGCATACCTGGAAAACGTCTCTATTGGAAGACAAAGAACATCTCAACTTAGTTTTACTTTCCTTTTCTTTTTTTCTTTTTTAAAGATCAGGTCTTACTCTGTTGCTCAGGCTAGAGTGCAGTGGTGTCATCACAGCTCACAGCAATCTCAGACTTCTAGGCTCAAGAGATTCTCCTGCCTCAGCCTTCCATGTAGATAACACTACAGGTATGTAACACTACCCCTGACTAATTTTTCTACATTTTGTAGAGATGGGCGTCTCACTACGTTTCTTAGGCTAGTCTTTAACTCCTAGCCTCAAGGGATCCTCCATCTCTACAAAAATGAAAAATCAGCAAGGCCTGGTGACACATGCCTGTAGTCCTAGCTACATGGAAGGTTGAAGCAGGAGGATCACTTGAGCCCAGGAGTTTGGGGTGGCAGTGAGCTACGATGACAACACTGTACTCTAGCTTGGGTGACAGAGTGGACCCAGTCTCAAAAAGAAAAAAACATCTTCATGGAACTCTCTTTAGTCACAAGCCACACCTATGTAATAACCACAAGCAGAATCAATTTAAAGAAATGCTGTAATAGAAACTGCTATGGAGTAGTATGATTCCACCATAAAGACAGCTAAAATACTGGATGATCTATTTTTAACAGGTTTACAGGCAACTTTCCATTGCATTTCAAACACAAAATGCCCACATACCTTAAAAATTAAATTCCAAGTGGTAGGTAAACTAGAATCATACTTATGTTCTTAGAAATATCATTATCATGAAACTTACATGAGAAAGACTCTTTAAATAAAACCTAGCTCCCAGCTACTTGGAAGGCTGAGGCAGGAGGATCACTTAAAGGAAGGAGTTTGAGATTGCTGTAAACTACACTGAGGCCATGGTACTCTAGTCTGAGCAAAAGAGTGAGACTCTGTTTCAAACAAACAAAATCAGTAAATGGATTCATTTTTAAAGTATGCTAACAAATCTTAATTAGCATTCAATTCTCACTCAAAAGTTTAAAATGTATGACCTGGTTTCAAAATTTTTAAATATCCAGTATTTTAGAGACTCTACATAGGAAGTTTGAAATCACATAGAAATATAAAACTTTTCTTGGAAAACAAGGCTATGCTCATGATATAGGCTATTCTTGAGGATGTCACAATATACTTTCTGTGTCAAATTACTAGAGGGGTGAAGGCAACATTACTAAGAGAAAATGACTTTAATATAAAGTTTTTTTAGAGCACACTTTTGATGACTTTAGGAAGTACAGAGAACTAGTCTTAAAAAGTTCATCACAAGGCCTTGCACCTCATGGGAATTCATTATAAACATCTGACTTAATTTTTACAACGGGAAAACAGAGGCACAAATATTTAGATGACTTACACGGTGAGTAATACCTGCCTACCTCACCAGACTGCTCTGAGGACAGTTACATAACATACATGAGAGCACTTTACAAACTAAAAAGATCTAAATAAACGTAATAAATGCCTAAGTTCTCATACTAAAGAATAAAACTATGATTCATCATGGCCACCGCACATTTATCTCCTAAAAGAGCGCTTCTAAAATGTTAACATGACAGTAACCACCTGGTTCCTCAAAGAGAGGGTTCTGATTAGGTAGGTCCAGGCCTGGGTCAGGGCAGAGATTCTGTGTATCTATCAAGTTCCTGGGCGATGCCAATGCTAGTTTCTGGGACCACCCTTGTGAGGAATGAGGAGCTGAACGATCATCCTAATTCTTGGGTGTGTGGCCACTCTTAGAGGGTCTATTTCCTGAGTATTTTGCAGACTTTGGTTAACCTTAAAGGGAGCTTTGGAATAAGTCTGTATACATCTAAAGAACACAGTACTTTACAAACTCAATAGCAAAGTGCTCTTTCTCGGGCAGCCAAGAAACAAGCCTTGATTGTTAATTAGATGGCTAGTTCCAGTTTTTAGGGCAAGAGCCAACAACATGTAAAAACACAGAAAGCTATTTTGCCCATTTGCTATTATATGATTTCAGGTCATCTCAAAAAGGTAGTGGGAGGTGGGGAAGAACTCTGTACTTGCAAATACACACAGACACACATCATACACCCTAAAAGAAAAACCTGGATTCTCAAAGATTCCAAATTGATAGGAGACCAATTTGTCTCCTCTATCCAAAGAAAAAGTCTTACAATATCCAGAAGGAAACCCCTGAGCTAACAAGTAACTTGCAGAAATGTTGCTGCCTCCTGTTACAGAAGTGCTCTGGACTCAGACCTAGGAGGGAATAAAAAGAAACCAGCAGTGGTCACATCAGAATCATGTTATAAATGGATCACCCCCAGAGTTTCTGAGTGAATAAGCCTAAGGCAGGGCCAGGATGATGGTGGTGCTGAAGATTCCTGTACAGGACTATGCTTTAAGTGGCACTGTGTCTAGACAGCAACCTTTCCAAGAAAGGGATCTGGTCTCGTTCTCGGCGGCTACACCCTAGCATCCAGCAGTGTCTAATGCACACTTGGCCCCCAATACATGTTTGTCAAATGAATGACCATTATAACTTTCATTCCCAGAGCAATTTTACTGATTATGTATACTCCCTGCAAGTATCATGTACATATGTTCATTAAAAACAATTACACATGTGCCAGGCACTATGGCGCTTAATCTTAAAGGACTTGCAGTTAAATTGACTCCAGTCATAGACACTAGCATCACACTTTTTCCTTATGAGTATCTGGATAGTTAAATCATAAAGCCTTCTGCCAATGAAGTGGAAGCAGACAACTCACTTATCCAAAGGACCTTAAAAATCCTACTTGCTCTGAATGTATCAATTCACAAACTCCAACAACAGCAAAAATTACATCAAGACAAGAATTTTCCTGGAGAAAACACAAGTATCTGTATCTTCATCAGAAACCCAGACATTTCTGATGTGGTCTCCTTAAAGACACTTCCAATTGCTGGTTAAAGGAGGGAAGCCCAGGGAACAGCCCCAGGTGAAAATGCTACTAAGTCTTTAAAGGATTTCTTCTCTAAATCCTTTCACATTCACTGAGGGAAACTCAGAAAGGGTTTTGGCAGTCTATTTCAAATCCTCTGCCCAATCTGCATGTCACCATAGTCACATTCATTCAGAAAAACAGGTGTTTCTGTTAAAATTAGCTGTTTGAAACTGCCAAATATTTTTGATTCCTCTGCCAGTTTAAAAAAAAAAAAGTGTTTTACTGATGCTCCCAGAATTATAAAAGATAAAGGATAAGGATTAGGGGAGAACAAAAAGAAAATACACACACATCCCAACGTAATTTTTGCATTTCCTATCAACCAGAATGAGTAATAAAGGCTAAGCTTAAAGCAGCCAAAGACAGAGCTGTGCTTTTCTCTGGTTAAAACAAATTTTATGTTTGAAAGCCTTGTTTTTGTCCCATTTACTGGGCTGACTGTCATAAATAATGTCTTTTGTTCAGAGAACTTGGCCATAATTATTTCTTTTCCTCATGACCATTCAAAAAGGAAGAAGGTTCTCAACATTCCCAGGTCAGGATCATGTGTATTAAGCCTGTGTAAGAAAACTTGCCTCCGAAGTCAGAAGAACCCAAGTATTGATGTCTTAAATTAACTCTACTGCAGTTTAATTTAAAAACTTTTTTCAAAAATTAGGCCACTCTGATTTTATTCCTGGAACCAGTATCTCTGCTGACCTTATTAAACCCTATTATGAAATAGGTCTGAGATGCTGTTCTTTTAAAATCAAGGGCTATTTAAAAATCGAGTTTAGCAACCTGGTAAATTAGGAGAAAGTTAAATGACAAAGCCCAGTACTCAAATCCCGTACCCAACCAGGCAACATAGCCACACAGAGATACTGGGCATTCCTTGCTCTGGCTTTTCAAAGTGCTATAGTTAAAGTACAAGCAGAATTTGCTGAAAGAACCTGAAAGAAGGAAGACTCCAAACTTTATCTAATAGACAGAGAGGAAAGGAAAGGTTAAAATACCACTTTTCTTAAAGTTTGAAACTTTTATCAATTTCAGAGAATAGAAATTTTGCTTATTCATGATGAAAACCTTTAATATACAGAAAGATTTAGAGCAACTATCTTTTGACTAAGAAGTTTCAAAATTAACCTGGTTACTAGCTAGTTTACTTTATCCAAGTAAACAGTGGAAGTGATTTTTTTTTTTTTTTTGCTTGAATTGCTTTGAAAATTCCTTGTGCAAGGAACAAGTCCAGGAAAAAATTGGCAATTCTTCTTTTCTTAATCAAATATCAAATTTACACATTTCTTCTCCCCTTTTTACTACGAGTTTGTTCTTTTCATTTCTTCTTTGTGATCTGCATAGGCTAAATCAACCACCTAAGTGAACTCTACTACTTGTGTAAATCCAACAAAAATTTCTACATACATGCAGAATAGTCACTGGCACATTAATTAGGACCCCCTCCCCAATTCTTCCAGAACCTGAACCAGTAGGGTAGAGGGAAAGGAATAAACATTCTCAAGGTCATTTTCATCTTCTAAAGACTTCAAATTAAATTTCACCAGAACCTAGTAGAGAACAACTGTTCTCTTGACTGTTTAAAAAAAAAAAAAATGTATCTACCACTTTAAGACTTTTGCAAACTTCAAAAAAAAATTTTTTTTTTTTTGTAGTTTTTTGGCTGGGGCTGGGTTTGAACCCGCCACCTCTGGCATATGGGGCTGTGGTCCTACTCCTTTGAGCTACAGGGGCTGCCTGCAAACTTCAAATTTAAGGCAGTGGAACAGTACTAGTCTCACCCAGTAAAAGTTTTAAGATATTTTACACACTGAATTTCATGTTCTTGTAATAAATATAGCCATTAAGCAAGAAAAACAGTATGACTTTTTTCTCTGTAATCTATTATAGTGAAAAATTCTTTCTTTTCGGATTTGTAGGAAATGCAGAGGTTTAAGCACAACAAATCCCAAGAAAAATGTAAACTGAACAAATTAAAGCATGTATGAGCTTTTACCCATGTGGTCCTCCCAAGCTTCAAGAACTGTAAATAAATCTGTTGTGCTTTTAGTGGGAAAATGTTCAAAATTTAACCAGGTTCAACAAATTATACATCTCACCACCACTACTAGACAAAAAAATTCCTTAAAATGTCTGCAAAAAAGACAAACTACATTAATAAAACTCCAAGTATCAATCAACAAAGCATTTTTCTAACATACAATTGAGCACGGTGTTATCTTAGATCAACCTCACAAAAATAGCCATTTTGCCTATAATTATGCTAGGGCTCTAGAAAGTTCTTAACGCTATCCAACATACCTCCTTCTCTATTAAGGAGTTTAAAATCCTCTATATACTCTAAAACCACGAGAATCTTTTCTGAACAGACCTATCTACATAAAAGATGCTGAGTATTCTTGACATACAATATTTTCACAGCTCCATACATAGATGCCCTGAGCTAGGAAGCCTGGCTGAAAATGACAGGCAGAATACAAATCTAACTTCAGTCAGCCTGAACCACCGTTCATTATAAAGGGAAGATGAATGGAGACAAAGGAGCTAAGTTACTTTCCAGGAGAAATTAGAGGCAAGACCCCCACTTAACAGCCTGTCCCAAGCAGGATACACTTGGGACCATTATACACAGTCCTCTTTTCTTACATACTAGGCTGCTCAAAGGAATAATTCTTGAGGGAAAAGTAGAAAGAGTTGGGGACCTCCCTCCCTATTACTAAAGAGTCTTTCCACCCACCCTTTCCATACATGCATTATGCAAAATTACAATTATTGAAAAATCAACAATAATTGCAAAAAGCCATCTGAGAAACATAACATTTTAATAGATGAAATAAATACTCCAGTACATGCAAGGTAAAAACTTGACGTTGGGGGGTAAAAATCACTCTATAGTATAAATTCAAAAATAAAACACACGCTCACAGTAGCTTTCCCCCATTTGCAAATCACATGGCAAATTCATACTCTTTCCACACCAAGTATACTCCTAATTCAACACGATTGCTTTAAAAAAAAAAAAAATAACGACATACAAAAAAGGTAGCTACATCCATGTCTAAGGAGTGAAAACTGAGGTAACCTTTCTTTTAATCAAATAAAAAAAGATAAAACAAAAAAAGAAATGAACCCATGACCTCCTTCTTGCCCAATTAATAAAATTTAGTTGAGAAATTCCAAAAGATGGTCTGGGATAGGGATGGGAGAAATACCACAACCGGCATATTACACACCTTCCATCTCCAGCCTCTACTGTGTGGGGCTGGGGCACACCTGGGCCCTTAGGAGTGGGGCGCAGGGCCCTGCCTTTTGGAACATTCCTCCCGAACATTTATAACATTGGGGCAGAAGGTGTGGGCTCCACCTATGATTTCTTTGGTATAAATGGAGAGGGGCAGAGAATAAGTAACCTCCTTTAGTCTGGGGTGAAGAAGGGGTATGGTGGGTGCTAATTCACAGAATTGGAATTCACTGGCGGTAAAGTCCTGGGCGAAGACCTCTCCCTTAAAGCCTGAGATAGCAGGGTGCAGCCTTCAGACACGGCGCAGGCCGAGTTCCTCAGCCTCTCCCTGTGGTCCGACATCTTGGCGCCCCCGTCGGGGTGCTGCGCCAGATCCCTGAGGCACTGGGTCAGGAGCACGCAGGCCGACACCACGCTCATGGCGCCGCCCAGGATGGCGGTCTGCACCGCTTTGCCCTCTGCGCTCACGGCCGCCGCGCGACCCAGGAACTGCGGCTCGGTGGCGAAGCCGACCAGGGCGCTCACGGCCTGCACCAGAGGCCCGCTGAAGAGCGCGCAGCGACTGCGCGCCAGCTCGCTGGGCGCCACCTTCACCTCGCGCACGCAGGCCAGGAGAGCTGATGCACTCGTGCTCATGCACTTGACGCTCAGCTTGAACTGCTCGCGTGAAAAGCGGTCCCGCGACTTGTCACTGGCCAGAGCGCACGCGTCCGTCAGAAACTTGAGGTTGCGCGACAGGCCCTGGGACACCTCCAGCAGCAGCTGCGGCGTCATATCTGCCAGCGGCGTGGCGCGCAGCACGGCGCAGCCCTGCTCCACCTCGTGCCGGCAGCGTGTCACGCGGTAGCGGTCCACCAGGCCCGGCTGCGCGGGCTGCGCGCCGGGTGTGGCCACGGCCGCCAGATAGGCCGCGTGGGCCGAGCATTCGGTCAGCGACACCACCAGGTCACCCAGTTCCACCAGCCTGTCTCCTGCTTCCCCAAAGCGGCCCATGTTGAGCTGGCTCTGCACGTCGTGGGTGAGGATGGAAAGCCCCTTGGTGCGCGCGATGATAGTGTCCCGGCACTGCTCGAAGGACTCCACGCCCGCACTAGAGGAGGCGGGGCCCTCAAAGAGCACGGGCCGCGCCTCGCTCGACAGCAGCAGCAGGTCGGCCACCAGCTGCATCTTGCCCTTGCAGTGGTCGCAGACAGACACCAGCCTCTTCCGCGGCTGCGAGCTGGCGCCGCCGACAGCGCTCGCAGGAGCCGGAGATGCCGCCTCGCCTGTGGGCTTCCCCGAGCTGCCGCTAGCCATCGCGCCCGGGGGGCACTGGCATGCCGCTGGGGAGCCCGCTACCACCACCGCTGTCGCGGCCACTGCCGCAGCCCCGGCGGCCGTCGCGATTCAGCTGGCCAAGACCACGGTGCCTTCCCCGCACCATCATGCCATCCACCGCCGCGGGCGGGGGGCACGGGGCTGCGGCGGCCGGAGCCCGGGCGGCGCGGGCTGGGCTCGAGGACCAGAGAACGCAGGAGGCTTTTCGGGGCGCGGGGAGGGGCTTTGGCGTTCGGCCTCCCAGAGGACTTGCAGCAACCATGAACCGGGGCAGGGCAAACTCACGGTCTTCGCTCTTCGTCGCCGCGCTGCCAGGAAAGTCCCTTCTGCTGAGCTGCCGCCGCCGCCTTTCTGGGCATGACCCGGCCCGGCCGCCGGAGCGGGGAGGGCGGGACGGGGAAGCTGGGAGTTGTCCTTCCTTCCTTCCTTTCTTTGAAATCAAAATCCTTTCCTCGGGGAGGAGCGCGGGAGGCAGCGCGGGCAGGCTCTCCTGTCAGTACCCGCGTTCGAGGCCACCTCCAGCTCTGCGGCGCACGTGGGCTTCAGGCGCCGCGACCCCGCCAAGCGGCACTTCCCTGCGACGGCGGCCCGGGCTGGCTCTGCGACGCGCGGCCGCCCCGGGCGCATCTCCTGCCTCCGGTTCCTGCGAAGCCGCGCCGGTGGCAGGGCGGAGGGTGTGGCCCGCGCTGTCTCGGCCGCGCAGAGTCAGAGTCGGGCGGGAGCCTGCACTGATTGCGCACAGCGGCCGCCCCCCTCGCGATCTCGCCCGGAGCCGCGGCTGCCCTTCCCGCCTCTCGGGTTCACACAGAACGGCCCGGCGCCGCGGCGACACGCCCTCCCAGACCGCGCGCCCGGCGGCCCGCCGCTGCCTGTCGGCGCGAGTCCATCCCCGTCGCCTCCTCGTCTCTGGCCCGCAGCGGCTGAGCTCTCCCGAGGCTCCGGGCCCCGCGCATCGGACACCCTCGCACGCGTCTCCCTGGCGGCCGAGCCAACTCAGAAGGTCCCTGCGGCGCTGCGGCAACTGGCCCGGGCTCCGGCCCCTGCCATTTTTATCAACCACCAACTTCCGAGCGAGCGGGGAGAAACTGAAAGGAAGGGCGGGGGCCGACAGGCTAGAGGGGAACACGCCCGCTTCCTCTCCGCGCGCGGCTTCACCTCGAGCGCGGCCGTGGGTGCGTCGCCGCCCGCAGGGGCTGCCCGAGGCTTTTCCTCTTCCCGTCCGCGCCTCGCCCCCGGGCTCGCCGCCGCCGCCGCCTCGGCCGTAACCTCCCCGGAGCCTATAGAAATCTTTTGTGTGGCGTCACCGCCTTTCGTTTAAATCCCGCTTCCTCCTCTTGCCCTTCCTCCCGCCCCCTCCGCCGCTCCCGGATGCTTGCGCGATGCGCTGCTCCTCCCCCGGGAAGCTGGGTGGCTGCCGGAGGACGCCGCCGCCCAGCGCGGACGCTGCGGGCTCGGGGCCGGTGGTCCCTGGCCTCCCCCACGCTCGCTGGCCGAGAGACGGGGGGAGCCGACGGGGGAGGCCCGCCCGGGCCAGGGGCTCTGCGCACACCCATGGAGCTCGGGCGCAGCTGCCCGTTGGCCTTACGTAAGCTCTCAGCCGGACCAGGGGCTCCCTGCTTCCTTCCCGCCGAGGGAGCAAATCTAAAAGGTGACCTGCTTTCTGGGCTGAACAGAGGAGGACACTCGATGTCACCCCCTGGTGATTTGCTGGGGGCCTGTTTTCTTGGTTTGCACGACTTCGACCCGTTTTCCAAGGGTTTCCCCTACCCTTTGTTGTGTCTGATCTCTTCCCTGTGGGTTCAGAGGGCAGTGCGGTGTAGACGAAAGAGGAAGGGCGCACTGGATGTGGAAGCCCCAGGAGCGGGGCTAGAACTTGCCGCCTCCTCACTGTAAATACACTTTATGTCGTTAGAGCGCGGGCTTTGAACGAGGCTACCGGGGATCATTCTTTACTCACCAGTTAGGAGTTGTGTGTTCTCGTGCTAGTTATCATTTTGAGGTATTCCTTTTTCTCTTATGGAAATCAGATACTGTGTGCCTTCTGAGTGCTTCATTCGTAAATTTAGCTGTTAAAATTATTAGGAGACGGGACCAGCAGAGTTTTCCCTCTCGTAACTTCTATTTCTTCGTTACTAGTGGTATAATAGTGGCCACTGTTAAGTGAAACAGTCTTAGGAGGTAAACATTACCATTCCAGTTTTACAGATAAGGAGACTGATGGTCAGTACGACAGCAGATGACTGGGCAGGAGCCCCACCCCCTCCGTCTCGTTCTTTGGAAAGTGGCTGAAACACCTGGGCTTCCTCCCAGAGAAGTGCCCCATCTCTTAGTGTTCAAACACGCCTTCTACGTAGGTGCCTGGCCCAACACAGGTGGGTGTGCTCAGCCAACTGTTTTCCTCTGTCCCTTCCTAGGACCCCAGGTCCTGCTTTCCAGCTAGTTGTAATTGTTACTTATAACTAGGATGAATTGCAATTTATTGTTCAAACCTAAACACTTATAAGAGTGAACTGTGAGACATTCTATTAATAAACCAGGAACAGCAGGTACAAACCTGGGTGGATAGTCACCCTACTATAACCAAAGTGTCCTTAGATAGCTTTTGGAATCGAAATGATTCCACTTTTTCTGCAAATCGAGGTCAGTAAAACTGACAACTTTGGAAACAGGCAGAAATTCCGTAGGGTTATTCCCTTTTATGCTTGTACAAGGGAAGCATGAGGGAATCAAGCTTTTTCCACGGTAATGTCAGAATTGCACCTTAGTCTTTCTTAGCTACAAACACTATGAGAGAGAAGTCAAACCTTTTCTCGATGCCTACTTTATTCATGGAACTGTGCTGGGAGCAGGGGATTATTTTTCCAAAGCTCCTTGGTGCCCTTGGAGTCCTATTTTTCTTTTCTTCTACATATGCAGTTTGGTTGTTACTGTTGCTGGAACCCACCGGACAGTGATAGCTGTATTACATGTAAACTATCCCACAGACAGTGATAGCTGTGTTACATGTAAACTATCCCACACTATTGAGTGAGGTTTGATTAAGCTTTAAAAATTAGTAGGATTCTTTTCTCAGCCTTCTCTGCTTCATTTTTCAGAGAGGGAAACTCCTCCAAACTGATCCTTCCAGGGACTATCTCTGCCTTCCTTCAGATTCACCGTGACTTTCTGTCCATTGTTCATTCACTCCGCAGACATTGGGCACCTCTGGTATGCTAGGCACCCAAGTTACATGGTAAGTAACATGAGGCCTCCGCTCTTGGAGATTAGAGAACAGGGAGCAGAGAACACAGCAACAATCTTTGCTTCAGTGCTATAAAGAAACTACGGCAGAGATAGTAAGGCCTACCAGATATTTTAATTGTGGTTAGGCAAGGTCGTGTGATTTGTTCTGACCAATGAAACTTAAGTATCAGTGATGTGCAGTCATACCAGGCCCACGCAGTGACAAGCCAATCTGTAATTCTCTTTTTCTTACCCTGCGGTGACTACTGTAGGAAGCTGTTTCAGTTTATGGAGCCCCCATAAGCCTAGGTGAGTTGTGGAGCAGACTCTCCACTTGTATGGGATGTATAATGAGTGCAAAATAAGCTTCTATTGGGTTAAGCCACTGAGTTTTTTGGGTTGTTTGCTGCTGTAGCACATTTTGCTAGCATATTTTACAGTCTAATTTGATTCATGGAATAGGACTTGTTTGTATCTGACCCTAGTGTCACTGGAGTAAGGGCTGTTCCTTTAGAAAACTCTATCTATCACCCCTTCTAACGCTCTTTTATAATTAAAATAAATGTGAACCAAAAGTCTTACATAAGATATTTGCTATGGTCTGATCCACAAAATTTGTATGTTGAAATTTAATGGCCAATATGGTAATATTAAGAGGTGGGGCCCTTAGGAGGTAGTTAACTCATGAGGGTGGAGCTTTTGTGGATGGGATTGGTGACCTTATAAAAGAGGTGTGAGGGAGTTAGTCACCTCTTCCTTTTGTCTTTGGGTCATCTAGGATGCAGGATGCAGCAACAAGTTGCCATCTATGAGAAATGGACCCTCACCAGACACAGAATCTGCTGGCACCTTGATCTTAGACTTCCCAACCTCCAGGGCTGTAAGCAATAAATTTCTGTTATTTGTAAACTACCCAGTCCACAATGTTTTGTCAATAGCAGTGCAAATAGACTAGGACAATATTTTTTATTAAAATGGATATTGAGTGAGAGAAGAAAGCTGCAAACGTGTGGACTGAGGATTGGCTGGGAAATGTAGATAGAGTAGACAGGAGGGAGCTGGGGCTGTGCAGACAGGGGCTGGCTCCTGGAGAATGCATTCCCAGCACTGGCCCAAGGCCCATGAGTTATAGGCATTTGATAAGTAAGTGAGCAAGATGCAAAGAGAACTAAATGAGGATGTGGGCAGGTAAAAATGGAACTGACAGAGGTTGGGACAGGCAGGATTGGGGAAACACTTTTTCCCTCATTTGCCTGTTTTAGAAGGTATGTCTACCACCTGGACTTCAAGCTAAAGAATAGTATGAGCGCTCTGTTTGGTTGCTGTTTTTTTAATTGTGGTAAAACAATATAAAATGTACCATCTTACCCATTTTTAAGTATACAGCTCAATGATATTGAGTATATTGTTGTGCAACTATCAACACAATCTTTCTCTATAAATTTTTCATCTTCCCCCAACCAAAACTCTCTATTCCACCTCCTGACCCCAACCCCTGGCAAACACTATTTTATTTGACTATTGTAGGTACCTCAGGTAAGTGGAATAATACAATATTTTTCCTGTTATGTCTGGCTTATTTCATTTAGCATAATGTCTAACTTTCATCAATATTGTAGTTTATCAGGTTTTTTCTTTTTTTTTGGAGACAGAATTTTTTCTGTTGCCCAGTAGAGTACAGTGGTGTCACAGCTCACAGCAACCTCCAACTCTTGGGCTTAAGCCATTCTCTTGTCTCAGCCTCCCGAGTAGATGGGACTACAAGCGCCTACCACAACACCCAGCTTATTTTTTGGTTGCAGTTGTCATATTGTTATTTGGCGGGACTGGGCTGGGTTCAAACCCACCTGCCTGGTATATGTGGCTGGTGCCCTACCCACTGAGCTACAGGCGCTGAGCCAGTTTTTTTTTTTTCTTTTTCTTTTCTTTTTAAGAGAAGTGGTCTCACTGTCATTCAGGCTATAGGGCAGTAACATTTACTTACTTTTTAACCTGAATGATAAAAGCACTCTGGTTTTTTTTTTTTTTTTTTTTTTGAGACGTAGTCTCACATAGTTGCCCTAGGTAGAGGGCCATGGCCTCATAGCTCACAGCAACTTCAAACTTTTGGACTCAAGTGATCCTCTTGTCTCAGCCTCCTGAGTAACTGAGACTACAGGGGCCGACCACAATGCCTAGCTAGTTGTTTTTTTTTTTTTCTATTTTTAGTAGAGACGGAGGTCTCGCTTTGCTTAGGCTAGTCTCAGATTCCTGAGCTCAAGTGATCCACCAACCTCCATTCTGGCCTCCCAGAAAGCTAGGATTACAGCTGTGATACCCAACTTTTACACTGCACCAGTGTGAACTAACAACCAAGCTGTGTGTTGTCTCCAGTGCCACCTGATGGTCAGTGAGGTGAGCTGCATTCTCTGGCCTAATGTGTTTTCCCTGTGAAGCAGTGTCCCTCTGTTTTGTTATCTGTGTACACAAATTTTGTGAGCATCAGTCTGTTTTATGTGTGTCTTTCTCATTTAAAACACAACTGATGTATGTTAGACGTGGAGCAAAATACAAAATAGAAAAGATAAAAATAATTTGAATTAGATGTGGAGAAAAATACAAAATACAGAGAAAAGATTAAAATAATTTGAAATCTTACTGCTTAGAGATAGCCATACATATTGTAGCTATTTTTCTATACATGAAAGTATATATCTGTATGATTTTAATACTATTTTTATCATTTAATAATATAAAAACATCTTTGAGGTCTCATAATATATAATTTTTTTTTTAAATGAAAGAGTGTCTCACTCTGTTGCCTAGGCTAAAGTGCAAATGTGTCATCCTAGCTCACAGCAACCTCAGTCTCCTGGGTTCAAGTGATCCACCTTCCTTAGTAGCTGAGTCTACAGGCACCCACTACAATGCCTGGCTAATTTTTATGTTTTTAATAGAGAAGAGGTCTCATTCTTGCTCAGGCTGGTCTTGAACTCCTGAGCTCAAGCAGTCCTCCTGCCTTAACCTCCTAGAGTGATGAGCCATTGCTCCCGGCCTCATCTTATATAATTATTGAATTATTTTTCACTGTATGAGTGGACTATATCTTGCAATCTGCAAATATAGATTATGTAGTCTTCTATTTTTGAAACACTTGTTAGTTCCTGTCTTCTCCTCTTGTAGAGAATATTATATAGGATTGTAACAATGGGTAAGTGAAGAAATACATATAAAGGATTTATATGAGTGTCAGTCACAATGTAAGTGTTCAGTATTATTGTTACTGTCATTGTCAGTTTCCTCAGTGTCAGTTCCTGGAAGTGGAATTGCTAATCAGAAAATGCACATTTGGTGGGGTTTTCATACACAGGGTGTCCATAAAGTGTGCAATTTAAAATAGTCAAAATTGCACACCAACTTTATGGACACTCTGTATTTCCACTTAATTTTCATGCAGAAAAACTCTGCATCCCAGAAGTGAATAAGAAGGATATACTATCTTTAAGGATGTGTACTGTCTTTATTTTTATCCAAGACCAATTGATAGTGAGATTCTGTAATTATTTTTTTGGCCATATAGAAACTGGACGTTTTGGGAATTACTTGATTATAGCCATTCCCAATTTTTACTGAGGTGTTCATCTTTTTCTTAGTAATTTGTAAGCTATTATTGTGTATACCATGTTGTAGAGCAGGGGTCCTCAAACTTTTTAAACAGGGGGCCAGGTCACTGTCCCTCAGATGGTTGGAGGGCTGGACTGCAGGCCCCAGGACGAGTTGGCTGCTAAAAGGACAGGCAGCGGAGGCAAAAACACCCAGCGGGCAGGATAAATGTCCTCTGGGGCTGCATATGGCCCGCAGTTTGAGGACACCTGTTCTAGAGTTTTTCCAAATTAGTTTGCCTACTAAGCCCAGTTTGCACACCTGGGCTTAGCTTTTATTCATGATGTTTGGTAAACACAAGTTTTAATTGTTATATTTAACTCTTGAGTTCTGCAAATAATGGTGGTGACCAGGAATGGACACCTGCCCCAGGCTGGGCTAATCACATTCTCTACTGCAAATTTGAAATTGCAATCAAAAGGCAACCAAGCAATTGCAACAAAAAGTTAACAACTAAAGTGATGATATTTGCTTTTCCATGGAATTAAAAACTTCATTAAAAGAGTAAATTTAGGGGCACATAAAACCCCTAAAAAGTATGCAGTACCTTGTTATTGGATTAGACTAAAAAGCAGCAAAAGTGAAAAATGGTAGTCATTGCTGCCTTCATTCCTACCTCAGCTCCAGCCCCATGCCCCTCCTCTCATACCTTTCCCGATTTACTCCTTAAAAAGTTAATGTTTCAGGTGGGAACGGTGGCTCATACCAGTAATCCTAGCACTCTGGGAGGCTGAGGCAGGTGGATTGCCTGAGCTTAGGAGTTTGAGAGCAGCCTGAGCAAGAGCGAAATCCTGTCTCTAAAATCAGTGGGTCGTTGGAGTGGACTCCTGTAGTCTCAGCTACTTATGAGGCTGTGGCAAGAGGATTGCTTGTGCCCAAGAGTTGGAGGTTCCTGTGAGCCATGATGCTATGGCACTCTACCAAGGGCATCAAAGTGAGACACTGTCTCAAAAAAAAAGGGAAAGAAAAAGGTTGATGTTTGGTGTAGCGGGTACTACCCTTCAAGTTGTAGATCTGAGTTCTGATTAATTAGTAATTGTGCTACTCCAGTTTGACAATAAAGTCTTGCTTTACTCTCCTCTGTTATGGAGTAATGCATGCCAGGAGCTCAGGTTAGGACACTGTAATTAGATCTGAGGTTCAATTTTACCATATGCAGTCACTGAACCACTGAGAGGTGGGGTTAGTATTAACGCCAGTACAAAGAGAGAAGTTTGGCTTCATTTAGGCAGTGACCACACAATCTCTTCCAGTTCTTTCCTTTGTCCTCCGGCTCTGTACTGCACTGCCTCAGAGCTAGTTCAGACTCTTCTCCCATCTTGACTGCTCCTGACTCCAGGCTCTTTTCAGCCTGCTTTCCATATGGCTCCCAGTTTATCCTGAGTGCCTCAGTGATGAATCCAGATGGTGCTTTGATGGAAGACAGGAACCAAGGAAGACTGGTCCCTCTTGTCCGGCACACCTGGGCTTAGAATCTTGTCTTGCTGCTGTACTAGCTGTGTGACCTCAGACAAATTATGTAATTACAAAATGAGAGTTTCCTCTTATTTAAAATAGGGACGTTATCGTCATCTGTACATCATCTCTTCAGGCCCTGATCTCCCATAATCTGCATGAAATTTACTCCATATTGTTTATCTCTTTTGCTAGTCCAAAAGCTCTAAGACCAAGAATCTTGTTATGTTAATATTTCCAATAGTACCTCACCTTGTTGTTGATTAACAGTAGGTCCTTAGTAAATAAATTCTCCAGACTTCAACTGAATCAAGTTCTAAATACCAAGTGTCAAATATCAAAATGTTGAAAACACAATGGATCCAGATGTTTCCACATCAGTGGATTATATCCTAAATTTATTTCCTTCTTAGATGAAAATCAGTAGCCCTGGAATTTCTTACACAATCTCAACAATTTCTGTAAAACTCTCAATGACTATTATAATCTATAACTAGATACTGTGGCCAAGAATCCCAGCACTTTTGCTCTTTGACTTGAAAGCTGGCAAAATGAATTACCAGGATGACCCCTCCCAACCAAGCACATGATCAGCCACAGCTGTGCATGTTTTTTTAGCATGACTGCACCAGTATAGGGCTCCAAGCCACTGGGTGGAGCAGTGTGCTCTGGGGAGAAAGCTTATGACATTTCCCCTGTGATTTCAAGAGAGGAAAATAAAAACACTTGATGAGTTGTTTCTGCTCAACGTCAATAGGAAATGTCATAGCATGGCATGTTTACATATAGTTGTACACATGAAGATCATCAACTACCACTAGAGTAGGAGACAGTTTAAACTGCATTGGTCCTAAGAGTGAAGGAAGGAAGACATTACTAGCTAGTTGATTACTCAACCTCACTTTATTTTTTTTCCCTTGATAACAGAATTCCAATTTTATTTGGAAGTGACAATGTATACTTCTTCCCTTGAAGAGCTAGGTTCTGGCCAGTAAAATGTAAACAAATGTGTGTGTGATGTTCAAGTAGACTGCTTAAAGGAAGTTGACTCCATTTGAAAGGTATGCTGTGTTGGCCTGCCTGCCTTCTTTTTTCTGGTTGAATGTCATCTTTATGGCTAGAGCTCCAGTAGCCATCCTGGAATTTATGGTGACCTAGAAAGTGGAAGCCACAGGCCAATATAAGGGAACAGAATAAGAAAGATGTTGGGTGCCGGATGACTGTGGAACCACCATACCAGCTCTAGACAGGTAGTTTCTGTTGTTTGTGTGAAAGACAAACAATCAAAACAAAGTGATTTTATTTAACTCTTTAAAAAGTCAGTTTTCTGTTATATGCAGCCTATTGGTATAATGGTACCACAGAAACCTGTGCACTGGCTTGGCCCCCGTAGCTCAAGCAGCTAAGTCACTAGCCGCGTACACCAGGGCAGGTTTGAATCCAGCCTTGGCCTGCCAAACAACAATGACAACTACAACCAAAAAATAGCCGGGCATTTGTGGCGGGCTCCTGTAGTCCCAGCTACTTGGGAGACTGAGGCAAGAGAATCGCTTAAGCCCTGGAGTTTGAGGTTGCTGTGAGGTGTGCCATGGCACTCTACCCAGAGTGACAGCTTGAGGCTGTCTCAAAAAAAGAAAAGAAACCTGTGCACCAGCATAAAGAATGAAAGTTCTCCACGAAATATTAAGTGGAAAACACAGAGTCCAATATGCTTAACAATCCTACGGTAGAATGCCATAGACAGATAAAAATGCAACAAAATCCTTTCTAGAGATACTTTGATGTTTGTAAATGTATAGAAAAATACATGCACTATGTAATGGTTAATGTGGAGTAGAATTGTGGGGTTGGAATTTAAATTTTATATAATGTTTGGATATTTTACTACTAGGAGTGATTCATGTCTTATGTAGTTAAAAGTTTAAAAGAAATCGTCGGACCAGCCATTTCAAACGCACGGAATCTTAAAGCATCCCTGGCCCGACTTTTAAAGAAACAAAAACTAGAGTGATTCATCCTTAAAAAGGATTATTAGTCATTGCCTACGTATTAGGTTGAAATCGAAAACTGAAGCTATTTTTAAAAAATGAAAAATGACTTTAAAACGAGAGTTTGAAGATAACATTGAAAGTTGGTTGCATTGCATTCTATAATGATCAGGAAAGCAATAGGCCCGACCTATTTACAACTTACTGAAAAACGTTGTCCTACTTGCCACCAACTTCTTTTTAATTGGCTATTCTCAAAGGAAACTGCAGGAGACTGAGGGTGAACGTCTGAAGCCCACTGCCCTGAAGTGGGCGTTTTTAGAGTGGAGGCAGCTTCCCGAATTTCCAGCTTCTATTTATTTCACAGGCGAGAAACTGAGGTCTCGCGGGACGCTGTTTGGTGGGTCCTTGAGGCCCCCGAGGGTGCTTTTGGATCCCGCCTGTGCGTTCCGGAGAAGGAAAACTGGGACCGACCCAGCCTGGACAGAAAGCTTCAGCCGGACCAAGGGGAGGAGCCCGCGGAGAGGGGCGGGGCCAAGATACGGAGGCAGGGTTTCCAGAGGTTGGGGCCTCAGGAAATGGGACGGGGCGGAGCCCGGCTGGCCAGCGAGGGCCGGGGGCGGGGCCACGGAACCTGGCGTCCAAGGGGCGGGGCCAGAGCGTAGGCGAAGCGGAATCCCGTGCGCCGCCGTCAGAGGGGCGGCACGGCGAAGATGGCTGCCTCCAGCTGGGCTCGCTCAGTAGTCGTGCTGCTTTGTGTCTCTGACCTGCTGTTGCTGCTGCTGCCGTCGCCTGGGACCTACGCTGCCGAAGGCCCGGCAGGAACACTTGGCGAGGCTACCCCACCTCCCCGGAAGAAGAAGAAGGATATTCGCGATTACAATGATGCGGACATGGCGCGTCTTCTGGAACAGTGGGAGGTCCGCTGCGCGCGCACACCCTCCTCTTCTCTGTCCGGACCCCGCTCCCACTGACCTTTTTGCTCATTCGCTCTTGGGATCTTTCTGCCCCCGTTTCTGTCTTCTGACCCCCTAAATCTCTGCTCATGCTACGAATCCTTACTGACCATCGCTGACCCTCCATATCGCCTTTGACTCCCTCACGTCCTGCCAACCCTTGCCCCGGTCCCCTCGTTCAGTGTTATCTTCCACTTGCCACCGCGTCTTGGACCACTCCAGTTACGGGTCAGCAACTCAGCCCTGCTTTTCCCTTCAGTGCCCTAGGCGCCTCTGTGTTGTTCCGCGTGGCCAGGGACCTCTGCAAACAAGGAAGGAGACCTCTCCCAGTCGACTACTGAAGAGTGTTTTCTCTTTTCCCCCTTCGTTTTGGGTTGAGTGGGTTGCGATTATTATTTTTCGAGAGGGTTATCTCAGCTTTGAGAGTTCTCGTCTCCTAAGTCGATAGAATTTTAGGCTTCCCATTTTGGTATATGTCCCTGTTGGAAATTTTGTAATTTTGTTGGTGTTGGTGGATTTATTTTATTGAAGTGGGGATAGCAAGTGGCTGTGAGGCCAATGGGTCTATCATAGAGCTCACACTTTTCCTTTAAAGAACAATGAATGACACGTTTCTGGTTTGTTACTTCGATGCTGTAGAGTGGGCAGTTACAAGGAATGTGTAGTAAGCTTTTAGGGTAAAGTTGACTGAAAACATGTTGCTGCCTTTTCCTCTCAATGTGGTTATGCTGTCCTGGTGATTTGTACAGGGTCATGTCTCCTTTCTGGGCTTCAGTTTCCTTATCTGCAAAATGAGAAGGTTTACTGGATGGTTCTTTACAACACTGACGTTTTGCTATTTTGTAATTATCTATGTGTGTGTTGGTTGTGGGCATGAGCTTAAAATACCACCTGATGCATTTGACTAGAAGAAAGCAAGCTTGTGTTTCCATGTATTTTATCAGCAGCTGATGTAAAGATTGGAGTAGATTTGAACGTGAAAAGGAAACTTCCCCATTGATATACCACTCCCTTACAATCTCCCTGTCTCTTTCTGGACTCTAGTAAGTAAAGCCTTTAGGTCTGCTGGAGTGAAAACATCATCTTAATGGGAAATCTTAACCCTATAAATACATAGACCCTGAGCTAGATGAAGAGGGTGCTGCATAGATGAGCAAGGACTTCATGAGGAAAAGTACTTGTAGATAACAGTTAAAATAACTACTACATAGCTGGGTGTGGTGGGTGCCTGTTGTCCCACCTACTTTGGGAGGCTGAGGCAGGAGGATTGCTTGAGCCGAGGAGTTTTGAGTTTGCAGTGAGCTATGATGATGCCCCAACACTCTAGCCAGGGCAACAGAACAAGACTCTGCTTTGAAAAACAAAGATAAATAAAAAACAATAAAAACTGTAATACAAGTAGAAATTGGTGGGTGCTATGTAAAGAAAGTGCTATGGGAATCTCAAAGGACTTCAGGAAGGAAATGGCATTTTAGTTAGGACAAGGCAAATGTGGGGGGGGCAATAGCACGTTAGACAGGCTAAGGAAATGTGGGAGAAAGGCATTTCTAACAGAGTAGCATGACCTGAGAATGTACGACCTGGTCAGAAGAGCACAGAGGTTAACAGCCAAGGCTCTGGAGTTAACATTGCTTAAGTTCAAATCACTTAAACTTGTAAATTTAGCAAAGAACTCCTCTGTGCCTTAGTTTCTTTTGCAAAATGGAGGTGTTAGTAGTATCCATCTTAAAGTAGTTGCAAAGATTAACTGAGCAGACAGGTTAAGAACATGGAATAGTATAAAATTCAGGAGGCAGTAGCTGTGCTGAATCATTTAGTTAGCAGGAATAGACTGAAACAAAGTAGCGACAGGTAAAAATGGGATGGTAGGTGGGACGCAGGTCTTAAATGCTACAGAGTTTGTACTTTATTTAAAAGGAAATATGTTGGTCTGGTGAGTATGAAAAGTTGTATTACCCAAATATTACAATACTAGAATGTTCATACAGTAGTTGGTCATCCCTAACCTTATCTCAAAACATTTTCACTTTTTGAGTACCATACAGACGTAATTTTTATGGCTGAAATCATAGCATAGATGGAATTTTTTGTTCATTATTTCATTTAGTAGCTATTAAGCATTTCCCCGGGTTATGGCATTATCTTCATGGGAGAGAATCTGAAGGCATAGAAAAACACGTTATCTCATTTAATCCTTTGATCCCTTTGATGAGGGAGGTACTTATCCCTGTCTAAATGACATTGAGCACAGAGAAGTTAAATAACTTGCTTGAGGTCACACAGCAAGCCAGCCAAGTTTCAAAATTCTGTCACTTGAGAGCCTGTTGTTTGAAACATTTTACTACAGTGCCATACACATTGGTGAATAGAAGTATACGTGAAAGATAAGGAAGACTTGGATTGAACTAGAAGCTACTGGAGTGGAGTGGACGGAGAAATGGGAGAGATTTTATGTTCGTAACAGGACTTGGTAGTTGGTTGATTGTGTGAACAGGAGGGTGACAGCATCATGTAGTAAAAGGGCAGACTGTGAACCTTACTTTGCCCCTGGCTAGCTGTTTGTCCCTAGTTTCAGGTATCTGTACAGCTGGATAACATCCAACCTGCATGTAGATTAAATGAGCTGATGTTTATAGACACTCTGCAAACGTGAGCACCCTTCCCCAGCAGCCAGGATTTTTCTGTAGGAGAGCATATCCATCTCTGTGGGTGCTTTTATTGTAGGAAGCAGTAATTCTTCCCCCAGTGGCAGTCCCCAGATACATACCTTATTCTTCCCTGGTAGTGTGAGAATCAGTGCTTCAGTGAGAGGCTATACTTTACGTGTGTGGGAAGAAGGTAAGAACTCTTTTCATTGTGTTAGAACTAATGCTGAGTCCCAATTGCATAGAAAAATAACCAAAGGTAGTTATTTTATTTTATATCATGCTAACTGGGTGTAATGGGAAGGGGCAGATGGGGGAATTTGGAGTCAGAAATGTGGGTTTGCACTTCATGGCTACCTTTACTAGCATGTGAGTAAACCGAATAAATTACCTCCTCTGAGCCTCATCTTCTTCATATATTAACTGAAGACCTAGGATTGCCCTAAAGGTTGGTGGTAATGTCCCAGAAGTGCCTGTAACATAGTAGCTACTCTGTAAATGGTAGTTACTATTAAGGATCATGGGAGAAAGAAGGGGCAGCTCAGGTTTGTAGCTGTTGACTTTGACAAACAGTAATGGGAACCTTGTGAAGCCACTTGAAAATGCAAGATTGGCCTGGAATCAGGGCTGGGTCTAGGGAGGGACTGACTTGGTGGGCCAGGTTCCAGCCCTGCCTTGAGGTGAGACTTGTTTTCAGCCCGGAGAAAGTGCTAAGAACAGATAGGATTACTCAGGGATGCCTTGGAACTAAGTAGAACTGAACAGTTACGTCTAGGGTACTACAGAAGATTTTAAAAAAATGTATTCACATGTATTCAATTATTAAATTGTAATATGCAATATGTGCTGTGACAAGAGGAATACAAGTCATGTTTGACTTCTGCAATTACAAGAGGTGCTCAGAGTCTATACATCGGATGCACAGATAACATCACTTACGATATGTATACATTTTTGGCACTGCCATATTTTTGCAATTTTTATTTTAATTAACACATAATTGTACATATTTATGGGGTACAAAGTGGGATTTTGATAATTATACATAGTTTGGGGATTTCGATAATTAAGTATACATAGTGTGTAATAATCAGAGTAATTAGTATATCTGTCACCTCAAACATTTATCATTGCTTTGTGTTGAGAACATTCAAAATTCTCTCTCAGCTGTTTGCAAGTACATGATAAGTCATTGTTAGCTATTGTCACCCTGCAGTGCTGCAGAGTGCTGAAACTTACTCCTCCTCCCAGTTAGCCATCCTCCTCTGTTCTTCTCCTCTCTGCTTCTAGGAGCACAGTTTTTGTAGGTCCCACACAGTGAGGGAGAACAGGCAGCATTTGTGTCTCTGGGCCTGGCCTAGTTTCCTTAGCATAATGTCCTCCAGGCCATTGGGGTGTTGATTCCAATTTTTTTTTCCCTGTAACTGAAACATACACAAAGACATAAAATGAAAATTAAAGTTTCTTGGAACAGTTTAACTGTATACACTAATTATGATTATTTAATTATATTCTCATTAAAAAAGAAATGCCCTTTGTGACCCCCTGAGTTAATTTTGTGAACATTAGTGAAGTCAATTTGGTTTTTTTTTTTTTTGGAGACTGTGTCTTACTAGGTCACCCTAGGTAGAGTGCTGTGGCATCATAGCTCACAGCAACCTCAAACTCTTGGGCTCAAGTGATTCTCTTGCCTGAGTCTCCTGAGTAGTTGGGACTATGGGTGCGCACGACAACTCCCAGCTGTTTTTTGGTTGTAGTTGTCATTGTTTGGCAGGCCCTGGCTGGTTTCACACCTGCTAGCTCCAGGGTATGTGGCTGGCGCTTTAGCTGTTGAGCTACAGGCATTGAGCCAGTGTAATCAGTTTGAAAAATACAAATATTCTAGGTACTGAACTAAGTCTAGAAGTCTTGGAGTGTTTTAATAAAGCCATAACAGATGTTGTGGAGAAGTAGGACAGAATGAAGACAGAAACAACCTGTGGATTTGATATCTAGGAGCTCTTTGGTGGCTTTGAGAGTGTAATTTCTGTAGGGTGACTGTGTGTGGAGTCCAGAGTACAAGAGCCTAATGAATGAGTAGTGTACTAGCCATATATACAATATTGAGCGTTGCTTACCTTGAACTTGTTAAATCTCAGAAGAAATCTTAGGAGGTAGGTATTATTATTACTCCTCACCTACTCATTGTAGGGGAGGAAAGTTACTTTCAGAGGTGCTAAGTAATTTACCCAAGGCCACATAGTGGTGAGGTAGAGAGCTGAACCTAAATCCATCTGACTGCACAGCCTGTGTTCCTGACTACAAGTCACTATCTGCGGCTCTTTCAAAGCAAAATGAGGAAGAAACAGGTCAGTTGGGAGGGTGGCAGAGTTGAGATGGTTAGTATGTTATGTGTGGTCACACTGCTGGAGCCTCAGAGATCGAGTCATTCTACTTTTCAACTCGTAGCTGAGAAACAGGCCTCAGGGAGTAAGGACTGATATGCAGAGTCGCACAGCTAGTTATATAGAGCTGAAACCAGGGCCCAGGTCTCATAGCAGGTCACCTTCAACCTCTGCTATAGAATCTTTTGTTTTCACTTTTTATTAACAGTATTTTTGATTGGTTTTTTCCATAACAGCTTTATTAAGATATAATTCACATTCCATATGCAATTTACACATTTAAAGTGTACATTTTGGTGGTTTTTAATATGGTCAGTGAGTTGTACAACCATCACCTCAGTCAGTTTTAGAATGTTTTTATCTCACGGAAAAGAAACCATCACTCCTCCCCCTTTTTCTCCCAACTCCAGGCAGCCGTAGGCAGTCACTAGTATACTTTCTTTCTGGACAGATGTGTCTGTTCTGGGCATTTCCGAGAAACGGAATCACAGGGTGTGTGTCCTTGTGTGTCAGGCAGCCTTTCCAAGGCTTGTCTGTGCTGTGGCCCGTGTCAGTCAACACTTTGCTCCTTGTTGCCCACGTTAGCCTTTTCTCCAAGGAACTTGTTCCAGAACCTGGTTCTTTTAAGTATTTTTTATCTGTCTGTCTGTATTCTGTTTATTGGTTGGTATTCTAGTGTAGGTAATTTATTCATTTGTTCATATCATGGATTCCATGGCTCTTATTTTATTTGAGGGATTATAAATCGTTACTACTATGTATTTTGATGTTCAGATTATTCCATATTGAGCTCATGAAAGCTGCTTCAAGTTGGCCTCTTTGTCATTTTGACATGTTATGCTTGGTGATTCCTGTTTTGTTTATTTTTAAAGATAGGGTCTTGCTTTGTCTCCCAGCCTGAGTGGCATCATCATGGCTCACTGCAGCCTCAAACTCTGGGCTTAAGCAATCCTCCTGCCTCAGCCTCTGGAGTAGCTAGGGCTATAGGCATGCACCACCAAACCCTGCTAATTTTTTAATTTTGATTATAAATTTCTTGTAGAAACTAGGTCTCTCCACGTTACCCAGGCTGGGTCTTGAACTTCTGGCCTCAACTGATCCTCCCACCTCCCAAAGTGCTGGGATTACAGAGTGAGCCACCATACCCATCATGTTCCATGCTTTTTTGAGCACTCTCTTCCTTTGCAAGGCAAGAAGATATTCTAGGTTCTTTTGAATGTTTCATCACTTTAATATTTGTTAATCTGTTAAAAACCAGGAGTTTTTTTCTGGTGCCTTCAATTTTAGCCTAAAGGGGTACATTCTTTCCCCTTTCATATTTGTTAACTTTCTTCTCAAAAGTGAGGAACCTGGCTCTCATGCTTAGTGTATATACTCCTTTGCTCAAGCCTCGCTGTCACAGAAGATAGTTTCAGAGCTGCTAGTTCCTACCACTGCAGAAAGCAAACCTACTCAGTAGAGTTGAGAATTTTCATACAGGCTGGTCTGAGTGCAATGGTGTTTACAACTAATTGATCATAACCAGTTAACAGATTCCTTGTTCCTTCTCCACACCCACTGCTTCACTTGACTAACCTTAAAAAATAAAACGAATATATTTATACAGTGGTTATTATTTAGGTGAATAGGTATGTATCAAATGCACATTTCTTTCGTCCTCTTAATCATTGAAACAGATTTTAAGTATACACTGTAATGAGTTTGGACAAGTAGATATATATCCGTGTAATCTATACCCCTGTCAAAATGTAAACTTTGACATCCATCACCCTAGAAAAGTTCTCATGTCCCTTCTCAATCATTCCCACCTCATACCCTCCCACCAGCAACCACTGTCCTAGTTTCTGTCACCCTAGATTGGTTTTGCCTGTTCTTAACTTCAAGTAAATGGAATTGTATAGTATATCTTATTTTGTGCCTGACTTCTGTCACTCATTATTTTTGAGACTTGTTGTGTGTATCAGTGCTTACTCATTTTCATTGCTGTGAAGTATTTCATCATGTGACTATACCAGAATAGGACCATTTTTATAATTCACCATATTCACAAATAAAAGGTCAAACAGTTAAGTTCACGAACTCATCCTAGAAAGAGTGTTACGTGCCTCACTGTTGATTATCACTATGGTCACCAGATGGCTATGGGGAGTAATTTGAAGGTGACTGTAGTGGTACTCAGCAGTGAGGTACATGGCACTTTTTCTAGGATGAGTTCGCAGATTTAATTGTTCAACCTTGTATAACAACAGCTCAGATGGCCATTCCAGAAAAAGAATTCCAAAACTGCTTTGAAGGGTAGACTAGGTGCTGGCATCAGTGCACAGCTTCCCAAGGGGAGCACCTTGAAGGTGACCTATAGTGACATTCAGCAGTGAGATATATAGCACTTTTTCTAGGATAAGTTGGTGAACTTAATTGTCTTGCTTCATAGATTCTTTTGAGAGTGTAAAAGCTCTAGAAATGTATCATATGTGGTTCTCTGATTGGTAACCTGAGCAGTGCATACTGTAAGTGGTGCTCCAAACTTAGACTTTGCTTGAAAGTCTAGTGGACAAAGAAACCTCCTGAATTTGCCTTTTCTGTCATAACTTACGGCGTGTGCCCGCACCTGATGTCATAGCAGGTGTTTTTGCCTATGGCGGTTGAAAATCAAGTTTCTGATGATACGTTTGATGCACCCCACAGAAAGATGACGATATTGAAGAAGGAGACCTCCCAGAGCATAAGAGGCCCCCTGCACCTGTGGACTTCTCCAAGCTAGACCCGGGCAAGCCTGAAAGCATACTGAAAATGACCAAGAAGGGGAAGACGCTCATGATGTTTGTCACTGTGTCAGGAAAACCCAGCGAGAAGGAGACAGAGGAGATTACAAGCCTCTGGCAGGGAAGTCTGTTCAATGCCAACTACGATGTCCAGAGGTATAGCTCCAGCCCCCGTGGAGGAGGCTGCAACCACACTGGGGCTTGTTCTAGGCGGTAGCAGGGCTCCTTTCTGGCAGTACTCCCAGGGGCCTTGGGCCTTTCCTAGCTATAGCTTCTTTTAAGTTAATTCATTGATTTTTTTTTCTTTAAAGAAGAATATCTATTACTGGTCAAAGCTGTAGTGACAATTTGCTTTTTTAAGAAGTTTCTGCTCAATGGAGAAGGCTTTTGTCTGTAGCTGTGTTCACACATACACAAAAGTTTGGACCACACTTTTTTTTTGATAGAATCTCACTCTGTCGCCCCTGTAGAAGTGTAATGGCTTCATCATTGGTTGCTCACTGCAGCCTCCAACTCTTGAGCTCAAGTGATCCTCTTGCCTTAGCCTCCTGAATAGCTGGGACTATCGGCAGCTCCTCCCCCCCAACACCTGGCTGATTTTTTAAAGTTTTAGTAGAGATGGGGTCTTCCTCTTGCTCAGGCTGGTCTTGAACACTTGGCCTGAAACAGTCCTCCTACCGCAGCCTCTCAGAAGTGCTGGATTTATAAGCATGAGCCACTCTGTCTGGCCAGGACAGCTTAATATAGTACTGAGATACAGTTCTTTATTCTCCCCTTGGTATCTCCTAAGCTGAAACTTGAGTTACAATTTTAAGGAGTCTGGGTTTTTTTGTTTGTTTGTTTATTTTTTTGTTTTATTTTGTTTTTGCAGTTTTTGGCCTGGGCTGAGTTTGAATCCGCTACCCTCCGGCACATGGGGTTGGCGCCCTACTCCTTTGAGCCCAGGAGTCTGTTTTTTTTTTTTGTTCAACAACAGTTTTGAAAGTTGGGATTTTCAGATCTCTTAGTTGAGGAAATATAAAAGTGATGAAATGAAGTAGAGTCTGTAGGTAATGTCCAAGCTAGCTGAATGCTTTCATTAGCTTAGATAGACACTTAAAGAGAACAAATGTCTTTTGGTGGACTGGTTTGGAAGTAGCATTGTTGTCAGAGTGGTGGGAGTGTTATAAATGGGGGGTGAGGGGGGTGACGTTGTGGCCTAATCCCTTGGGAACAGAAACGCCCATTGGCCACCTAGTGGTCCTCCCAGACCCCATTCTCCACCTCCTTGCTCCTTGGGGTCTTCAAAGTGTGAGCAGGCTAGGCTGCCTGCTGTTACCCTCTGGGGTTAGGATTTCTGTCCAGTAGCCGAGTGTCCTCTTGAGCTCATCAAGGGCCTCTGGCCAGTGGTTTTCAGCCTTCTATCAGCATAAGTCTTGTTGCGTAAACCTTTAACTGGATACCTTAGAATATGAAGCGGACGTGAATGGGAGCCTCCCCCCCGCCCCCCAGCAGCAGCCCCTGTACTATCTCTGCAGTACCCTAAAAGCTTTTCTCATGCTCTCTGTTAACACGAACATCCATTTACACCACTGAACAGCCAACGTTTTTTTCTGTTTTGATCTGAGCTGGGTGTTTAATAGTTTAGTGAACTACTGTTTTAAAACATTAGCTATCGGTAGCTACTAGGCCTTGGACAATACTATTTTTTTGTTCTGTACTCATGTAGAAGAAGGCGGAATGAACTATTTTCTTGGTAAGTGCCACAGAATTACTGTGACCCTTTAGCAACTTACTAGTATATGCTAACCATATGATCATTTCTCTCTGCCAAGGTTCATTGTGGGATCAGACCGTGCAATCTTCATGCTTCGTGATGGGAGCTACGCCTGGGAGATTAAGGACTTTTTGGTCAGTCAAGACAGGTGTGCTGACGTAACTCTGGAGGGACAGGTGTACCCTGGCAAAGGAGGAGGAAGCAAAGAGAAAAATAAAACGAAGCAAGACAAGGGCAAAAAGAAGAAGGAAGGAGATTCAAAATCTCGGGCTTCCAAGGAAGGCAATAGACCAGGGGATAAAAGAGAAGAGCTGTGATGGGGCAGCCATGGTGCTCTGCAGATGAACAAATGGACACAGCTTGCCAGGCTCATGGGTGGGGACAGGCACAGGAAACCACACACCAGGTGACATTCTTCTTTCTTCTAGAAATGGTCTGCCACCTGGTCAGTATAAGAATTACTGTTAAAAGTCTTCAAATGAGAAGACAAGATTTCTAATATCGGACACAGACAGATTCCTATTTATGATAAAAACACCTCACGTAGACACTCGAGTGAGTTGCTTCCTCCCATTTAGACTTGCTGAGTTGTTGATTGTGCTGAGCTTCCATGCCCATCCTTCCTACACCTGCTTGGATTGGGTAGCCTGCTGTTTTCATGCTTTTTATTTTCTGTTAGCTTAAAGGATAGCAGACAAGTTTTTAAAACTCTTAATTGAATCAGGCTCTTCTGCCACAAACATCTTGTTCATTGCTCGCAGGGTAAAAGTACTCTGGTAGTCCTGCAGCAAGCTGATACTTTAGTGTACACCAGGAGGCCAGGGTGAGTAATCCCAGGTCTCTGCAGGCAGAGTGAACAGAAAATATGGCTCTTGGAAACCCTGAGTAGTTACTTTGAATTTCTTTGACTTGAATTGCACTCATCAGTTAAATAGAACTTGTGGTGTCCCTGCCGGGTTTTATGTGTCCTTAAAGCCTGTTTTGTTTCCTTCTTTAGGAAAGAGTAATGCTGGTCAAGGTTCACAGGTCCCATTTAATGTGACAGTTTGAGGGATCAGCAGCATCCTTTGCAGGGTGTGGCAGAAGACTTGGTAACCTCACTTATTTCTAAGCATTTTTCTTTGATAAGTGCCTAAATGTGTGGTGTTTCCATGTGGTACTAAACCATGTGCTACTGTTAATGTCTGATTTTGCTATTCATACATTGTAGCCTATTCTGAATAAGAGAACATTTATATACAGGTGTTGTTTTTAAGAACTAAAATCATTTTTAAAACTCAATTGTAATTTTAAGGAATTAAAAATAGCACATGTACATGACTTGAAGCTGTCCATTTTAAAGAATGGTGAAGAGTGAAGTCCTCCCTGCTGCCACCACCTGGTCCTGGTGGAAGTTACTGTTAACAGTTTGAGCCCCATCAAGAAAAGAGTTCATTTACCACCTTATGATGGGGTGTATGTGTTTCGACTTTACCGCATCTATTCCCTGTACTGCGGCACCACTCCACATTTTCCCTTAATAAGCCACATCCTCTGCACTCTCTGTCAGTCCACAGCCTCCAGGCCATGCCTGCTTCAGGGCTGAAGCCTGTATGGTCTAGGCCTTGGGCAGGCCCGGGGTCAGTTGCTGGAGCTGGGAAGATGTTTCTTGCTCTCGTGTATTTTGAGCCAGGGGGATATGTGGCCACAGCCCCTGGAAAGGAGACCTGTTTGAGAGTGGAGCCAGTGTGAGCAGCGGGGACTCCACACCCTGGTGGTGGCACCTGAATTAAACCATAGCTGAAAGGAGCCCTGTCCCTAGTTTCTTCTGTTTTTTCTGAGGGTAGTTTCTTGGGTTACCGTTACGTGTGGCCATAATGGTCCTGTCTAGAGCAACTGTCTTTATCGGGTAATTCAACAAAAGGGGGCCAAAGTTTCACACCTACAAGCCTTCCCCTTTTTTTTTTGAGATAGGGTCTCACTTTCTCGCCCTTGGTAGAGTGCCGTGGCATCGTAACTCACAGCAACCTCAGACTCTTGGGCTCAAGCAATTCTCTTGCCTCAGCCTCCTAAGTAGCTGGAACTACGGGCACCTGCCAAAATGCCTGGCTGTTTTTAGAGATGGGGTCTTGCTCTTGCTCAGGCTGGTCTCAAACCTGTGAGCTCAGGTGATCCACCTGCCTTGGCCTCCCAGAGTGCTGGGATTATAGGCCTGAGCCACCAGGCCCAGCCCTACAAGCCTTTCCACGTCAAAATGTATGCATGGTTCCTGGTCGTTCTATTAACTGAGAAGCACAGGTCTGTGTCATCACTTCCTGTGTGGTGCACACCTGCGTCAGCCAATACTTACTGAGTGTCTGTTATATATGAGGTGCGAGGGACAGTAGAGGCAGACCTTACTGTCATGGAACTAATGATTTGATGGGAAAGACAATTATTAATAACACATAAGGTCAGACAGCAACTGTGAGACGTGCAGGAAGCACAGAGTGAAGAGCAGCTGGGGTGGTAGGGTCTCACCTAGGGGTGCCCATCAGCTTCCTGATGGCTGGGGCAGGAGCAGGGAGGACGAATACAAGGGGAAGCAGTCCTGCTGGGCCCAGTGGCTAGAAGTAGGCAAGGCGGGGCTCTGGGAAGGCTGGAGGAGAGCTAAAGAGGTAAGGGGTGCCCATGGTCTTGCCGAAATTCAGAATACCCTGCCTGATGCCACAGTGGGGTGGGCATGAAAGATAGGAGATGTGGTTGGGGGGTGGTGGCACTGGTGGGTGTGGCATGTGAGCTGAGGAACACGTCAGCTGTGCGGACTGTAGTGGACCGTGGCATGGTTGCCGAGCAGGGTGCTGGTGAGGTTTGAAACACTGTTTACCTGCACGGTCCCTGCTGATGGACACTCAGGTTTTTGGTTTTTATGTTAGTGTACTTGATGCTACAATGAACATTTTTGTAGAAAATATTTTGGTAAGCTTTTATTTATACCTGAAAGGTAAATTCTGAGTAGTGGAATTGTTAGAATAAGCAGAATTTGGCATTTTGGTATGTTTCTCGGATTGATTTCCTATGTGGTTTTGTCAGCTTACCCTCAGCAGCAGTGGGTCTCCTGGCCTGGCCAGCACTGGGCATCACTCTTGGCAACTTAACAGATGTAAAAACTATCTGCTGGGCACAGTTCATGCCTATAAACCCCAGCACTCGGAGAAGCTGAGATGGGCAGATTGCTTAAACTCAGGAGTTTGAGACCAGTCTGAGCAAGAGCCAGACCAAGACCCCATCTCTACTAAAAATGAAAAACCAAGGCAAGAAGATAGGCTTGAGCCCAAGAGTCTGAGGTTGCTATGAGCTGTGATGCCTTGGCACTCTACCTGGGCTGACAGGATAAAATTCTGTCTCAAAAATAAAAATAAATGGTATCTTGCCAGGCACTCTGGCACATCCCTATAAACACAGCAGTTTGGAAGACTGAGGTAGCAAGATACTTGAGGCCAGAAGTTTGAGGCTGCAGTGAGCTATGATGATGCCATTGCACTCCAGCCCAGGCCACAGAACAGGACTCTATCTCAAAAAATAATAAAAATAACTATATCTTAAAGAAAAAACTAAGGCCAGCACCCCCGTAGCTCAGTGGGTAGGGTGCCGACCACATACACCAAGGTTGGCGGGTTTGAACCTGGCCTGAGCCAGCTAAAAAAACAATGACAGCTGCAACAAAACAAAAAAAATAGCTGGGCCTTGTGGCGAGCACCTGTTATCCCAGGTACTTGGGAAGCTGAGGCAAGAGAATCTCTTAAGCTCAAGAGTCGCTCACTGAAACCTCAAATTCCTGGGCTTAGGCAATCCTGCCTCACCCTCTGAGTAGCGAGGACTATAGGCATGTGCCACCATGCCCAGCTAACTTTTAAATTTTTTCAGACCAGTCTCAAACTCCTAGCCTCAAGCTGTTCTCCCAAAGTGCTGAGATTGTAGGCTATTGAGCTACCACATTGAAATGTCATTCAGTTTTTAATCTCATCTTTGAGCTGTTTTTATTAAGTTCTATAACTCAAAAAGTACAAATGGAGAATCTCTAGCTTGGATTATATTTTTTCCCCAGGATTTATCTGTATTTGTATCCTATGTTCTTTTGTTGTTACTCTCTGATTTCAAAATATTTGGATAGATATCACTTCTTTCTTTATCACACTTAGAAGACACAGCTTTTCCAAGACCTTGGCCTACACGATTATTTTAGGTAAATTCTTCCTGACCTTTTCCCCTCCTTATCTGAGCAACATTTGCCTCCCAGGAGCTACAGTTCCAGGGCTGAATGTTGCCTCTCTCTGCTTTTCTATAGCTGAGCTGGAAAGGGAGAGGGACAACCTGTGGTTCTTCCCAGTGGGGGAGGGAGCTGTACCTACTCATGACTGTCAGACCCTCACGTTAGCAGTGGACCTTGGAGCTCTGCTTCTCTCAGGGAGGGAATGGCTGGGATACTCTTTGTGTCACTTGTCTCTGTAGTAACTGTTTCTTTCTTGCACCTGCTGCAGGAGGAAAGGCTGTGAAAAATGTGGCTTTGGGCAGGGGGGGAACTCAGGGACAAGAGAGAGGCAATTGCTATACAACTTAAGGAGCATCGCAAAGCTCAGTAATCGACATAGGTAATATTTTAATGCAGTATTTTAAGAATAAAAAATCTTCTATGATAAATAAATAAAAGCAAGGCCCTGATGGGGTTTGGGCAAGGCCTACAGCAGGCATTCTCAAACTACGGCCCGCGAGCCACACAAGGCCCACCGAGGACATTTGTCTGGCCCACCGGGTGTTTTTGCCACTGCCTGTCCTGCTTAGCAGCTGACTCCTCCCAGGGCCCGCACTCTGGCCCTCCAACAGTCTGAGGGACAGTGAACTGGCCCCCTGTTTAAAAAGTTTGAGGACTCCCTGGCCTAAAGGAGCAGGGGCTGATCTGTCTTAAAGCAGCAGGCTTTGGTTGGTGTTTATTTCTTCATGTTTGAAAGCCCAGGTTGTTGCTTTCAGAGTAAGAACTGAAATCTTTATTTGTATTAAAATAAAATCACAGCAATGTTAAAAGTTCTCTATAGGAGGAAGAAATTTGTCTACCAACACACAGTCCCAGCTATCCAAGCCATTTTCCTGTGGCCAAATTTCCTTTCAGACTACAACCTCTGAATGCTAGACTCACATACCTGTCATCACAGCAGAAACAGAATTTTGGGCTGGACATGGTGGCTCACGCCTATAATCCTAGCACTCTGGGAGGCCGAGCTGGGTGGATTACCTGAGCTCACAGGTTTGAGACCAGCCTTAAAAATAGCCAGGCATTGTGGTAGGCATCTGTAGTCAGAGCTACTTGGGAGTCTGAGGGAAGAGAATCGCTTGAGCCCAAGAGTTGGAGGTTGCTGTGAGCTGTGATGCAACGGCACTCTACCGAGGGTGACAAAGTAGGACTCTGTCTCAAAAAAAAAAGAAATATTATTTTGTTTTCGGCCTTTCACCCTTGGGGTTCCACATTGCTGCCTGGTCTTCATGATCACCATTTTTAGTGGCTGTATGTATTCCTACCTTTTTGCTGTACCATAATTTCACCGTATTTTGCTCTGTGTAATGCATTCCTGTATATAATGAAGCATATGTGTCCACATTTTGGGGGCCCAGAATTTCAGGAAAAAAATCTTTTGTTTTAATTTTTGTTTTTTAATTAATACATCCATCACAATTATACTCATTTCTTTCTTTCTTTCTTTCTTTTTTTTTTTTCTTTTTGAGACAGAGCCTCAAGCTGTTCCCCTGGGTAGAGTGCTGTGACATCACAGCTCACAGCAACTCCAACTCCTGGGCTCAATCCAGTCTCCTGCCTCTGCTTCCCAAGTAGCTCGGACCACAGGCGCCCACCACAATGCCTGGCTATTTTTTTTGGTTGCAGTCATCATTGTTGTTTGGCGGGCCCAGGCTGGATTCGAACCCGCCACCTTAGGTATATGTGGCTGGTGCCTGTAGCTCAGCAGCTAAGGTGCCAGCCACATACACTGAAGCTGGTGGGTTCAAACCCAGTCTGGGCCTGCCAAACAACAATGGCAACTACAACAAAAAAATAGCCAGGTGTTGTGATGGGTGCCTGTAGTTCTAGCTACTCAGGAGGCTGAGGCAAGAGAATTGCTTGAGCCCAAGAGTTTGAGATTACTGTGAGCTGTGACACTATGGCACTTTACCCAGGGCAACGTAAATGTACCGTTGCATTATGCACATTAGGTGAGGTAACCCCCCAAATACCATCCCTCCTCCCATATCCCCTCTTCCCTTCCCTCTCTCTCGTCCCTTTCCAGACTATAGTTATGTTTTGCCATTCATATAAATGCATAGGTGATTATATATTGATTTCATAGTAGTATTGAATACATTGGATACTTTTTTTTCCATTCTTGAGATACTTGACTAAGAATATGTTCCAGCTCCATCCAGGTAAACAAAAAAGATGTGAAGTCCCCATCTTTTTATGGCTGCATAGTAGTCCATGGTGTGCATATACTACCATTTGTTAATCCATTCATGGGCCAGTGGGCACTTGGGCTGTTTCCATGTCTTAGCGATTATGAATTGGACTGCAATAAACATTCTGGTGCAAATGTATTTGTTGTAAAAAAATTTTTGATCATCTGAGTATATACCTAGTAGAGGAGTTGCAGGATCAAACTGTAGGTCTACTTTTAGTTCCTTGAGTGTTCTCCAAACTTCTTTCCCAAAAGGTCATATTAGCTTGCATTCCCACAGGCAGTGTAGAAGTGTTCCCTTCTCTCCACATCCATGCCAGCATTTGTGATATGGGCTAATCTTGCTGGTGTTAGATGATATCTCAGAGTGGTTTTGATTTGCATTTCTCTGATGATTAAGGATGATGAACATTTTTTCATGTGTTTGTAGGCCATGCACCTGTCTTCATCAGAGAAGTTTCTGTTCAAGTCTCTTGCCCACATAGAAGTGGGGTTATTTATTCTTTTCTTATTGATTAATTTGAGTTCTCTATAGATTCTATTTATCAGACCTTTATTGGAAGCATCACCTGCAAAAATCTTCTCCCATTCTGAAGGTTGTCTGTTTGCTTTACTTACTGTGCTCTTGGCTGTGCAAAAGCTTTTTAGTTTGATCAGATTCCAGTAATGTATTTTTGGTGTTGCTTCAATTACCCCGGGGCGGGGTTGGGGGGGAGTCCTCATAAAATATTCTCCCAGGCCAATTTCTTCAAGTGTTTTCCCTGCACTCTCTTCTCGTATTTTTTTTTTCTTCCACAGCTTTTGGCTGGGACCGTGTTTGAACCTGCCACCTCCAGTATATGGGGCTGGCACCCTATTCCTTTGAGCCACAGGCACCGCCCTCTTCTAGTATTTTTATAGTTTCGTGTCTTAAGTTTAAATCTTTTATCTAGTAAGAATCAATTTTTGCTAATGGTGAAAGGTGGGGATCCAGGTTCAGTCTTCTGCAGGTCACTATTCAGTTCACCCAGCACTATTTGTTAAATAGGAAGTCTTTCCCCCACTGAATGTTTTTGATAGGTTATCAAATATTAAATGCCATTAAGTAGCTGGGTTCATCTCTTGTTTCTCTATTCTGTTCCATAATCTACCTCTCTGTTTTTGTGCCAGTACCGTGCTGTTTTGATCACTATAGATTTATAGTATAGCCTGAAGTCTGGTAATGTGATACCTCCTGATTTGTTCTTACTTCTGAGTAATGTGTTTGCTGTTCAGGGTTTTTTCTGATTCCATACAAAAGGAAGTACTGTTTTTTCAAGTTCTTTAAAGTATGACAGTGGTGCTTTAATAGGGATTGCATTAAATCTGTAGATTGCTTTGGGTAGTATGGACATTTTAACAATGTTGATTCTACCCAGCCATGAGCAAGGTATGTTTTTCCATTTGTTAACATCTTCAGCTATTTCTTTTCTCAGAGTTTCATAGTTCTCTTTATAGAGATCTTTCACGTCCTTTGTTAGGTAAATTCCTAGATATTTCATCTTATTTGGCACTACTGTAAAAGGAATAGAGTCCTTGACTATATTTTCAGCTTGACTATTGTTGGCATATATAAAAGCTACTGATTTTTATGTATTGATTTTGTATCCTGAGACGCTGCTGTATTCCTTGATCACTTCTAAGAGTTTTGAAGTGGAGTCCCTGGGATTTTCCAGGTATAGGATCATGTCATCAGTGAAGAGTGAGAGTTTGATCTCCTCTGACCCTATTTGGATACCCTTGATCACCTTCTCTTGCCTGATTACGGTGGCTAAGACTTCCAGTGGAGACAGTGGGCATCCTTGCCTCATTTCTGATCTGAGTGGAAATGTTTTCAATTTTATATCATTCAATATGATATTAGCTGTGGGTTTGCTATAGATGGCCTCTATTAGTTTAAGAAATGTCCCTTCTATGCCTATTTTCTTAAGAATTCTGATCATGAAAGGATGCTGGATATTATCAAAGGCTGTTTCTGCATCAATTAAGAGAATCATATGGTCTTTATTTTTTATTTTATTGATAGATTTGCATATGTTGAACCAACCCTGTAACCCTGGAATAAAACCAACTTGATCATGGTGCATAATTTTTTTGATGTTGTTGAATTCTGTTTGCTAAGATTTTTTTTTTTTTTTTT
>NW_003852406.1:32713292-32732166 GCF_000181295.1 Otolemur garnettii | reverse complement strand
GCGCCTTAGCCGGTTGAGCTATAGGCGCTGAGCCGCTAAGATCTTATTGAACATTTTTGCATCAAGTTTCACTAATGTTGGTCTATAATTTTCTTTTTTTTTTGAGACAGAGTCTCGCTTTGTCATCCTCGGTAGAGTGCCGTGGCATCACAGCTCACAGCAACCTCAAACTCTTGGGCTTAAGCGATTCTCTTGCTTCAGCCTCCTAAGTAGCTGGGACTATAGGCACCTGCCACAGTGCCCACCTATTTTTTTGTTGTGCTTGTCACTGTTGTTTGGCAGGCCTGGGCTGGATTCGAACCCATGAGCTCTGGTGTATGTGGCTGCTGCACTAGCTGCTGAGCTATAGGCACTGAGCCAATCTATAATTTTTTTTCTTTATTGGATCCTTTCCTGGTTTGGGGATCAGGGTGATATTTGCTTCATAGAAAGTGTTGGGAAGTATTCCTTGTTTTTCTATGCTTTGGAAAAGGTTGTATAATATAGGTACTAGTTCCTCTTGAAAGGTTTGATAGAATTCAGATGTGAAGCCATCTGGTTCCAGACTTTTCTTTTTTGGGAGATTTCACTGATTCTATTTCAGTGATTGATGTGGGTCTATTCAAGATTTCTAATTCTTTCTGGTTGAGTCTAGGAAAGTGGCAAGCTTCCAGGTAGTGGTCCATTTCCTTCATATTTTCATATTCTGGGTATAGAGATTTTTGTAGTAATCATTGAGGATTTTTTGAATTTCTGAGGTTTCTGTTGTTATTTCTCCCTTATTGTTTCTGATAGACGATATTAGAGATTTTACTTTTCTGTTTCTTGGTTAGGTTGGCCAAAGTTTTATATTACTAATCTTTTCAAAAACCAACTTTTTGTTTCATTGATTTCTGAATGATTCTGGTTTAATTTTTTGATTCAAATTTTTGTTTGTTTATATTAAGGTGCTTGTTATTGTAAAGACATTTTAGCATTTATTATTTAACACATTATGGTACAAGAAATTTTACAAAACATAAGAACAGATGCAAGGTACAAGATATTTTTATACCAGTAACAAATTTACAATATTTACTTGGAAGGCCAAGAGCTCTTCGTTATTGGCAATATCAGAAGTACCCTCTTCAACTTCTACATTACTGTGCCTTCGAAAGAGTCACTTTCCTCACCAGGTAAATTTCATTGTCCTCAGTTCCATCCATAGCACTGCTGATGCCACATCAACCCTTGACCTGGGTGATGGAATCTTGATTCTCCCTATAGGTGTTAAATCATTGCCAGCTAACTACATCCATAACATTCTTTATTGGGGTCTTAAAAAGCTTATTTACTGGGTGGCGCTTGTGGCTTAGTGAGTAGGGCACCGGCCCCATATACTGAGGGTGGCAGGTTCAAACCCAGCCTGGCCAAACTGCAACAATGACCAAAAAACCTTGTTTACTGACATGCCCAGAGGTTCAGCTGGCTGGTTGCCCTGCAGGCATCACACTAAGTTAGGTTTCCAAGTCTTCTGCAATTGCTTTTGGACGTTCTGTGACACAGGCTTGGCTTTCATTGCAGATTTGTCATAAGTTCAGCAAAACCCATTATAGTAGATACAAAATTAGTACTACTCACGTATAGTGCACATCCTTATTTTTCCTTCAAAAATTTGGGCCAAAAAAGCTCATTTTATACACAGTAATTACACCTACTTAGCAGATCTATGTAGTAGAGAAGGTGGGGTGAGGCACGGCTCTGTTACTTAGATGTACATGAGTCCAAATCTATCTCCTTATCTACATCCCCTTCTAGAAGCATCTGCCTCTACCCAAGGCCGTGATTCCCAGTTTGCATGATCTACCCACCCTCCCTGGGTGGTCACGGTGTTTATACCAGAGGTGGGCCCCTGACCCGGGGCACCGTGCACCAGGTTGACAGATCTGATTTGATAGCTGAGTCACAGTGGTGGGGCAGCTGCAGTGATGCTTCAAGAGCTTCTGTTGGTGACGTTTCTAGGAAGAGGAGTTTCTGATCTCTGGGTTCTGATTATTCATGTTGTCCTTATAATAAACCTTTCAGTAGGGCTGGTTTGAAGAGGTTTCTGCAAGCAAAGCACGTGTGGAGTCTGAGCATTGTGCCTACATTGTTGAGTGTTTATTTCTTTCTATACTGTGGAATATTTGAGTTCTTTGTACTTACAGTATCTTTCTATACTGTGTAATATTTGAGTTCTTTGTACTTACAATTATCAACAGTATTGAAATGAGCAGCTTTTTTCTCTCAAGATTTCTCCTTTTATGTCAATTTCAAGATGACTGGAACAAAGGCCATGTTCCTACTATATGTGGCCATTTTATTTATAGAGGGAGCATGTCAATTTGAACTGTCACCAGCAATATATGAGCAGGCTTGTCAGTTCTGCCAAAAACTCACTAGAATCAGGCATTAGTTTTAAATAGCTAATGTACTTACTCATTCAAAAAATATTTATTGATCATCTATAGGCCAAGTGTATTTCCATAGATAGAAAATGTTAATGTATGTGCCTTTATTAGTGAGGTTTCATATTCTCTGTGCTTACTAAATATCATTCCTTCTGTTAATATTATTTGTTCTTATCTTTTGCTCCTTAATCTTGGTGGTCTTTGTTGAAGAAAAATTTTGTACTGACACTTGTTAAAACTTTATTCAAGACTTAGTTTCCCCTGTTGTACTAAGGGAAAGAGACCAAACTCAACTCTGGATACAGCAAAGACCATGGGGATTTCCAGCTAAAGAGTAAGGTGGGGCAACTGGAGGATCACTGTGAGGAACCCAACTGATTATCAGGGTATGGAGACTGACTAAACTGGCTTCAGATGGTGGGCACATCTGGGCCCAGCAGGCCAAGGCCTCACTGAGAAGAGGGCTGAGAGGACTCAGGTTTTTAAGGAGGGTCTTTGCTCTTCATGCAGTACAGAAATCAGCCCTTGCCTGAAGCCTGATACTCGAGGTACCTTGTTGACTAGGTAAGGTGAGACCAGGGCTTATAGCGGAGAGGCAAGAAAGTGCAGCAGGAGCCCTTTGGGATGAAAGTTGACAAAGATTCTCTCCTGAGCAAATTCTAGTTAGGCTCATCTGAGCTCCTGAGGCCTCGGCCTCAGCCTTCAGCGTCCATCTTGTCAGGTGCGTGGGCTTGTATCGCCACTTCAGCAAAAATCCTATTAGGTGGATTTATGGAGAAACCGCACTCTTGACATCTGGTTGTCTTTACTATCCAGTTCCTCCCCCGGTGGTGTCTGGTCACCCTGGTCGGCCCTCAGCAAGGACCCAACTTGATCTGTCTAGCCAGACTCTCCCTTAGCCCTGGATTTTAAAGTCATTTTCCAGCCCCTGAGTCCCAACCCTGCTCCTTGGCTACAAACCCCGGTTGTCCACACTGTATTCGGAACTATGAACAGCCCTGTACTGAGCTCTTTCTCCCTCCCACACCATTGCAGTAGTTCCTGATTTTAAAATGTTTTTACTGCTTTAACTACTGCCAGGCTGTCTTTCTTTGACAAAGTGCAAGAAGAAAAGTCCCAAGAGTGGCTGAGTGGGTTACACAGCAGCTCAGTTGGACCAAGGGAACAGAGGGGTAAGATATTGGTGATATTCACAACAGTGAACACATTTCAGTTTACTGTTACTTAGGGAGGAGGCAAAGCCTCACGCCTGCCTTGGTAGTGCCGCTTCACAGGCACATGAGACAAGAGGGAGGGCAGACAGAGACTGTTTTGCCTCCTTCATGAGACACTGAGCAAGTGAATGAGAGTGGTTCATTCTCTCCATCTTACTGCCCAGAAAACCATGGCATAACTTGGGGAAGTGATTGGCTAGAGCCATTCTCAAAAGCTGTCGTGCTAAGGGGATTATTGTATTCCCATAAAGTAGATGTAAAAATTAAGGGATATCCCCACTAGGGGTCAGCAGAGACCAAGCCTGCCTCATGGCTCCTACCCCTGATTGTTGGGTGAGAATCCTTCAGCTTTCATTTAATTAGCAGATTGCTCGACCTGTGCTTTCAAAGTATCTGTGAAAATCTGAATTCCTCTTTGAAATCCAAGGGATTATCATCTAATCTGTGAGTGCTGTTCTAACAAATATCAATCTCCTTCATCCTTGTAGCAACCCTATGCAATAGATACTACTGTAAGGTGACCAGATTTTAACTTTGGTAAAGCGGGACACCATTGACGGGTGGAGGGGTGTTCTTAATAAAAATTTGGTCTATATGGAGCAACAAAAATTTTCATAGAACGCAAAAATAGTATTGTAATACATATTTTTTAATTTCAACATAAGTACAATTTACAAATATAATACATTGAAAAAATTATGTATAGTATTATTTTATTCTTTGGCATATTTCTCATTTGAGTGAATTTTTTTTTAGTAGATTGCTGTCGTTGTTTAAAAGGTCATGAAATTTTTCACAAGAATTTGTTAAAGTATATTTCACACATAAAATGGCTTTCAAAGTCTCAACACTTAATTGTGATTTTTCTGATGTCCACACTTTATTTACCGTAGAAAAAAATGCGTTCAGTCGCAGCATTAGTTCCTGGTAAGGACAGCGCGTATCCCACAATTTTTAGTGCATTATTGTATGGAACATGGTTTGTTTCAAAATGATGAAATATTTCTAACCATTTGTTCTCTATTATGATTTTTGCTTATGCCCAAGATTTAACCTTTTCCTTATCAATATATTTTTTTGATAATGATACCTCATAAGTCGTGTCACTTTCAAGACTGGCACTAGACTTTTTACTGCCACTATAAAATGTAAATAATACGAGTGCTGTCTGCTAAATTCATGAAATAAATTAATAACTTACCTAAATTATCTGAATAGCTGATTTGTTGACATCACTTGTTTAACTAGCACTAGCACGCAGTACAATGTGTATCATCTGAGAGACAGTTACAAAATGTTTTTGTCGTTGCCAATGCCAAAAAATGCCATTGTTCAAGTCTAAACAATGATGGTCGAATTCTAACAACTGATCAACAATGAGAACTTTGATAAGCAGTTCTTGATAAGCAGTTCTCAACAATTATTTGTTATTATTAAAGTTTAACATTATAAAATTAACAAAAATAATATAAAACTCATATCCTGGCAAAATAGCCACATGGCAGCTGAAAACCATATATTCCCTTCCCGTTCTCCCACTGTTCCCTAGCTTGTCGTGCATTCTTTCCAAAAGTCGGGACTTTTAAAAAATGCCACGGGACGTGGGACAAATTGTTAAAAATCAGGACGTCTGGTCACCTTATACTACTGTCATCACCCCCATTTTATAAGGGGAAACTGAGGCATAGAGAAGTTTGGATGTTCCTGAAGGTCACAAGGAAGAGACAAGCAGATGGTCGGGCTCCAGCCCCTGTGAAGAGGGCCCCTCTCTGCTGCCTTGAGCACTCCCCAAATTAGCCCTGAACACCAGTAAGCTCAGGAACTGTGTGGGTGGCAGGATGAAAGTGAACAAGGAGAGGGAGGTCCCTGTCCTTGCTGTTGATAGATTGCTACTGAAGATACTAGGTACCTTTTACCGTTGGTTATGCCTACTGTGTGTGAGCCCCTTACATACTTACCTGACCGTGTACGTGGTACCTACTGTGTGCAGATCTGCACTACGGAACTTACTCTCTCTGACTCCAAGGTTGGTATTAGCCTGTACTAGCAGACTCATTCCAGCACAGTCCTGGATTTGGACTGCCTAGCAAGTTTTAAGTAGCTGCGTCATTTGGGGCAAATGATTTAAGGCCTGTCCTAAGTGGTCAGTGATTATCAGCCAGTGTGCCACAGCACACTGATGTGCTGTGAGAGGATCTTAGGTGTGCTGCAAAAATGTTTAGAGGTCATTAATAAAATTATTTTCCAACGAAGTTCAAAACACAATAAGTATATTCTTTTTTAATCTTTGTTGTTGTTGTTATTGTTGTTTAGAGGTCATTAAATTATTTTCCAAAGAAGTTCAAAGCACAGTTAAGTATATTTTTTTACTCATAAGTGTGCCATGGAAATTCAGGTATAGGTTCAAGTGTGCCGTGAGATAAAAAAGGTTGAAAAAGACTTCTGTAGGTGCTGATGAGAGAAATGTGAGGATTAAATGAGCAGGAAAGACTGAGAAGCACTTACACAGCTTGAGTAATGTTACCTGTTACCATTCATGTGTGTTGTGATTCAGATGGATAAGCTCACCAGGTCAAGACACAGCTAGGGGGAGGCAGGGTGACATCTCGCCCGGCCACCGTCCAGTGCTGCAGGGCTCTTTTCATGTGGCACAACACCAGTGAATGCCAGGGTGGCAGGTCAGCTTCTTCCCAAGTAGAAACGCTTGCCATTCCCACCACCTGCACACTCTACTCTGATCCCTGCCCAACTGGGGGCCTCCACTCTAAGGTCTGACTGCTTGCCCTGAAAGGGGCAGACCTAGGCCAGACTCCAGGATGGAGGTTGCAGGCTGGCTGTGCTGTTTGCTGGGACAAGGGAATTTGTGGTAGGCAGTTATTGGGAGGTCTCACCCAAGTGTCACAAGCCAGAAACTTGAGAGCCCTTTCCACTTGGTTCAGCATCCAGGAAAATCTGAGCTCCACAGCTGGGGCCACTCAGGAAATTCTTCACACAGTGCTTATTGAATTGACTCAAACCTGGACTTTCTGTCAAACTTGGGGTCTTAGCAGCCCAACTTGCAGGCGTTTTAAATCTTAGAGCCCAGTTCCCTGGCAAACCTACAGCAGAGAAGTCTGCTGAAATTTCCAAGGTGAAGTTTCAGAGCCAATGAATCGGAGGGCCTGGAGTTTGGGCAGCACTTAAGCAAGGAGGGCTGCAGTGGTGGAATGTCAGGAATGCCCAGGCAGCTGGTCTGTTCCACACCTGCTGCTCCAGGCCAGCCTGCGCTCTGCTTCAGAGCCAGGGTTTCAACCAGAGGCCTTGGAAACACTGGGGCCTCTTTGATCCATGCCTCCCCCTCAGCCCCAAGTTGGGTGCCTTTGAGTGCCGTCCTTAATGCCTCTGGGCCTCACCTCTTCTATAAACAGGCCTGGTACTTACATCCAGGGTCTAGAAGAAACTGGACAAGAGCAACCCTTATTTCAATGCAAAGGAAGTTCCTGACTCCTTTAGGACAGAAACTTCCTTACAAATTCTCTGAGATCTTTGCTCCTCTGTTAGAACTCCTTGGGGGTTCCTACTTTAATTTTTTTTAACAATAACTAAGGTTTATTGAATAGGTATTCAATACCTATAGGGTATCATAGGGTATAGATTGTCAAAATAGATTGTAAGTCACATCACCACTTTAGTACCAACACTTTTGACTTTTGCAGGTAGGCACTGTTGTTAACATACAGAGAAAGATTAACTTCACTACATTGAGATTTTAAAATACTTTGGGATAAAAGATATCCCAAAACAAAACTTACTATATTTCCAGTACCATAAAATGGGATGTTAGTGTTACTAGAAAAGGAAGTGACCTAATAGAAAAAATTTTTGGGTTGGGGCCTTTTGGTCCACGTGGCTAAGGTGCCAGCCACATACACCTAAGGTGGCGGGTTCGAATCCAGCCCGGGCCCGGCCAAAACAACAAAACAACCAAAAAAAGAAAAAAATGGCCAAAGTAAATTTACAGAAGAAAAAAATCAATATACAGTAGAACCTCCATAGTTAACCACCTCCTTAAGTTGGTCTAATTTTCATGGACTGGACACACACCACATGTACGTATCAGTAAGTAGGCCTAGTTCCTTCTGTAAACCATGTCTGTATGCTGACCAGTTTGTTACCATCCCTTGGGTGGTCAGCTCACAGAGATTCTACTGTATGTGATACATTAAAGAAAATGCACTACTTCTGATTTTAAACCAACATCTGCCCTGACTGCATCACCTTTATGGGCCTCGGCCAGAACAGGCCAGCATTTCCCAAATTCTTAAGGACGAGTTTGCCACTTCAAGCCCGGTCTTTGGGCCTTTGAGATGTAGAGCCAGGGAGAGAGGCAAAGAGAAGACAGACCCAAGCAAATAGAAATGGGACCTAACTTATAATGGGCACAGCATGAAGAGCTAAGAAGCCTACAGGGCCATTTCTCAGGAAGCCAGAGAAAAGTTCCTGGAGTGGGGGGCCAAGCTGAGATTGGAGCAGGCAGGAAAGGAGCCAGTGGGACACTGGCTTGGAGGCTGTGGCAGCAAGCTAGGTGGGAGCTCGGAGGCGCACGCGCGTGTGTGTGTGTGTGTGTGTGTGTGTGTGAGAGAGAGAGAGAGAAAGAGCCCCCAGGGCTTCTGCACCTGACTCTAGAAATGAGTAGTTTATTATTACAAACCCTTTATTAATATTATTTTGATGAAGTATAATAGTTCATCAAATGGGACCATAATTTACTTAGTCATTCCCATGGTGTGCATTAGGTTCTTGGAGCTTGTCAAATGGTTATAAATAATGCCACAATGAACATCTTTATACCTAACCTTTACTTCATTAGTCTAAACTTCCAGATGTTTAATTAGTAGGTCAAAGAAAATTACTGGGGTTTTTTTTGTTTGTTTGTTTGCAGTTGGCCAGGGCTGGGTTTGAACCTGCCACCTCCAGCATATGGGGCCAGCACCCTACCCCTTGAGCCACAGGTGCCTCAAAAAAAATTACTGTTTTTAAGGCTCTTGATTTATAATGCTAAATGTTTTCTAAAATGGTTATTTCTTATTTTCAAAATCTTTTTGTTGTGGAAATATTTTAAGTGTACACACAAAAAACAGAGTGGCATAATGGATCCCCATTCCTTATCACCCAACTAATAATCACCAACACTTTGATAATAATTTAGTTTTTCTTTTCTTTTTGTTTTGTTTTTAAGACAGAGTTTCACTATGTCGCCCTCAGCTGTGTTATCACAGCTCACAGCAACCTCAAACTCTTGGGCTTATGCGATTCTCTTGCCACAGCCTCCGAAGTAGCTGGGATGTTTTATTATGTTTTGTGAGATAGTCTCACTCTGTCATCTGGGCTAGAGTGCAGTAGTGTCATCATAGCTCACTGCAACCTCCAATTCCTAGGTTCAAGCAATCCTTCTGCCTCAGTTGCCGTAGTAGCTGGATCTACAAGCACCTATCATCACATATGGCTCTTTTTTCTATTTCTAGTAGAGATGGACTCTCAACTCTTATTTTATTTTATTATTTTTATTTAGTTTTTATTTTTTATAGTTTTTGGCCAGAACCAGGTTTGAACCCACCTTTGGTATATGGGGCCAGCACCCTACTCCTTGAGCCACAGGTGCTGCCCTGGAATCTCAACTCTTACTCAGGATGGTCTTGAACTCCTGGCTTCAAGTAATCTTTCCACCTCAGTCTCCCAGAGTGCTAGGATTGCAGGTATGAGCCACCACACCCAGCCAATAATTTTTAATCTTTATTTTGGGAAAAAGAGGATACTTCAATTTATTTAACTAATCTCTGGTTGTTGACTATTTAGGTTGCTTTACAGTTTTCATTATAAAATACCACAGTAAATATCCTTGTCATAAGTTTTTACACATTTCTCTAGCTAGCTCTTTAAGATAAATTCTTAGGCCAGAGACAATGGCTCATGCCTGTAATCCCAGCACTCTGGGAGGCTGAGGCAGGTGATTACCTGATCTCAGAAGTTCAAGACCAGCCTGAGTAAGAGTGATACCCTGTCTCGACTAAATGTAGAAAAACTAGATGGGCATTGTGGCAGGTGCCTGTAGACTCAGCTACTTGGGGGCTGAGGCAGGAGGAGAACTCAAACCCAGGAGTTGGAGGTTGCTGTGAGCTATGACACCACAGCCTTCTACCTATGGTGACAGAGTGAGACTCTGTCTCAAAAGTTAAATAAATAAATAAATTCTAAGAGAATTTTACAGCTATAGACTAATACATTTTGCAATCATTTTTGCATAATACTAAATTGCTTTATAGAAAATTTGTACCTAATTATTATTCTGGCATCATTGTCTGAAGAGTTTATTTCTTCTTGTCTTTCATAGTTCCTTTTTAATATCTTCTAGCTTACTAAGTGAATAATATTATCTCACTTTTGTTTCAATTTGCATCTTATAATTACCAACAATGTTGAATTTTTAAATATATCTTTTGCCATTTGTATTTTTTCTTATGAAATTGGACCCTTTTTGTTTTTCTTTTGTTCTTTTTCTTTTTGTTCCTTACTGCTCTGTAAGACCTTCTCATATATAAAACATCAGTGGAGTCCCAGCTGGCATTTAAGAAGCATTAATGAATTAATAATGGGACCATTTGCAAATTGTGTGCATGAAGTTTAGGAACCTCAACAAGAAGTAGTGCTATAACTCCAGGCTTTCAAAAGTGTGAAACAGTTACTACACTTAGGTCTATCCAAGGACCAAGACAGATGACTGTATAAAAAAGGTCCTTGACTGGGCGTGGTGGCTCACACCTGTAAGCCCAGCACTTTGGGAGGCCAAGATGGGAGGATCACTGTGTCTAGAAGTTTAAGACCTGCCTGGGCGGTATAGTGAGATGCTGTCTACAAAGAAACTTTTAAAAATTAACTGGGTATGCTGGTGTGTACCTGTAGTCCGAGCTACTCAGAAGGCTGAGGCAAGAAGATCGCTTGAGCCCAGGAGTCTGAGGTTGCAGTGAGCTATGATGATGCCACCACACTCTAACCTAGATAACAAGAGCAAGACCCTGTCCAAAAAAAAAAACAAAAACAAAGATCACTCCACCAATGCTCTGACCTTCAGAGGTAGAGCCAACCCATAGAGATCCAACAAAAAGGTAGGTGGTGACATTAATTCCTTAGCTGAGCCATTTTCCTTTTTGCTTCCATCTCTTGAAGGTGCCTTCAAATGGCCAAATCCAACAGGGAGCCAGAGGCCAAAGGAACTGGTAATGGGCTCTCGTCAGCATCCGGGGGCACAGAACCAGTTTGGGGGCAAACAGAAGATGACCAGACACCCAAAATACTAACTTCTTATCTGGGATATATATTTTTAAACTCATTTCCTTAGTTTATTTGCTTTCAATATTATTTAGAATTTGAATACTTTTATGTCACGGATTTTGATGATTTTTATTTTCAACGTTCTGTTTAGGAAAGCATTCTCCATCCCCAACATTGTGTCATTATTCAAACAAATATTGAGTGTTTTCCCTCTAGAATGTGATAATCAATTTAAAAGACCCAAATAAGCAGAATTTCATTTTAACAGCTTAATTCTTTCCAAGGGAGTGTAAGTCCTTGCACTCCTCCCTTCCGCTCTGTGTAATCAGTTGGTCGGGTTGAATGAGCTGATGTTGCAGGGCACAAACTAAAAAATGTATTGCTCACATCAAAGTGAGTCAGGTGTTATCTTGGAATAACCCCAAACACATCCCATGCCAGAGAGCTGCCATTTGGACGCCTGCCCCGACGGAGGCTTATGGGGCTGCCTTCAGGGCCTCTGTTGACTCAGTCTTCTGTGGGGATGGCCGACTAGCACCAGCTTGTGAAACCAGTCATTAAACAAGACAGGAGTTTTACAGGCTGGCTATTAAACTATGGTAACTTGACATTAGCCATGAGGGTAGAACTTACTCTATGGGCATGAGTGAATCAGGGCTCCCCCCACCCCGATTTTCATTTGGCTTCCCTGCACTGCACTGCTTGCCACCCCTTCTTTTCGAGCACCCAGGAGAGAACAAGGGCTACAGGCTGTTCTGGTCTCTTCCATCTTCCTGCACCACTCCACATCTCTCATCTCTCCCTGCTCCTGCTGGCTGGCTCCAGCAGGGATGAAGAACAAAGGGAGGGATTGGAGGAAAAAGGTTAAAAGTCCTCAATAATTTGTGTTCTTATAAACAGGTTCTGTGAGTGCCCTCTGTTGAGGCAGGTGTGCAAATGCTGGCTGTTCAGTGTGGGAGATACCTCCCGGCCCGCTCTGGCATGCACAACCCGTGGTAGGTAAACTGGGACACCCCTTCTGCTCCTGCTTTTGCAGGGGCCTCTCATCTCTTTCTGTCAGGAATGCCTTCACCTAAGCAGACAGTCTTTTGCAAAGAGGCCCCTTCAAACTGCTCACCCTGGGGCTGTGTTAACCTCTACACCAGCGCTTGGTTCTCGGGAAGCCTGGCACATCCTTACCCAATAGAAAGGAGGAAGCACATTCATCAGAGGCCACCCTCTCTCCTCCAGGCACTGTTGGCAGCTCTAGCCTGTATCCACCTTTGGTCACCCCCAGACTAGAGGCATGTCTTACATGGCAGGTATGTAAGAGGCTCTGCAGGGAACCCTAACCCCCAACTACACAGCAGCTAGATAGCCTGTGAATTGGGGGGGTCCAGGCAGCATCCACCTGAGAAGTCAGTCAGTCTGTTCTTCCTGCAGATACCCCCCAGGCTCCGTAAGAGAGGTTCTCCTAATGCCTTAGGGGGATGCCCCCTTGAGAGAGGGGGGACCCATAGCACATTCTCCTCTTCTGATTTCTTTTGGAGCATCCCCCATTCAATGACTCTCTAGTCATGATGTGGGTGATGGGGCCCAGTATAGTTCCAGCCACCTCTTACCAAGTCCTATCTAGCAGCTTCTCCTCAGAATGTGGAGGTAATTGTCATCTGTTGTCCTCAACAAATCCCATTCCACATGCTGAAAGACAGTCCTCGTCTCTAAAGAGAGACTACAATTGCAGGGCCTCAGTGGAGCTTTGTACTGATAAAGGGTAGTCACCCAAGAAGATAGTTCTTTGCTGAGCAGAGCACCTTGGTGAGTTTTTAGATATGAAAAGAAAAGCCTGGAACCTTTTTTTTTATTAGAAGGCAGCAACAGTGCTATGCACCGTTAACAGTGTGTTGGGGGATGAGAGGGTGGAGGAAATTTCTGGCAGTGATAACTAATATCTATTTTAAGTCATTATGTAACATTCCTAAATCTTCAGCAAAATTCAGCTGCTAATAACTTTCTTGTGTTTGTGTAATTTGGGGAAATCAAGAAGGAAAGAGGCAACCAATGATGGCTAATTTTGTCAACTGGATTAGGCCACTATGTGTCCAGACATTTGCTCAAATATTCTTCCCAAGTGTGGCTCTGAAGGTGTTTCTGAATGAGATTAACATTCGAATCAAGGGTGGGGCTCATCCAATCAGTTGATGGCTCGACTAGAACCAGAATAAGAGAGAATTCCTTCTGCCTCACTTTTTTCTGCCCTGCTTTTGGACTGAAGCATTAGCTCTTCCTGGTTCTATAGCTTTACAATTACAGATCTTGGGATTTGTCAGTCTCTATAACTGATGAGCCAGTTCCTCATAATCAGTCTGTGTGTGTGTGCACACGTGTGTATGTCCCCATGCAGTGCATGTGTGTACGTATGTGTGTGTTGGGGTTGCTGAGTTTCTTCCAGTTGTAGGAGCTTTAGCAGATTCAGTTAAACATGAAGAGAGGAAAGGTGGTCTCCGAAAACTGACACACTTAAACAGCCAGTCTTTATGGTGGTAACCCTGGAGGCAGGACATAATTTAATTTTGTTTTCTTTTCTTTTTTTTTGAGATAGGGTATCACTTTGTCCCTGGGACTGGGCTAGAGTGCCGTGATGCCATCAGGGTTCACTGTAACCTCCATTTCTTGGGCTCAAGTGATCCTCCTGCCTCAGCCTCCTAAATGGCTGGGACTATAGGCACCCACCACAATGCCTGGCTAATTTTTCTATTTATAGTAGAAATGGGGTCTTGCTCTTACTCAAGCTGGTCTGAAACTGATTTCAAAGGATCCTCCCACCTTGGCCTCCCAGAGTGCTGGGATTACAGATCTGAAGCATTGGACTCTGCCCTAATTTTGTTGTTTTAATCAAATCTGAGGGTCTTTGATTTTTAGCAAGGAAACCGAAGTTGGTTATGTACTGTTAACTACTGTAATGGCTGGACTCTCCCTTACCCACATGCCATGTGGTCAACTTTATGTTTTCTTGTAACCTGTCTAGCCTTTCTTTACCTACGCTGTATTATGTCTGCTTTTATCTTCTACAGTGGTTTGGAAAGGAGACGTCTCATTTTGAATGCTATTAATTATCTTTATTAGTTTTTGTTTTCATTCTTAAGCTATACTTTTCTATACTTACAAATCTATCAGTGTTTAGAACAACATAGGACATTTTCCTCCCACAAGAGCAGGAATTTCACACGGTCACCCCACCTGCAACTCACTCTCATACCGGTGTCAGTTGGTGTGGTGTGCTCCCGGCTCATAAAGCCCCACTCTCCTTTGTGAATAACATCAGTCACCTGTCTCTTCTGGCTCTGCACCCAATCCTGTGTTTATAAAACTTGTGTTTATAAAGCCTATTTCAGTATCTTTGGGATTTCAGGCTTTGCGTGCAGTTCGTGTATTTTTGTTTGTGTTTGTTTTGTTTGCTTTTCCTATTCTTGAATCCTTAATTTTGTTTCTGTTATCTGATTCAGAGAAGACTTGGTAGTAATTTTTTTCTGGAAGAGCACCCAAGTGCTGCTCCCTCCAAGCACTTGTGTATCGGAGAGTTGTTTTCTTTTGCTGCTCCCTGGGTAATAAATACCTAATGAAGCCTGATGTGCTCCTCATCTTCGGGAATGCAGTGAGTGGGGACTAGGGCAGAGAGAGAGGACTATGTGCGGCCAAGGGGAGACGGTTAGGCCAGGACTCTGTCGGCCACTGCGCACCCTCACGTCTGGCAGCCCTTGTATAAAATTCATTCTGAACCTACTGCCCAGGCACTTCCTGGACTCCCGAAGCCATGATTCTCACAGTGCACTGTGCAAGCAGCTGCTAGGGGCTCTTCTCAGAATCCCAAGTCGCACTCATTACCAGGGGAGAGCTGCAAGCCTGTATTTCCGCTGCTGCCCGGCAAGGCTGATACTGATGCCGATGCTGTTGGTCCGCGGACCACGCTTTCCAGCTCACAGAACCCCATGGTCACTGATGCTCCCCGTGTCTTCTGTGGGGGAGGGAGGGCCCAGGGCAGGAGCTTCTCCCCCTATCCTTTCCTCACCCTTCTTACCCCAAGACATGAGAGCCCTGCCGGGTGCCTCCCCATCCCCTTCCTACCTCTTTCCCTGCCAAGGTAAGGGAGCTGGGGCAGGGTCAGAGGGTAACGGATCCTGGGTTCAGTGGTAGAGGCAGAAAGGAGGGACAGGGTCTGCTCTCTGCCTTCGTTCAACACACTCAGCACATGTTACACACCTGCAGGATTCGGGAAACCAGGTGGCTTCTGCTCTGCACAGGGCTATGTCTGATGCAAGGGGTGAGTGACAGCTTGTGGCTGGATCATAGCAAGGCACTGGGTGCTTGGGAGGAAGGGAGGAGAAGGAGGAAGGCGCCTGGAGACCAGGCATAGGTCAGAGAAGGCTCTGTGGGGTGCTGCACCTTGAAGTTGGCATGAGCTAAGTGGAAGGAATAGGAAAGGGGGTGCCAATTGGTGGGAACAGGTCACACGCTACGCTACAGGGGCACTGAGATACTTGAGCTGGGGCAGCGGGTGAGGGCTCCGTGTGCCTGGAGCCCAGCTGGGGGTGGTAGAAGGGGTGAGTGACAAGACTGGAGACCCAAGCCTGTAACACCTCAGAGACTGTATGTCCAGCCAAGAGTCAGGGAATAAAACTCCCCTAAGCTTCACACCATTGCATTTTAGGCAAATGATCTTAGCTCTGACTTTACTAACCTCTTAAGGGCACCCCTGGGTCTCTCTGAGCCAACACCCTTGTCTTCCCTCCAGGCTGCTTGTGAGAGGAGCCCTGCTCCCTCTCCCAGTCTCCTGTGCCTTTGTTTCCCAGCTAGGTCACCTTGCTACCCTCTGCCCTTCACTAGTTCACTCCTGCGCATCTGTGAAACCTCTTCTGCCAACTTTCCTGAGGCAGAGACCAGATCTTGTCTATCTGCCTGAAGTGAGGGACTGGGCATGCTCACTTGGTTATCTGATGCTTTATGCAGTGACAGCCTATGGGATCTGGGGACTGTTGCAGGACCTCTGAGATGCCTGACTCTCCCTCCACCCTGACTTACCTGCTGTTTCCTTTGCTTTGCCTCTGGCTGGGTTCAGGGTCCCATTGCCCAGCCAGCTCCGCGCTGGAGCCCGCTTCCCCAGACACACACCACCACCCCCCAGCCAGCTCTGCACAGGAGCCCACTTCCCCAGACCCCACCAGCCAGCTCTGCACTAGAGCCTCTTTCCCCAGACAGCTCTGCACTGGAGCCTGCTTCCCCAGACACACATACACACACACACACACACACACACACCCCGCCCCAGACAGCTCTGCACTAGAGCCTGCTTCCCCAGACACACACACACACACACACACCCGCCCCAGCCAGCTCTGCACTGGAGCCTGTTTCCTCAATCCTCCCCAGTGCCTCTTCTGCTGCACCTACTGAACTGGGGGCTGTGCACTTATTCAAGCAGTGACACTTCTGGCTGGGAAGTCACTAGTGAACTCCCTATCATCCAAGCCATACTTTGGCCCAGCACACCATCCTACCTTGCCGCTCACAATTTCTGTCTTGATTTGTGTCCTGGTGTCCTTAAGCCCACAGCCCAATCACTGCCCCTCTGCACGTCTTAGGAAAAGACCCTTTTCTTGTCCATCTTTGTCTGTCAGGCTGACTCTGGTGCCTTCTCTGTTCACTGACCTCCCCTGATACATCACTCCAGTTGGTAAGGCCTCTCCTCAACCTCAGAGCTCTGCACAGCACACACTGGGCAGGTATACATGATCCCATGAGGTCATCCCACATTCCTCTTCATGCACAGTGCCTGGCACAGAGCAGGGACCCAGAAATATTTACTCAATGAGCATTCAAATGTGATCTCTTCTTCCTAGCAAAGTTTTGTGAAGGCAGGGTCCCTGTGCTTTCCATGCCTCAGCTGACACTATGCCAGATATATTTGTTTACTGGTAGCTCGATACCATCAGTCTGGTACCAGCCCCTTTAAGTGAGTTGAACACACATGCAGGCCACAGATTTTTTTTAAAGCCCAATGTGTAAGTCCTAGTAGCTTTCTGGAAAAGATCAACAGGAGAACTTTCTATGATGATAGAAATGTGGCCTGGTAGGGTAGCCATTAGACACACATGGCCACTGAACACTGAAAATGTAGCAACTGAGGAGCTGAATCTCTATTTGTATTTCATTAAACTCAGGTAGCCACATGTGGCTGGTAGTGGCTCCTTCTTAGACAGCACAGCTCTAGACTATTCCCAATCCACCTGCTACAACCTCTGCTCCTCGGTCCCTCCCCTCTAGGCCCCGACCCTTCCCAGGGGTATCCTCTCCTTGCATCTGACCTTTCTGTCTGCCAGCTGGGTGTGGATCTGCTTTTCTGCCCAGGCTCTGTGCTCTCCTCCAGCATGGGTCTGCCCTCGGGCCAGACGGGGCCTGTGAGGGTATCAGAGCTTGCATATGGCTCAAGAATGTGGGAAATGTAGCATATTCTGTACAGTCACGGGAATGTCCCCTTCTCTTATTTTTTAGTCATCTCCACCTGCTCTTATGTGTGCCTCCCGCTGCCCCGGGGTGAGGACAAGAAGCAACTTTGCTCCAGGAAGTTTTTGGGAACACAGCCGTGGGCATAAGAGAAGCAGACTCACAGGGTGATTGCATCAATCTTATTTTCCTTAGATAACAGGTTTAAAATGCCCACTTCAATAGAAAACAAAACAAGTGACAAGACTGTGATGTCCTTTGTATATTTACTATGGTGCAGCAAGATTTTCAGCTCTAGGTACACTCCTTCCAAGAAAAACAAAGGACATCCCCACACATGACATGGAAGACAATTCTTCATTTCTCTGACAGTGACTTCTTGAATTGCAAATATAATAAATAAATAGAAAATATATCTTTGTCCATGGTGAGGGCTATAAGAAATGTTTACATACAAAACACTATACATCTAATGCCCAAAAAAGAACCAGCTGTTTGGGCAACAGTAAAAATGACAAGCATTATCAGAGGAATGTTGTTTTCCTTAAAGGCCTAACTCACTTTGACTGTTAGGCAGAGAAAGACCAAGAATGATTTTGTAAGCAGTAAGTACAACATTTGTGCCATCAAGAAAAATGCCTAGACATTGGCTCTCAGTGAATAGTTTAGCAAAGAAAGTTTTATGTACAGATCCTGAAACCCTTAAACATATGTACAACTCTGAAAACTTTCAAATAGATAATTTTTTTTTTTTGATGAACTGAGTCAACATTCCTGGCCCCTTGAAAGTGATCACATCCTAAATGGTTCACAGTGTGAGACCCTTGCATTGAAAAAGTTTGAAAACTCAATCTGTAGATAAGAAGGACATGAGGTCATTTTAACTTTCCTCCCTGACAGCACTCCTCTCCCTGGAAGAGGTCCTTCCTGTGATTTTGGCCTTTGAAACAGCCATATCTTAAATGTCAGAGACCCACTGTCACCTCCCAGTTTGGTGGGAAAGATCTCTCTGGCAGTTGGGCAGGCAAAGAGATAAATGTAGCTCCTTAGAGACTGGGGAGCCCTTGTGAGTGAGTGTAAACCACAGTTAGAGTTCTCCCTTTCCCAGGAGCCCTTCAGCTTGTTCTAGAGCAGATGTTTGAGAGAGCAGGACACTGAGCAGCTGCTGAGAGGGACTAGAGGTTCACCCCACAGCTGCTGAGACCCCCCCCCACCAGGATCAACCACACTGGCTCACCAGGGCTGAGAGAGCGAGCAGGGTGAAGCCCACAGCACCCCCATGACCAAGGCCAGGGCTGGCCAGTGTGCACAGAGGAGCAGGAAGGGGACAACACGGCCAGTGATCGCTCTGATTCCCTTCAAGGAGACTTTGTCACCATTTCCGGGAGCTACTTGAGGGGTGTGGGGCACCCTGGGCAGGTGGCAGAGGCAGTGTGGTGTGGCAGCAAGTGCTGCAGTAGGCTC
>NW_003852406.1:32635158-32712198 GCF_000181295.1 Otolemur garnettii | reverse complement strand
GGTCTTGTTCCCTGCCTTGCAGTGTGAGTATGTCCTGCCATCTCTGGTCTTGTTTTCCCTGTCTGTACAAGGAAGGCGTCTGACCAGATCTTTTCTAAGGTCCTTTCCAGCTCTAGAATTGCAGACTCAGTGAGTATGCAATTCTACATCTTTGGGTCCCCTGGGTGGAGTGTAAGAATGAGGCCCCAGCAGGTGCTCTCTTCAGTGGAGACAGAAATGGGACTAGCTGGGCCCACCCCACAGGCCTGGGGGCACACTCAGCCCAGCCCACTCCCTCTGGCACACTTCTCCATCATGAGGGCCTCAACCCCAAGCCACTCCAGAGGCTACCTCATCTCTCCCCTCAAAGGCCCCACTGTCATCCTGCAAACATGCTGCCTCCTCCTGAGAGGCCTCCCTGACCACAGAGCTCGTGCCATCCCCACCCCTGGCTGGGCGCTGGTCCCTATTCTATCTCTCTGTCACTTCTGTGCCTGGTGTCACAGCACACAGGCCTGATAGCCCAGCCCACTTGACTACAAACCCTGGGCACAAGCACTCCATTCAGGGTGCCCTGCATCCCCAGAATCATGGGTGTCAGCTGGAGAGATGTTCTCATCCACTGCTAGGTTCCAGCTAACATGTGAAATGCCATAGACTTTTGGAATCTCAGAACTGAAAAGGCCTTTGAGGGTCACCCAGTCCTAGTCCCATCCTGCCACCCAAAGTCTCCCAAAAGTTGAGACACTGCCAGGGGTGGGCTTGCCTCTTCCCCCAGGATGGTAGGTTCCGTTCTGGTGAGCTATCTGCACAGCAGCTCCTATCCTGGGAAGGGTAGTTCCTGCTTACAGGTAGGAATGATTTCCCTAAAGCCAGGGCTCCATTTCCTGCATCTGCCACCCTCATGCATCTGCTAGGGACCAAGGAAATCTGTGAATGGCCAGCCCTTGGGGCCACATCCCAGCTGGGTCAGGGACCTCTGTAGGTAGCACAACCCAGGTCTCCACAGGTGGTCCCCACACCCCCACTGAAGAGGCACAGATAGAAGAGAAGCACCCTAGAGGCTGCAGGAAAGAGGCGGCTCGCTGCAGGGGCCCACGCTGCCCCTGGGGCTGCAGGTAGATACTGGAGTAGGGGCAGGTGGCAGCACCAAGTCTCTGAGGTCCTTCCCTTGCCCATCAGGGCTGACACATACTCCCAGGCAGCTGCTGGACAGGGGCTGGGGGAAACAGCCATACTGCTCTGGTCTGCTGCCCAAATCACTGTCACTGTCCACACCAGGTGGCCATGGGTGGCAGCTTCTCACAGTTTCTTCTTCCTCACCACAGGGATGGGCACAACCTGAAAGATTTTGGCCTTGTGGTCCTCAGTGTCCAGAGTAACCCAGATGGGCCGGAAGCTGCCTTTGAAACCAATGAAAGCCATTTGCTCTGAAAAGCAATGATGAGTGACATGAGCAAAATCCCTGAGAATGGCAGCCCCCACCCCTTCCCAGGGCTCCCCATCACCATTCTCCTGCCCCCATCAGGCACCCCCCCATCCACAATTGACTGTGTCCCTCTGGGAAGAGCTCGGCCGATTGCTCCTGACATTTGTTCATAGGGGGCGTGCAAGGTCGCACCTGAGCCCTGGGGCCATCTAGGCAGGCGGTGGCTCTGCTTCACATAGTGGGAGATGGGACAGAGTGGGAGGGAGGACACCCCAGCCCACCCTTCACTTTGCACCAACCCCACGGTCACTAGCAAGTCCCTGCCCCTCTCTGCAGCCCAGTGTTCCCATCTGACAAATGATGGCGTTGGCATGAGAGATCTCTTCCTCAGCTCTCCCCCTCTGTGGCTCTAGAAGGAGGGTCTGAGAAGTGAAGGCACCTGTCCACGGTCATGGAGTAAACGGCACAGCCCAGATTAAATCATGAGACCCCAAACCCACACAATGCTCCCTGTCTTTCAGAGGTTGAGCATCCAGCAGGCCTAAGAATCCATGTCTATATTCAGAAACAACCCGCCTGGCAGGCAGCACACATTTGTCACCACTGGGCAAGTGCCACTCAACTTAGGTCACCTTACATACATCAGCTTTTGGCAACAGGATCTTAATTTAAAAGACAGAGGTCCCAAAATAATCCCAGGCCTGGGCTGGAAAAGACACTTCTCTTTTCCTGGTATTCTCCTTTGGCTGGTTTGAAGGGCTTTTGTTGTTTCTAACTTTTTTCTAGTCGCTGCCTGGGACAAATGTCCCCCATGATGGCCTTCTGGTGTTGAGTTCATCGTCAGGCTGGGGCAGTAACTAAGAAGCCTGATCTGGATCAAGGAGAGTAGGCCCCAAATCCTGACCTTAAGAAAGTGAGGGAGAAGGTTCCAACTTGCAATTAGCTTTAATTAGCTAACTCTCAGCATCCTTATCTTACGTGGAAATAATAGTACCTGCCACCCCTGTTACTAATGAATAAGTGAGATAATCACGAAATGTTCAGCCAGGTGCAGGGCTGAGCATCCAACAGCAACCATAGTCACAGCTGCCACTATCATCCATGGAGCTGCTCTACGCCTAGAGGACTCTGTCTGAATCAGATCTGAGGATAAGGTGTGTCCAGTGACAGTTCTTCCAGCATAGCCTGCAAATCTGCACTAGGCTTCGCCACAGACGAGCCATGCCTTGTCTTAGACAAGACAGGTAGATTCTCTGGGCTTTAACTTTCTCTTTCTCTACCTATCTCAGAGGAACAAGTAGGAGCTTCACAAACTGCAAAGGTCTGCATGAATGGTGGCCATCAGCTGGGATGCCAAGGCATCCTTCCTAAGCCGAGGAAGAGATAAGGCCCCAGCCAGGCTGCACAGCAAGAACCAGGGAGGAGCATTAGAGAAAACCATCTCTCTGATGATTCTTTTATAGAATAAAGAGCTCATGTGCTGAGCAGCTGAGTGAACAAGTCAAGCAAGTGGACAACTCTCCCTTGTAAGGGAAACAGGTGGCTTGCGACCATCCATCCCAGTAGAGCTTTAGCTGTGTTGAGGATGCTGAGACTGTGCCCAAGGTAAGTGGGAAACACTGTTACAGACCGAGCAAAAGAAAACGGCAGCCTCTATGCCTGGTGTTTGCCTTCTTTAGCCTTATGGTCAGTTTAAACCCCAGTCCGAACTCTTACCTTTCAACTTGAGGCCCTTGTCTGCCCCAAGCTTTTCCAGCACTCTGGTCCATGGACCCCTGGAGACGTATCTTCCCTTCGAGGCCATAAGGACTATGGAACTGAGTGAGAAGGGGCTGGTTAGATGACTGGAGTGGGAGAGCAGACTGTAGCAAGGGTGCCTGGGGAGGGCCCTAGTGTGTGGTGGGACGCGACTTAGCTGGCCCAGAGGCCCAGCTGGGGATTCAGGAAAGGGCAAGCTCTCCTGTGTGCCCAGCTGACAGGCTCTTTCCATGAGGTGACTGGCGCCCCAAGTGCCCTCCCACACGTCTGGCCAGAGTTGGCGCCCATGGCCTTCTCCAAGCCTAGACTCAGCACTCTGCTTTCACACGCCTATCCCCAAGCAGGACAGAGTACGTGCACAGAGCACACAGTCTGGGCAGCACCCACACCAGATGGGGCTCCCAAGGGGACTTCAGTGTGTGTGAATGTTCTTAGTTCTGCCTGGCTGGGCCAGACAGAAATAAGCTGGGACAGAAGAGCAGAAGCAGAGGGGGATGAGGAAGAGGAGGTGAGGGAAGGAGGGCAGAAGCATCTGTCAAATCATAGAGCCACTCAGAAGTCCCCTGGGATCTGTGTGCACCAGAGCAGGCCTTCCAGACCAGAATCTGCTCTAGTGAGTCCCCCAGGTGAGAAGCTCATGCAGGTGGCCAAGAGCTTACTCAGGTGGCTGAGAGCCCTGTGCCCTCTCCTGGGGCCCGTGTTGCTTTTGTCTTCTGATGATGTTACAGGCTTTGAACAGCCCAGAGCCACCTCCCATGAGCTTCAGGAAGGGCCAGGCTTGAGACCTTTCTGGGAAGAACACGGTACAGCTAGCACCTGCTCAGGGTGACCTCTGATGTTCATGTCACCTCTCAGGTAGGCAAGACAGGGTGACTGCCTTCATTTAGTAAATGGGGAGACTCAGGCACATGATCACAAGCATCTAAGAAGACCAGCCAAAGGGGAACTGGGTCTGGGAGGGGCAGAGGTCTAGGACAGCACATGTGCCAGCCCGAAGGTCCCAACTTGCAAAATTTCAACCTGAGAATGAGGATTGTCTGCTCCCTTCCTTGGGTGACCCGGAGTGTGTTCAGTGTGGTGGTGGCAGACTCAGCAAGCCAGCCAGACGGCAGGGAGTGAGCAGCCCCCTTGGGAACCAACACGGGTAGAGACTCAGTGGGGCTTGCAGCCCAGCTCTCCAAGGAGCTTCCTAACCATAGACCATAGGTCAGACATGGGAAAATTGCATGGGATTCTGGGAGCTGTTGTCACCCCCATTTGTTTTCCATCAGGAGCTGCAGAAAAGCTTTTAAACTGTTGAGGCCTGTTGAGGCCTGGTGTGCAGTCAGGGCAGGCAGGAGGGAGGCTGCTGCGGGAGACCCAGCCTGGAGGGTGGGTGGGGTGAGACTGGTCCATTAAGGCCAGGGGCTCAACACAGATGTGTCCTTGACTTTGGCTTCAGGCTCTGTTTCCAGGGGGATAGTTCTCCACTGTTTCATTTCAGAAGGGAAGCTAATGGCCCTCTGGTAGAGCTCAGCCTCCCTGCCCTGGTCCCCTGGACTCACATAGGGGTCATACCCTGCAGATGGGGATCTGGGTTAGCCCCCAGGAGGGGCACAGGCTGAGGGGTCTTCTGGTACCACGACAGCCTCCTGATGGTGCTCAGAAGCCCACCTGCCCACACTGAGAGCCTCCCTTTGCCTGGTATGTTATCCTTGTGGCCCCCAAGTCCCTGCACCAGTGAGCACAAGGTCCCCCACAGGGTGACAGGGAAGAAGCAGCTCCAAGAAGCCATCCTTAATATTTCTGGTGTCAGTAGCTACTCTTCTCTCCCTGGGACCAGTAGTGTCCCTGTGGATGGGGTGAGAGGGTAAGACAGGACCTGCCTGGCCCATTCTCTGCTACTTTCCCAGGAGGTCAGAGAGGGGTCTGGGTTCCCCACACAGACCTTGGTCTGGATCCTTCAGTTAGGGCTTTCCATGGGGAGGGGCGCTGGAACTGAGAGGAGCCTCTCATGCCATCCTGAACAGAGCAGCTCAACTTTCTACAAGCTTCTACAACCTGTTTCATTTCCAGAAAAAGTACCCTGGCCAAAAGGCATGAAAACTACTGAAGTCTAGAGAATTGGTGAATCTCCACCTTCCATGTGAATCTGCGCGTGAGAAATATGACACTAACGCAGCGTCTGAGGGGGACGTGGAGCAGTACCACATGTGAGTCTGGGTCCAGTCTACCCCATGCCCAGGATAAAGGCGGCACCTGGGGAGCATATTAGTTTCCATCCAGTGACTATTTACTCAGCACCGTCCATGTGGCAGACACCATGCTAAGCACTGAGACCTTCCAGCAGGCTGTGGTTCCCAAGTGGTTTCTATATGCATTTAACCAGCCTGGTTCTAGGCTAGAAATGCAAAAGGATGGAGACATGGCCCCAGGTGACAAGAAAGATGCACTCTTAATGGGCAAGAGACATGGCACTAGTCTTGCTGAGAGTCATGCTGTAGTAGAGGCCGAACTTTTTATTGCATTGGAAGAGGCCTCACTGAGGAGGTGGTATGTTTGTTAGACTAGAAAGGTGGTGGGGTGTTACCAAAGATTGCTAATGAGAGGACACAGGTGGCTCCTACATTCAAGAAGCTCACACCAGTAGCCGGTACGGAAGATAGATTCAGGTTGGGGTGACTGCAAGAGGGTGGCCCACCAGGAGGTCATGGAAACAGTGCTGGTGACCACAGGGAGGGCCCAGACAGGGCAGCAGTATAGAGGCTAAGAATTCAGTTCCATACGAAACACGGAGGTGGCCTTTTCCAAGTAGCAGTTGGATGTGAATGTCTGGCACTTAGGAAAGAGATCTGGACTGGAGATCTCAGAAGCCACCAGTGTTTGGATCTTACTGAAGGTGTGGGAGGGGATGAGATCATGCCGGGCGTGTGTGCAGTGAGGAGGGATGGGGGCCAGGGCAGCCATCCCATTTGTAACAGGGCAGCCTTGGACACCTCAGCCTGACCTAAATTCATTGCAACCCTGGCTCCGGCATGAGAGTCAACAGGCCCAGAGGCTTCCCCAGGCTGCACTAGGGTTTGTGGCAGATGGCAGAGACTCCATGAGCCTTCTCAGACTGGTCTTTGACAAAGGCCTTGGGGAGGGGGAGAGGGAGGGGCCGGGGCCCTGGCCCAGGGTCCCACTAGCGGAGGCAGGGACTCACTTGTCGGGGATGGCTGCCATGTAATTGAAGAGCTGCCATGGGATGCCCTGCAGAATGGAGTTCCTGAAGCTCGCATGGCTCAGCACATGCCCTTGGCGCCCATCGATCACAACCACCTGGATGCCATCTTCTGAGCTGGGGAACTTCCTCCCATCCACCTGCAGAGCCAAAGCACCCAGGTGTAAGGGGGGAAGCCTAGAAGTTCCTTTGTGTGGGAGGTATCCAGACAGGACCTAAAGATAGAGGCTGTCCATGCAGCTGCTCAAAGCACAAAGGCCATTCATCTCAGTCCCTCATAGCTCTCTGTAGCAGGCTGAATAGTGGCCCCAAAAGATGTGCCCACCTGGAACATGTGAAAGTGAACTAGTTTGGAAACAGAGTCTTTGAAGATAAAATTTCAAGTCAAAATCATTGAGGGTTTTTAGGTAGGCCCTAAATCCAAGATGGGTGCCTCATAAAAGAAAAGTAGAGGGAGATGTGTGAGCAGACTCTCCCTCAGAGGTGCCGGGGGCCAGGCTGCCCAACTGTGAGAGGAAGACGTTCTTATGTTTTGGCTGCAGCCCCCCAGCCCCAGGGGCTGATGCTGCTTCCGGATGAGCAGGCCCAGGCCTTGCAGGGGGCCAGAGCCACTCACCTCAATGTAAGCAAAGTCATTCCGAAGGTGGAAAAAGTGCTGCTTGAAGCTCTCCATCTTTACTTCCAAGAAGTGGTCCTTCGTCTTCTGAAAGACAAATAAAACCCACCATGGTGGTCAGATCCGGGCAGTCATTCCCTCATTCCCACGCCCCCCAGGAAAGGGTTTGTGGAACTGAGCAGACATCCACACAGCAGCCTAACTGGGTCTGGGCCGGCTGCAGGCCCCGGGCCCCTGCCAGCCACTCACCAGCTGAGGCCCAGAGAGCTTCTTGGGCATCGGCACGTCCACGACGGCCCTCTCAGTGAACTTGGGGTAGGCTGAGGCCGTGCAGTCGCTGACACCTGCATTCTTTGGGATGAGAGCTTTGATCTTTATTCTCTCGCAGCCTTTCACAGAGCAGAAGGCAAACTTCTCTCTCTCGTTCTGAGCTTTCAACCTCAGCAGCAGCAGCCTGTGCATGGAGACCAGTGGCCATTCCTCAGTGTCTGAAACCTTCCCCGCCCCTCCCGCCCTGAGACATCTGCAATGCACTCATCATTTACTATGTGATTAGAGCCAGTGGCCTTATAAGATAGAGTCGTGTCCACCAGAAGGATGTATATAATTGGAGAAATTTTAAAAAAACAAGCACATTGGGGAAAAGCTAATAATGGCAACTGTGCTCTGACAGGAGCTCCATGCCATGCCACACACTTACTGTGGAGCCACTCATTATCCCACTGAATCCTCACACAGTCCTGTCCAGTCTGTACCATTATCACCCTGATTTCCTAGATGGGGAAAGCATGGCTCAGAGACATGAAGTGACTTGCCCAGGAGACCACACGGCTGGGAAATGACAGAGCTGGGGTTTCCATCCCATCGTAGTGCCTGGTGAAGAAAAGCTCTGAGTCTTCCTAACTCTGGTCTTCTCCAAACCATAATTTATTCCAAATATTGTTTTATAATTTATTAAAAATAATTATTATGAAGAAAGCTGGCTCTGTGGTACAGGGAATCAGACTGGAGAAACTACAGCACTAATTTGGGAGTCATCGCAACTGTTCCTTCAGCTCAGAAAAAATGCTTTCAGGCTTCGTCCCATGTCTGAACATTAGCAGATGTGAAACGGGTGATCTGGCTCAGGTGCTTTCCAAGACCCACCCCTCCTCGAGCCCCAGCGGACCAGGCCACCCTGCCACCGTGACCCCCTGTGCCCACCACACAGCAGGGGCACACGTCGGACACACAGAGGGCCATGTGCCTAACGGCTACCCAATAACCAAGAAGAGTCTCCCTCTCACAAGACCCAGGGGATCTTGTGCACTACTGGCTGGTGTTCAACTGGAAAGTTGCATGACACTGGGGCTAGTGCCACTATTTTGTGCCATAAGGAGCTGGGAGAAGAAGGCAGGGCACAGCAAGAAGTGGATACAAGAGGCAGACTCTGCGAGTGGAGTTTGAGAGTGTGAGGAGGGAGAGCGACCCAGACAGTCGGTGGCTGCCTCACATGATCCCTGAGTAAAGCAGCAGTTGCTAGAAAGTTCTCTGCCTGGAGTGGCGCTCTCCGTCGGCATTCTATGCCCTGCATAGATCTGGGGGGTAGGTGGCCCCCTTAGAGCAGTTTGGTGGGGGGCAGGGGGGTGCTGCCCATGGCCCCATCTCCCCTGGAGGTTCCCAACATGTCCAAAAGTTCCCACTTCTGGGACCAAGGCACAGAAGTGGGACGGGTGCTGGGGCTTCTGCACAAGACTTAACAGCACTCGGGTTTCTTTGTTGCCATGATGTATCAGTTGATGTGGGCTGGGAGGGACCTGAAAGGCCATCTAGCCCATGTCTCTGGTTTTACAAATAGCAGCTGCCTTCCTCAACTCTGACCACGACTCAGATGTGCCCAAGTCAGCTGAATTGTGAGGTTTGGGGACGTATGAGCCAAACACAGACCTCTGCCAGCCTCCAGCTCAAATCCCTGCTGTGACGAGGTCACATTTCAGAGCAGCACTCCGAGGCTGTACACCTTCCACACCAGATGGATTTATAATTCAGTAGCCCCTGGCTTAGGTGGTATTTGATAAACTCAGCTATCCAGGATTTTTTAAAACTGGAAAAACTGAGAGATGATTCAGAGCTTATCTATTTCAGACTTTGGGATTCCTTCGCATTTAGCCTCTTTATTTTTATCACCCCTAATTACAGCAAACTGGTTGTCAAAAGTAGATAGGTTGCTGCTAATGGCAGGTGTTCTCAATCTTAGAAAAAAAGGACCACAGATTTTTAAGGTAGAAATATTAAAAACATCCCTGAGAATTCAAAAAGCCTAAGAGTGCAGAGCTCTTCTCCCTAGAAACAAACATCATATAACTCCACCCATGGTCCCTTGGGTGTCACGGACCTGAAGCAGAGGCTCCTAGTCCTTAGGCCTAAAGATAAACCACACTGCCAACAAAACATGCATTACACAGCAACATCTGCTTCTGGGAATAAGGGGACAAATTACAGGTTTTGTTTTTTGAGACAGTCTCACTGTTGCCCTCCGTAAAGTGCTGTGGCATCATAGCTCATAGCAGCCTCAAACTCCTGGGCTCAAGTGATCCTCCTGCCTCAGCCTCCTGAGTAACTGAGACTATAGGTGCCCGTCACAATGCCCAGCTAGCTTTTCTGTTTTTAGTAGAGACAGGGTCTCGCTCTTGCTCAGGCTGGTCTCGAACTCCTGAGCTCAAGCAATCCACCTGCCTTGGCCTCCCAGAGTGCTGGGATTATAGATGTGAGCTACCATACCTGGCCCAAATCACAGATCTTAAAAGATTTTGATCAAAACACTGGCAGTTTCCATTTGAAAAATTCACATTGTTTGTCCTATTTCCCACGATCCTAAAGAAGAAGAAAATCTCCATGATTGGTGTCACAGAGACTTTACCTTATTCAAATTTGGTTTCTTAATCATAATATTTCCAACATTCCATCTAATTCCTCCTCCTCTGGTTTTCATATGGACGTTTGGGGAAGTGAGGAGCTGCCCTGACTGGTGGGTGTAGGGTACGTGTCGGGGAGCAGGCTCTCTAGTCAGCCTTTGTACCTGAGTTTGGAGGCTTAGCTATCTGTAGGGAGCAGCAATTGCTCAGTGCTGCCCAGGGCCAGCGAGGTCAAGATGGTTTATTAAGCTTTTCTCCATCAGCACTAAAACTGGACCTTCCTTCTTCACCACCAGCGTGCCTGTCCCACAACTGGCTTAGAACTTGTGTGGGAAATGAAGGGTATTATTTATTGCTCCCCCATCCCAAATTTTACTTATGCTTTTGATTTTTAAATTTTAATTTTCCCTAGTCTAACTGATAAAGCCATAGCTCTCTTTATAAAAGAGAGAAAGAGGTAACATTGTTAGTCTTCCTCCGGCTTCGGTGGGTCTGGACATTCATTAAGCAACAGATAGAAGAACAGAACTCTCCTTGCTTTTCTGGTTCTGTTAAAACGTTTCTTTCAGGTTAAAAAAGGAGATAACCCTCTGACTTTTCACAAGGTCTCCAACAGATGACCCAAGCACTCCCCCCACCTGCGCCCCCTGCGCCACCTCCCAAGCTACTCCAGCACCACACCTGGACTGCAACACTGCCACCCTTGTCCACCTTCGGGGCAGCCCATCTGCTCACACATGCTCTTCTTTTTTTTTTAGACAGACAGAGTTTTAAGATGTCACCCTTGGTAGAGTGCTGTGGTGTCAAACTCTTGGGCTTAACTGATTCTCTTGCCTCAGCCTCCAAAATAGCTGGGACTACAGGAGCTCGCCACAATGCCCAGCTATTTGTTGTTGTTGTTGTTGTTATTGTTGTTGTTTAGCAGGTCCGGGCTGCGTTCGAATCTGCCAGCCCTGGTGCATGTGGCCAGCACCCTAACCACTGAGCTACGAGCACCAACCCATGCACACTCTTAATAAAGTTCTGCTATTAACTCTACGCAGCCTGGTTCTTTGTGGCTCCTTTCTATCTCCTGATATCCAACAAACATTTTATCAAGTTTCCTCAATATTAGAATAGAAAATTTGTCATAAAATGGTCTCTTACTTTTCTCCTCAAAGTGTTTGGTATCAACCTGGGTAGATGGGTTGGCATTTTTAAGACGTTAGACTCAATTTCTTTTTAGGGGAGGGACCAGCAGATCCCTGAATGTTCTGACTGCATTATCTATCTCTGGTGCACTTCAGCAGAAGGGGGAGGGCTTTGGATATAGATGGGTCGGAACCTAGCAATGCCAAGTTTGTGCTGTGGCCCTGGAGAAAGTCACTCTTATTTTCTTTGTGACTTCTTTGCTCATCTCTACGTTAGACATCAAATCCTCTGCTCCAACTGGAATGTTGTGAAGATCTGAGATAACATCCCATGCTTTCTGGATTCTAAGTTACTGCCTTGACTTTTTTCCTGAAATGGGGATAAGGCCCTACAATCCTTGTGTATATAACAGAGTGTTTATTTTACTCCTAAAGCTAAAAATGTCTCTGGTGCATGGTAGAGTAGGTGGTAGGAAAGGAGCCTGCACTAACCCTGAGGCTGTTCTCAGGGTTATGGGGGGGCTGGAGATGAGATGAAGCCAAGCCACTGTCCTGCAGCACATGGCTGGAACCTGCTCACCCTGTGTCCTCGTCCCAGTAGTAGTGGCTCCTGCCGAGGTAGCTCTGCTCCAGTTTGTCCATCTGCAATGTCCTCACGAAGGTGCCTGTCTTGGACGTCTGCTTCAGCAGGCGATTATGAACATCTGAGAGGATGGAGAAAGTGGTGCCTCGCGGGTAGCAGAGCCCCACTCGGATCCAGTCACCCCTAGGAGCAGAAGTAGAGTCAGGTGACAAGTAAGGATGTCCAGGCCTCAGGGTGTTGGGGAGAGAGAGAGAGCAATCTCCACCAAATAGCACCTCCATTTCCATTTCTGCATGGGGCATTTTGAAAGGATACCTGCTGTGGGAATGATGGGGTTGCCAAGTGGAAGGAGGGGAAGAGCAGCTGAATGGGTCAATTGTATGTCTCCAGGCCTCCCCAGTGGGGAAAAGGCATTCTCTTGAGGATTTAAAGAGCACAGGATGTAAAGGGCCTAGGTTTGGCCATGTCCAGTGTGACTGCACAGCCCATTTCATCTCACTGAGTCTGATTTTTCACATCTGATAAATGTCTTTCTCATAGGAATACCGTAACAGGTAAGTAACATGCATAGAAAATACTCGGACATAAATATATGAAGCCCTATCTGGATGCCATCAGCCTATCACTTTATCTCATCTCTCTCTCTTTATAAAATGGTAATAGTAATTCCCAGGTATTTTTGCCATTTAATGAGCACTTGGTAATGCCAGGTCCTGCCACCCATTGTCTTCCTCCATTCCTTGTCGGACTCCTGCAAGGTAACTCCATCCCCATCCCACTGATGGCAGAAGGGAGGCTCCCAGGGGTTAGATGCCCTGCCCAAGGCCACCCACACCCATAATAGTGGGGCCTCGGCCCATGTGCTTCGATTCTTAATGGCCAGTGATGTCAACCTCTGCAGGCACCTCCAAAAGGAATCACATGAGCTGGTCAGAGGCTCTGTGCACACCAAGCCCAGGACTTTGCAACAAGGTGTCATTATGGCCACCGACTGTTTTAGCCCTAGCAGCTGTCCTGGATCACAGCAGGCCTGGCCAGGCACCCACTCACTTGTTGAAGTTGATAAGCCAGATGGCGAGTTCAGCAGGAGCCGTGTGGTCCCAGTGGATGGTATAGCCCTTCTGCAGGGTGACGACCGGCTGGTACTGCTGGTAGTGGGTGCTCCTGGTGAGGGCCCCCTCCAGGTAGAGGGGGTGACTGGGGGAGTCGTTCTTGATGATCTTCATCCGCAGGTTGCTGGTCTTATAGGCCTGAATGTACATCTTTTAAAACCCCAAAAGGAAACACACAATGAGGCTACTATAAGGGATTATGCTAAGAGCATCTGGTTAACATCTGACTACAGACCGCACTTCCAGAGGCACTTTCTCCTTACAGAAACCTTAATAGAAGGCTTGAGTGAAAGAAAGGCCAAATAAGGAGACAGCTCTTCCTGCTAGTGGACGCAGCCCGCAGCCCACGCTACTCCATGTGGCTCAGCTAATGTCTCCAGTGCAGCTTCAAAAAGTGCTCTGCTGAGGGACTTCCTGGAGAAACTGGGGAGGAGTTTGCTTAATGGCCAGACAGCACAGTTTGGACAAATGAGCGAGATGAGGAAGAAGGACGGAGGGAGACGGAGGGAAAGAGAAGGCTCATGATTTTCCTGCAGTGCAGCCCACCTTGACGGGCAGCGGTCCTCCCTGAATCTGCGAGTGCACCTGGGTACCCTGTCTCACCTGTCCCTCTAGTGCTCAACACCTGGCCCCCAGGGTCAGTCCTTGTGGCAGCAGTATACAATAGATAAATAAGTGTTTTCTCAGTTCAGAGACAAGCCGGAGAGCAGAACGACTAGCCACTGAGCTCCAGGGACTACAGCGCCTGGGTGCATTAGCCCAGTCTCAGTTTAAAACGCTGTGTCCTATACTATGGCACATTTTGTATTTGTAAGGTGACACCCTATCACTGTGACCAGGAGGGACCATCACATCAGTGAGTAGTGACACGGTGCCTTTGGAAGGCACGTGTTCTCTTCCTCTCTAGTTTTATCACCTGAGTCATTAAGACAAACTTGGATTCTGCCCATCTGATGGCACTGTCATGAGTATTGAAAGAGAAAAGGTATTATAAGCTGTAACATCAAGGAAGGAGATTACTAATAATAACTAACCACCCGCCAGTTACCATAACCTGGGGAACTCTTAACATTCAGCCATTTTCTACAGAGGACAAGCAACGTACCAGAAAGTAAGGGCGGGAAGGAATTTCATGGTTCCCACGGGATCCCTGGTCCTTGCTCAGTGGCGCTAAGTGATGCCGAGAGCCTGACTGCTGCGAAGTGCCAAGGCCTGGGTCACCCCACTTATTCAGAGCATGCCACCCTCTGACTCCACTTCTCTCCTTTCCTCCTTAGACCATCACACCAGCCACTTGCTCCCCTTCACATTTTGGCCCCTGCCCTGCCCACACGTGCAGCAGAAAGCCTCCCCCTGAACATTCCATAAGCCCCCTCCTCTCCCAGGGGCCTCTTGGGTAGGGCTGAGAAAATCCCACCGCCTGGGAGAAGGCACCTCTTCAGAAGTGCGTGTCCAGTCTGGCTGGGTGCTCAGCATTGCCAGGCTTCCTTCCACATGCCCTTGTCAGCACTTCCCACTCCCTGCAGCAGCTCTTCCAACCCTTTATCTCTCTCTGCAGGCTCCTCTCCTCAGACCTACTCCCCGAATTCTCAGCACATGACCTCACCTCCTACTGGGGAGAGAACTGCCCTGACTTCCTGCCCCTTCCCCTGCCTTCCCTTGGTCCTTCCCCTGCTCAGTGTTAGCTCCTGCTCTCCTCTGGCAACCCATCCCCCCAGGCCCCTATGTCCTCATCCCTCAGCCTGACTCTAGTCCTCTCCTTTCTTCCGCCCCCAAACACCCTGATTCCTGCCCTGCACAGTGGGACGACAATGCCTGCCTGCAGGACAGCAGGGAAGCCACTTCTTCACTCACACACCGTCCTTCCCCACTGGGATACCCGGCTCCCCGGTACTGCCCTCTTAATCTCACAGTTCTTCATTTTCTTGAGCCTCTCTCCCTTCCTCATTTCCTCATCAGCCACTCATCCAAATACGAGCAGTAACAATAGTATCCTGATGGCCAGTCGGGGAGTCTGCTCACTGTACAGACCTGTGCTGTCCTGTGTGGGAGACACCAAGCCCCGGAAGTGTGGCCAGTGTGGCTCAGGGTCCAAATTTTAAACTTTAGTTTCATTAATTTAAACTGAAATTTCAAACAAAAGCAATGTAAAATATTTTTTTCCATCTCAATTACCCTGATTTGATCATTGTACATCGTGTACATGTATCAAAAATCACACGTACCCCCAAAGTAGGTGTAACTATGATATATCAATAAAAATAGAAAAATATTGAACATTAAAAAATATTTTGTCCACTAAACATAACTTTATTGCTTTAGTAGGACTACATTCCACCTTGTTGAAAATTGAGTGGGCCATAAGTATAAAATATATAATGGATTTTGGAGACTTAGGAGAGAAAAAAATGTGGAACGTTTCATTTATGATCTTTTATAATGATGATAGTGGTGAGATAGTATTTGAAGTATACTCAAATAAAATATTAATAAATAAATTAGTTTTTCCTATTTATTTTTACTTCATAACACAGCTACTAGAAAATTCAAGATTACATATGTAGCTTATATTTTTATTGGAGAGGGCTGGTGAAGGATTTTACATGCATTAGCATTCTACTTCCCACGTGTTCTGACTCTGACTTTGTAAAAATTCTATTGGATGAAAGGGAAAAGAAAGAAGGAGGAAGAATTGTCTATCTCTTTCTGGCCTGGCACAGACCTGAGCATATAGTAGGCACTCAATAAATGCTGGTTGTGTGAACGAGGAGGAGGTGAGTGAGCAGTCCCCACCTGCGCATAGCGCCCACTGCAGATGGCCCCCCTCCAGTCTGGAACACTGATGCAGTCTGGGTGCCGGACCAGCCAGTTGTCGTCCTTGGTGAGGTAGGAGCCAGGGTACTCAGACACAGAGCCATCAATGTCGTGGAACACAGATGTTTTATCCCCATCCATGTCCAGTTGATTGAACCAGGGCCCAGGCTCTCCGAAGAACACTCTGGAAGTAATCTAAACAGAGCCCAGGAAAGTTAGGCTGGGCCAGAAGGTGAAGGGAAATTGCAGCCGTCATCAGGCTGGAGTGAGGTTTCCAATTTCCACTGACATTACAAACCAGCCAAAGCAAAGATGCTCTCAGGCTCTGTAAGTGACCGCATGGCTGACCTCTTGGATGGAGCTGGAGCAATGGTCAAAGGTTCATCGGGCCTCAGCTCCCAGACCTCTGTTCCCTGGAGGGCCAGATGCCGTGGGTGAGCATGGGGACTGTGCTGACACCCAAGCTTCGTGGCCCGGAGTGGGAGGGGGGCACGGTGTGTGAGCGTGTGCAAGAGAGGTGGTGGAAGCTGTGCACACCCACGAAAGGGCAGACGTGTGAGAACCTATGTGAGTGTGTGGTGTGTCAGGAAGTCAGTCTTGCAGCAAGAGCCCCTGGAGATACTGTGACTGACCTCTTCCAGGCCCTCAGCGGTCTGAGTAAAGACATTAAGTAATTTGAGTTTCACATCTTTTCCCTCAGTCTGCCAGTAAGTGGGCAGACAGGCGCAAGGCAGGAGCAGGAAAAAGGAGGGAAGGTCTGGGAACCCACAGCCTCAGGAACAGGCCCTGGATGTGTCCTGACCCCCTCATCCTCAGCTCCTCTTTCGCAGGCTCTGCCTAAGCGAGAAGGCCCCTATTTATTATACTCTCCTCTCAGGGAGACGTTACATAGGCCGTCTTCGGCAAAGACTTCCTTTAGAAACTGTTGGGTTTGTTTATGCCAGCTCAGGTGGCCTGGTCACTCAGCATGCAGAGCTAAGACCCTAGGAGGAACAGCTGTGGGCCCTCAAGTCCTGCTTCAGGCTCCTCCTGAGACCGGCTGGGTTTCCAGCAGGGTGAGAGTGAGAAGGCATTCACCCAGATGTGACCTGCAGGGTGACCTACACTTGTACTTTTCCAGTTGGGATGCAGTATAAACTGGGACATGGCCCAGCCCACTTGGAGAAGGTTTCTCAACCCCTGCGGTGGTGGCAGAAGCTGCAACTCCAGCCCAGGGGATTAGTGACTCACCACCCGCAGTCTGAGTTTGCTGGGAGCCTGCCCAGGCTCCTCACTCACCGGGACATCCTCGAAGACGATGCCGGTCACGTTGTTATGGGGGCAGCTCTGCCAGGCGTTGTTCAGGCGGAAGGCCAAGGCGCTGGTGTGCCGGCCCTCCAGGGCAGCGAACTTCCGGAAGGTACAGTTCTGGATGTTGATGGGGCCATCATAGAACTGAATTCCTCTAATTGGAAAATTCCTACAGAGTTAAGGAGGCAAGATGTCAGTCTCAACACCATGGCTTGCCCCCTTGGAGACTCCCCTGGTAAAGCCATCCCTGATTCCCACATCTAGCAACTCCCTCCACCCCAGTCAATGCAGATTCATTAGTTAACTCCCTGAGAAAGCATGCATGAGGCTGGTGACCCTCTGCAGAGAACGCTCAATATGCCGTCCCAGAGTCACTCACATGGCTGAGAGAGGGGCTGCTCTCACCTGGGTTAGCTAGCACTGAAGGAGACCCTGATTCTGCCTTTGCAAAAACTTCTCAAAGATACATATCCACTCAGGTTGGAAGTTTTAGATGTGTATATATTTTGTGTCCTGACTCTAGCTACAGGAATTATATTTTCCTAGAGAAAGGGAAGAAAGCTCAGGAAGGTAAGAGGGGTCAATCTCATCACCCGGAACACAGGGACCACCGTGCTGCTCACTGGCTCTGGCCCTTGCTCTCCAGAGGGAAGAAACTCCAGCAGAAGGGGACAGACTCCTTACCACTGACCCAGCCTGCGGCTTTCTGAGGAATTGACCGAGTCCATTTTCCCTGTTAACTCATCGACTCTCCAAGGCCCTCACACCCCTCTCCCACCACATGGTTATCATCCAGCCTGTGCCTCAACTCCCCGGCAACACAGCCGGGGACTCCTCAGGACAGCCCTGCTGGTCTATTGTTGACAAATCCAATGAAAACAAAATCTTTCCTGCATTAACCCAATCCTCACCCTCAGGGCCCATGTGGAATGAGGGTCGTCCCTGATGTGCATGGCACCCTTAACAATGTGTGACAACTGCCCCATGTTGTCCTCCCAGCAATGATCCCCTCTCCCAGTTGAAGACCCTAGTCTGCATGGGACACGGCTTTGGGTTTTGTTGCCCTCCTGGTTTTCTCCTTTAAATGTGTTTTGGACTGACTCTCTTACTTCCTCACCCTCAGAGGCAGATGAAACACTCCCTGGAGTGTGCCATCACCGGAAAATGGAGCTCACAGTCCCTGATCCCAGACACTAACTGACATTAATGTAGCCCAGGACCACATCATGCGTTCTGATGGCCGTGCCGCCCTGGCTGCTCAGATCAACATGATTTTTTTACTTCTCTCTCCCCATTCCAGATTTTACTCCTCTGTGGTTAGTCTCTGTGGCTTCAGCGATCTCTCTGCCTGGTAGAGGACTGAGTAACTCATAGCTGACAAGTAGAAACCTCAGCAGCTTCTTCCCCTCCATCGGGGGGAGGGGAAGCTGCCAGTCAGATTAAGTCTTGCAGGACAAGGAGCTGCTGTAGTGGCAAACCTACTGGCCTATAGGAAGGGTCCTTCCACTGTGGTCCAAGCCACCTGGGCCCCAGATCCTATTGTCCATCATTTCTGTCCCCACGTTGCCACTCTCTCCAACAAACAAGCTGTTCTTTATCTCCTGCTTGGAGCCATCATCATACGGGAAGGTTCCACCACTGCAGAGAGAAGATGGTTGAGATGAGATGTGCAGACATACGCTCCCACACAGGGCCACGCACGCACTTGCTCTTACCTGGCCAGGGTCAGGCCAATGCCATTGTCTGCAAACCTGGGGATAAAAGCAGAAAGTCAGAGTGTGCCTGCCCCTGCACCCTTCCCTGCCCCCGGGGATGCTGTGGGGAAAGCAGTCTTCACACAGGTAGAGGCTTTGCTGAGGGTCCTGGGACTCCCCTATTCTGCACAGTGAGGTGATATTCAGGTCCCTTCCCACTCAGCCTTTGACTGCAGAGAGAACCTGGTGACCCTGGAGGCTCTCAGCATTTGGTGGCACTTTGTATTCCCAGCATGCAGACTGCGGACCATGTGCCTCTCCCTCTAAACCTCTCCTCTGTGAGCACAGGGCTCAGTGGGAGGTTATCAGGAGAACAACCCATTCTCAGGACCTGGGCTGGGTAGAGTAGAGTATGTGAATGCAGTTCCACTTTCCCTTTGCACCCTCACTATGATTTCAGCTGGAAGCTGAAATAGCTGATCTCTAAGCTTCCTGGAGGTCAGGTGGGTGCTAGCCCTGCCGAGTGCAGGGGCAGCTGCACGTGCACGGGGCCAGCTCCCGGGCTCCCTGCTCGGCCCTTTTCAAGGGTCAGGATGAACATCCTCCTGGAGAGAGCCAGGTCAGGAGTGACAAGGGACTGTGTGAGTCTGTGCTGCCAGACTCTGTGGCCAAACCTGGCGGCCACCTTCATTTCCTTTGTCACTGGGGCAGATACAGTTGGTCTCCACGCCTCTTCTGCCTTTGCCGGCCTGCACACCCTGCTGGGCTCGTCTCCCTGCCAATCTCCCTGCTTTCTAAAACCTCCAGTGGCTCCACATCACCCACAAACCCAAGCTCATGGGCCTGATGAGTTGCTGGTCCTACAGCCTGCCGCTTTCTAGCTCCCTGCCTGCCCCAGGTACACTGCTCACCTCTTTCAGGGCACACTTGCTTTTCCCTTTCTCTAAGTCCCATCTAGCTCTCTCATTCCAGGGCCATCATGCAGGGTCCCCTCCAGCTTTTTTCTAGAACTTCTCTCTTCGTGTCTCCCAGCCCTCTCATGGACTTCGCCATCATTCCTATCACCTAGTTCTCTGGATGGGGCCCTCATCCTCCTCCATGTCCCTGGGAACCTCACTGAGACTCACAGCTCTTATGCTCACCAATCCAGTGACTTTAAAATCAGTCACTTTTCACACATGTTCTTCCACAATTTGGGGCATTTCCACATCATGTCTCACAAGCACCTCAACTCAACGTGTCTAAAGCAATACAGTCATTTTCCATCCAGCCAACCCACTATCCCAGAGGCTCAGTTTCAGCCTCTGCTGCCAAGTCATGGCTGGCTGCCCTGCCTCTAGGAGCACCCCACACACCCTGGCCTACATCAGGGGTTACTGGAGAGAGCTTTCTCAAATGGCCACATTAATATTGGTACAAAGTCCTTGAAGGGATCACCATCTTCACTCAGCCCCTGACTGCACTAACCTTGTCCACTTGTAGGACGCAGCCTTGGTGCTAGCCAGATTCTGGACTATTTGGATGTGTGTAGCAGACAAATAAAAGATACGTCCCCATTCACAGGGGTAGGGAGGCTTTTTTTTTCTTTTTCTTTTTCTTTTTTTGAGAAAGAGTCTTACTCTGTCACCTTGGGTAGAGTAGAGTGCCTTGGTGTCACACCTCACAGCAACCTTTAACTCTTGGGCTCAAGTGATCCTTTTGCCTCAGCCTCCCCCAAGTAGCTGGGAGGCACCTGTCACAATGCCCAACTGTTTTTAGAGACAAGTTCTCTCTCTGGCTCAGGCTGGTTTCCAACTCATGAGCTCAGGCGATCCACCCACCTCAGCCTCCCAGAGTACTAGGATTACAGGTGTGAGCTACAGGGCCTGGCTCTACAATGTTTTTGACTGCCCCAAATCTGGCATTTACTGTCTTTGAAGAGACCTAAATGCCAAAATGCCCAACCAACCAGAACCAAGAAATCGCTGGACTTAGAACACCGCAGAGAATTCTAGCACTGACATCACCTCATTTCCCTTCCACCCCCGGCTTCCAGCTGCCTCCCGCCTAGTGTCCCCCTCAGGTGTCACTGGGCCTCTGCTCTAGAGCAGCCTGGCAGCCTCGCCTGTGGACTAGCATGTCACACTGAAGGAAAGCTCTTCCCTCCACTGAGCCAACTCTGTGCCACGCTGGGGACTTCTGCTCTCAAGAGCCAAACAGAGCGAGACCCTTCCCCAGTCTGCTCTCTTCTTCCCCCACCTCCAGCCCCTTCTCAAAGCCCAAGGCTTCTCTTCTCCCAGGCAGAGTGACACTCTTTCCCCTAGAGAGGCCCCTTTACGTCTCTGGCTCCCGCTGCATCTGTCTAGGGCTCCGTCCCTGAGTCAGTTCCTCTCTAGATCTCAGCTCTCTCCATCTCCCTCTCTGCCGATTCTGCTCCTCACACACTTTTCACTTCCTCTTGTTTCCTTTCACCTTTATTTCTCCTTTAGTCACAAGAAAATGGAGAAATCGGCTCGGCGCCTATGGCTCAAGTGGCTAAGGAGCCAGCCACATACACCTAAGGTGGCAGGTTCGAATCCAGCCTGGGCCGCCAAACAACAATGACGGCTGCAACCAAAAAATAGCTGGGTGTTGTGGAGGGCACCTGTGGTCCCAGCTACTTGGGAGGCTGAGGCAGGAGACTTCCTTGAGCCCAGGAGTTGGAGGTTACTATGAGCTATGATGCCACAGCGCTCTACCCAGAGGGATAGCTTGAGGCTCTGTCTCAAAAAAAAAGAAAGAAAATGGAGAAATTCCTTTATTGCCTATAATCAAGAATTTCTGATTTCTCATTTTTAATACAAAGGGCAAACAATGAGAACATGTCACTATATCCCCTAACACAAGTTCTAGCTCGGCCGCCTGTCCCTCCAGGTCCCTGTCCAGGGTGGGCAGGTGGCTTCACACGGGACCCTTACACAAGAACGTGGGGCTTTCTGCCTTTTCCATCTGGGCCTTGGAGTCCAGTGACTTAGAGCTTCAAGACCAAGCCCAAACACTTACCTTGGGAAACTCACTAAATGGAACCTTGGTTTATGTCTCTAAAATGGAGATAACCATTTATATCTTTGAGAAACACAGTAAGAGAAAAATGCAACCAAGGGTTCAGCACACAGCAGGTACCCCGCATATTCTGGCTTCCTCCTTCTTCCCTCCCTCAGCTGACAGGCTGTGTGACCTTGAGAGAGCCAGGCCCAGTGACTATTTGGAGGCAAATCATGACCCACAGCCCTTGGCACTGCAGGCTGAAGCCAATTTTTACGTTTTATTTTTTGATGATGATTTTTATTATTTTTTGGCACCTGCCTGCTGCCATTCTATTCCCCTGCCTGTCTGGGGGACAACCAGAGGCCAAACCTCAGCATGTCTATTTCCTCTCTCTACCTTGCTCTCCTTCTCCGTGAGGGGTGGGGGAGAGTGTCAGGTCCCCTGTGTCCCAAGGCCACACCCCCTCACCGGCAGTTGTCCAGCCACACGTCCCCGCCACGCAGCCAGGCCCCATGGTCCTGGTTCTTGTAGGCTGTGAAGTGCCGGATGATGGCCGGCTCGCGGGGCTTCAGCGGGTCGGCGTCCTGGTGAGGGCTGTACCTGCAGCACAGTGTGGGGAGGGCATAGAGCAGTGTTGGGGCATTGCCTGGCTGATCCCCTCTATGCTCTGTGAAGCTGTCACTGCTCCTGCTACCCCAGAAGGCAATGACTAAGCAGAAAATTATTCTCATCATTTGGATTCTGGAAGGAACTCTCTGAGCTCATCACAGAAGCAAGAAGCCTTTCTGCCACGGCCTTACCCCACACGAACAGATCCCTTCCACTCCTCATCAGCACCACTAAGAAACCTGGCCCTGAGGGCCGTCAGAGCACAGAGGCAAGTTCAGGCAGCCAGTCCCACACCAGACATGCACTGCAGCCCATGGGGCCTGGCAGGAGAGGCTGGAGACACCCAGATCTCCCACTCCTGGCAGTCACCCTGAACCTTTCCTTGGCCCTTCTTGGCACAAATGGAGTGGGGAGCTTAGATGTTCAAGGATGTTAGTTTAACAAGAACGATCTGCGGGCATCACCGTGCTGCCAGTGTTACCACTATTGATGGCGACCAGGCCACTCAGTCCCTTTATAGGGTGCTGATCTCCCTAATGACTTTTTTTTTTTTTTTTTGCAGTTTTTGGCCAGGGCTGGGTTTGAACCTGCCACCTCTGGCATGTGGGTGCCACCTCCTCTCCAATGACCTTTTAAAAGTAGCCCCAGCTTTCAGCTGAGATCAAGACTTATTTATAAGTACAACCTGATTAGTCTTTCCCATGAAATTGATGGTGACATTTTTTTCTCTTTTCTTTACATTTTCATCTTGGTCTAATTTCTGTGACCCTCCCCATCCTGATCTAACCTGCTGTGACTCACCATTCCTGCTGGCTTTGCTGAGCAATCTCAGCAAAAAATTCCTCTAGGAGTTTCTGTCTCCCTTTGGCTACTGGAGCCTGAATCCTAATTCAGACTTTGCTCCACGATACCCTGAACACCTAGCTCAATGCCCTGCACACAGAAAGAGCCCAACAGCTGCTCTGTGAATGAATGAATGAAATGAATGAGGAGGGGAAAGGAGCTGGACTGCAAGGTGGCTGTCGTGGATATCTTCCTGAGGACCGAGTACCTGGCAGAGATGACAGAGAGGAAGGGCCGCTTGTCCTTGGCAGAGGCTGCAGTGGTCTTGACCCCATTGTCTATGATCATGCCAGCCTGGGGAAAGAGACATGCAGGGATGTGTTAGTTCTCCTGTCGGCCTCGAGCATCTCCTCATGCAGCCTCACAGCATGCTCCTGAATGCTCCAGGAGGGCCAGCTGTGTGCCTGGGCTGCACCAACCAAAGTCCAGGGTGATGGTGGGGGAAGTGAGGGACCTGCCTTATCCTGCCTCACTCAGACCAAATATGGAATATTTGACCTCTTTAAGGTGCAGATGAGGAAACCAAGGTCTAGAGAAGTTAAGGCCATGCAACAAAGTCCACACACAGAACTGACACTGCTTTAGAAAGTCATTAGCCCAAGCTCCAATTAAAAACATTCTTGGGAAATTTGTCCACAATGACTTAAAGGAAATGCTGCAGCCAAGTTTTATCTTTACCTCGGGCAGGGGACAGTGGCCTTCCCAGTCTTCCCTCACTCCTACCTGACCTGACAGGAGATCCTGGCTTTCCCATTTGGCTCCAGGGGTGCCCACGCTGTCAATCATGGGTTGGTGGGAGTTGAAGCAGCTGAACAGTGCTGCCCAGTGAGGCCACCATTTAGTCTTCCCTCCTCCCTGGACTCAGAGATGTGCAGTCCACTCCCAGATTTACTCTCATGAACTATGACTTTGGGCAAGCCCCTTCACCCCTTCAGCCTCAGTCATGCAAAATGCTTATTTCACAGGGTGGCCATGAAGACAAATAAGGCACCCCAGGCAAGGAGCCCTGGGGCAGGACCCTCAAGCTGTGGGCAGGAGTCAAGGCTTCCTGGGCATGAACACCAAGGATGGGGCCCCCTCCTTCACTCAGACAATCCAATCAGCTAAGTTGGAGGTTCCTCTTTGCTCTTTTCCCTCCTCAAGACCCACCCGCACCTTCACCGTCTCTTTGTTGGAAACCCTCTCTCCACCTTCCTGCCTCCTCCAGCCTCTCCAAGGTTTCTGGGTACTATGTGGCCACCTCCTCTGCTCATACAAAGGCTTCTTGAGGGCAGATGGGCATCTCAACAAGCACCCCACACATCCTCTCCGCTGTTCCCCCGCCCCTCAATGGCAATACGACCTCAGCACCTCTGCATGGAGACAGCTCCCAGAGGCTTTGACAGCCTCAGAAATGCCCTGAGGCCCTGCAAGAATCCACCTCTGTCAGGTGACACTGTTGCCCTCCACACATCTGCCCACTGCCCCACAAAACTGTCCTCTTTCCTAGTTTCTGGGATGTGACACTGCCCAGCTCTCTCCTTTCCCTGCTCATTCCCCTTACTGGGCCCTGTCCCCACCTACATCCCAGGGGTGGGCACAGATCTGCCCACAGAATGCATCTCTTCTTTTTGAGCTTCTCCCGAGTTGAGCTTTCTCAAACTTTTTTTTTTTTTTTGACTGTGAATGTAGCCATCCCCTTTCTAGGAGCCTCAGCTTCTTCCACTGGGGTAGTAGAGATAGGAACTGACCATCAGCCATAGCACTTGGAAGTCTATCTATACACGGCTGGACACGGTCCGCACCCTCTGCCCCCAGGGCAGCATCTCTGGGCTCAGCCTCACTCCAAGCTCCATTTCCAGTCTTGGCTGCTGCCCTTGATGGGGTTCCTAACCAGGCTTGAGATCCCAGGCCTCTCGGTGCTCAGCCCCGCTGCCCAGTTTTCCCAGCACTGAGGTTGGTGCTGGACGTACGGCAGGCTCTTAGGAAATGTCGCAGAGTGGATGAAGGCGAGGCAGGAACCCCCTGTTCCCCATCTGCTTACTTAGCTCTGCATCCATGGAGCAACCCATTTGCAGAGAAACAGCCCAGAGGGAGCCATGGAGAGCTCTCTGGTGCTGCCTCCCCCTTCCTTCAGGACCACGTCCTGGGTTTCTTCAGCACATGGGTCAGGCCTAACTTTTCATCCTGGACACTACACCCATCCCCACCAAGTGAATTGCAAATCAAATTCAGGCTCAGCTCGGGGGAGGCTGAGAGAAGCTCTCTTTACATCAGCCGTCAGCTGGGGTGAAGGCGGCTCTCGCTGCTTCTGTCTCCAGCTAGATGCTAAGTCAATGCCTGTGTGGAAACCACCACAGGAGAGTCTTGTGAAGAGCCGCCAGTGGCCCGGGAGCCCTCACAAGGCTGCTCTGTTTTCGAGACCAATGGTAAGAATCAGTTGTTCCCAGCTGTAGTTGAGTGGCTGTCTCGGCTCTAATCATCCACAGCCCTGGGAAGGGGGACCAAGAGGCTGGCTGGAGAGGCCAGTCTGGAAAGACTTACCCGGTAGTTGGAATGTGCTCTGTTGTTATGGAATTTTCCCAGTGGAATGTGCTCTGAATAACCTGGGGAGTACATGCCCACAGAGGGCCCTGTCGGTACATGGTGGAAAATGAACCAAAATCCAGTTTCCTGTTGGAGGAGAGCAGAGGGTAAAGAAAGTCACAGAACTCAGCCCCAGCGGGCTCCCAGTCAGGACAACCCCACAGGCCGCACTGCCCAGACAGGCCCTTGCTGCCCACTCCCAGCACACTTCCATGTGGCCTAGTTCTTGAAAGGAAACAGTGAAAAGTCTGAGATCAATATGATTTGTGGGTCCACCCTGCCAGTTAAAACCCTACGTAGGGTCCTACTCTAACAGACCTGGGATCCTAACTGTGGGTAGGGGTGTCACTGTAGGGGTTACACTCTTCCTCCTGACACATGAGGGAAGGACTTCATGAATGTTCCCCACCTTTATCTTCCATTCCCCAGATATGGAAGCAGAGTCCCAGAGAGAGCACCTATCCCATCAGGGTCCCATGGGAGGCCAGCAGTGTGAGGCTAAGTAGACGGGATGCTGGGCTCCGATCCAGCCACCACCTCCCAGCTGTGGGTACCCCTGGGCACATGAGCTGTTCCTGCCTCAGTTTCCCCCCATCAGATGAGGGTAATAATAGTACCTATGCCACAGGTTGATACAAGAATCAAGTTATATCAGCTTACAAAGCTGATGTGATACTAAGCTAAAATAATTTCATTCTAATAATAACTATTATTATACATTAAGTGCTCAGCCACTCATTAGCTGTGGCCACTAGCTGTCATTTTAAAATTAGGTCCAGGCTCGGTGCCTGTGGCTCAAGTGGCTAAGGCGCCAGCCATGTACACCTAAGGTGGCAGGTTCGAGTCCAGCCGGGGCCCGCCAAACAACAATGATGGCTGCAACCAAAAAATAGCCGGGCGTTGTGGCAGGTGCCTGTGGTCCCAGCTACTTGGGAGGCTGAGGCAGGAGATTCGCTTGAGCCCAGGAGTTGGAGGTTGCTGTGAGCTGTGATGCCAGGGAACTCTACCCAGGGGGACAGCTTGAGGCTCTGTCTCAAAAACAAACAAACAAACAAACAAAAAAACTAGGTCCAAAGGAGCCCCCACTTGCCCCCTAACCTGTTCTGTTCACGTAGCTAAGCCTGGGTGCATGGATATCTGGACTCGGGGCTCAGAGCACCTGTTTCTAGGTTGGCCTCAGTGGACTCCCAGCCCCCAGGCCCCAGCCCCCTCCTTCATTTTCAACAAAGTGGGGCTGTTTCTGCTCACCTCGGACCCTGCTGCAGCACAGTTTACAAGGTTGTTGTTGGGGTTGGCCATCCAGAAGGTGGACACAGCACTGCAGGGAGGGGCAAAGATTGAGTATTAACTGGTCTGAAGAGGCTCCCTCAGAGCTTTGAGTAATTATTGATTTGTCCTTCTGAAACCCAGTTTGTCACCAACCCAGTGTGGGGCTTAAGTTTAAGAATGTTCAGCAATTGAAAAGGGCATGGGTCTTTAAGGTAGAAGCATGTGTGAGTGAAGCCTGGGATTAGCTCTAAGATAAATGGAAGTCAGATGTACCCAGAAAAGTAGCCATGTCTGAAGGAGGGGCCTTGGAGTCAGAAGGCTGGCCACACTGGGAACTCTCACTGTCTCTCTGTCTCTTTCTCGTGTCCAGAAAAGGGCGAGTGTGGTTGGGGCCTTCATGTGCACATGTGAGTGCCGAGGGGGCATGTGTGGCATCAGGAAAAGCCCCAAGGATGAGAACAGTGGTCCTCTTTGGACAAGAAGGATACACAGGAGAAAAACTGAGAAAGGAGGCAAAAGACTCACAGTTACGGGCTGTGAGGCCCAAGTCACTCAGAGCCCGCAGTACGAGGTCAGGTGCTGGCTGAGAGGCTGTGGGAATGTGCTCACACCTGTCCCACACGCACAGGCCCCGAGTGGCACAGGGGCACAGACAGAGGGGAGGAGGCACTTACTTGCAGTCCTGCCGGGGCTTGGGGATGTACCCCGGATAGGAGTCCTCTGTGATCATCTTACACATCTTGCTGTCACGGTCAGAAGGGAGCAGGGTTCCCGACTTGACAAGGAGGCCCAAACAATGGTCAAAAGTGTTACGTTCTTCTGGCCCATCTTCTGTGAAGAAGCAGTGGCCCAAGGAATTATAGCCCACCACGTCCTTGATCTGCGGGAGTCAGGACAGGGACACTTCACTGAATATGCAAATACTCATGGGCTCATTCACTCATTCTGCAAGCTTTATATAGGAGTAGCTGTACTCCAGGCCCTGGGAGGAGCCCTGCGGTGTGAGATGATACTGCCACAGGTGTTGGGCCTGGGAACGGCAGGGCAGGAGCATGGGATGGTGACTTTTTAAGGTCTCTTCTAGCTGGAAATGTTGGGGGTGAGGCTCTACAGGGCAGAAAGGGGACAAGATGCTCTAAGTGAGAAGGGTGAGTCCCAGAGGAAACTGCGGATTCGCCATGTAAGCCTACTGTGATGGAGAGCATGGCTTAGCTGGACCTACCAGGAGGGGACTCCGCAGAGGGGACCCCCTGAGTAAGAGCAGCAAGGGAACTTCCCTAGCAGCAGCCCCTGAGCTGGGCCAAGTGCACTTTTTATTAAACCAACAGTGCTTATCCTGGCTGAAAGCTGGAAGGTGCAAACTCCAGCTCTTCAATTTCCCTCTTGAAATCACAGAGTCAGTGTGGGAAGCAGAAAGAACATTTGAATAGGTGTTAAGAGACCAGGGTGCAGGCTCAGCAGTTCACCCAACCAGGGCGGGGATCCTAAGCAGGTCTCCTATCCTTTCCTCAGTCATGTCTCCCCACCAGAGAATGATAGACTTGAACAGCATGGGCTCTGAGAGCCCGTGTGGGTCCCACTCCCTGAACTCATCACTCTCAGAATTCTAAAGGCCTAGGACAGTGATTTTCAACTGGTGTGCTATGAAAATTTTTAAAGATCATTAATTAAATTATTTTAAAAGAAGTTCAAAGCATAGTAAGTATATTCTTTAAGTGTGCTGTGGAAGTTTAACTATAGGTTCAAGGGTGCCATGAGATTTAAAAAAACAAACAAAAAAAAGGTTAAAAAACACTGGCCTAGGAGCCCCCGGCCTGAGCCCTTCCTCCCTACACTGATCACACATTTCTGACAGGCACCCTGCCTCTGCTAGACACTACCCCATGAGGTGAGCTCTCACAGTGGGCAGTGGGGACAGACACTCACTTACTTCACACCCGGCACCCCCACCTGGTGCTGACTGGAGCAGCCTGGCAGTTCCTGCTTCCCTGTGACATCAGTTCAACCCACACTCCTAAGTACCTGCCACCATGCAAAACACTGGAAAATCCACATGTCGCCCAGCAGCAGCTCCTCCTTGGCACTGCTTACATGCCGAGGAGCTATTCTCAGCACTTTGGGGTCTTCAGCAGTACTCGTGGCCTCTACCCACCAGAAGCCAGGAGCACCCGTTAGTGTGACAACCAAAAAAACTCTCTAGACATTTGCTACCAAATATTCCACTGGGCCGGAGGCGGGAAAGGTGATAAAATCCACCTTGATTGAGAAGCACTGATATGGGGTCAACACCCCAATTCCTCCAGGCACTTCCATATGACGGCTGCCTGCTCTGCACCTCCGGGCAGCCTCCTTTACGAGTGTTCTCAAACCAGACCCCTTCATGTCCCAGTGCTGGAGTGGCCTCTCAAAGCTCACGTAATCCTCTAATGCAGTGGTTCTCAACCTTCCTAATGCCTCGACCCTTTAATACAGTTTCTCATGTTGTGGTGACCCCCACACATGAGGGGCAGTGTCTTGGTTCCTAAGACCATCAGAAATATGTGTTTTCCGATGGTCTGAGGTGACCCCTGTGAAAGGGGAAAGGGTTATTTGACCCCCAAAGGGGTCGCAACTCACAGGTTGAGAACCGCTGCTCTAATGAATTGTTTTTCAGAGAAAGTAAAGTGATTTTCCCAAGGTTACACAAGCCATATGCGCAAAGCCATGGTTTGGGTTATCTAACTGTCCATTTACTATATAAAGGAGGATCAAAATGAACAAGCCTCCCTGTTTCAAGCAAGCTCTCTATTCTCTTACAAAAGTGTTCCTCCTTTCGTCTGTGACGATAGACAAGGTCACGATCCTGCATCTTAGTCACCCCTCCAGTAAGTACTTCAGGGTGGCAATGGGCCGGCTTGCTCCTCTCCCTGTGAGCTATGAGAGTTTGTTATCAATAGCCGGGACAGACAAGCACTGAAGAAAAGGCAAGGAAACATGGGCTGCTAGAGCTGGCAGGGACGTCTGAAATCAAGTTTAATGCCTTCCTTCTACAGAGGAGGCACTGAGGCCCAGAGCAAGGACAGGAGTGTCCCAGGGCACTTTGTGACTCGATGCTGGGACCTGGGGCACTCATTTGCCCCACTGCCTGGGTCACACTTTGGGGAGCCTTTCTCTGAACTTAAGTGAATAGTGAGTTAGGTACATACTTATTTTAATTAACAAATGCCTGAGATATTTGCTCCAAGATCCTTGAGATGGACTGTGGAGAAAAAAAGCCTCATTGAAATCAGAAAGAAAAATAACTACTATTTATTGGGTGTCAAATATTTTTGCATGTTACCTTATTTAAACCTTATTACAGGTATCATTCCATAAACAACACTGAGACGTAGAAAGTTACCCTGTCACCTCTCTGCAAAAAGACTGAACTAGGACTTTGATTCCCTATCTGATTCCATAACCTGCATGCTAATCAACACTCAACAGTGCCAGAAAGAAAAAATCCTCTCCCCTTGGGTTACATTTCTTTCTTCTCATTAGGGGTGGGGTGAGGATGGCACATCGAGTCAAGAGAGAAACAAGATAAGACCAAGGAAAGTCCTGGGCTGAGAGGAGAAGACAAAAGACCAAGTCTTTCCTCAACTGCAGATTGGCTGTGTGACTTGCCTGAATGTCCCCAGTGACAGAGTGACGTCTCACGTTCCTTCCAGCTCTAAGGATTGCTCCTACTTAGAATTTCCCGGAATTAAACATTTCAGCTGTGACCTAGCTTGAGGTGATAGATATTATATAGATACATATGGACAGAGAACAGGTGCAGAAAGACACGATCACAGGTGGTCAGCCAGTTCCAGAAGGAATATGTAAGCTCCCTGCGGTTCTCTTGCATGAATTGTGTTTTCCCTTTGTTCTTTCAAATATCTTCTTCTCTGCTGATGTCTGGCAGTCAAGAAAGCAATTCCTGAAAGCTGCTTTAAGTCTTCAACTGCTGTCAGGTATAGTCTAGGCATGAGATGGTGAAGGAGAAAATTCCTGAGCTTGCCTGGTGATCAAACGACCCAGAAACAGCCATCAGGGACTGTTTCAATTCGGCTGCCCATTTGTATAGGTTATGGTCTGAACCAGAACATTTTTGAGGGTGGAGGGGGTGATATTAGTAATTATGGGGGATACTGTGTCTAAAATGGAACCATTCAGTGACAATCAGGACAGATTTTTATGTCCGTGCTGTAATAACTTACACCTTTAACCTGCACACAGCAAGTAAAAGAAACTTCTATTTAAAATAAACAAACAGGAACAGGAAAGAACTTTCCTTGTTTCTGCCATCTAAGGTGGGTGTGATATTATTCATAACGGTGAGAAACTTAATAACAATACAGTCACCTTAAAGAGAAGACTCTACTTTCCAAGCTTCTGCCATTATTTAAAAAATGTTTTGGAACTGTTGACCACAGGGTTGCCTTGGAGGAGGGCAGCACCAGGTTGGTTTGCAGAGTGTCTTAATGAGTTTTTGAATATGCAGATAGAAGCTAGGGAGGGGACTGGACAAGGAATGACCCTGCCTAATAAGGAAAGGAATGAGCCTTTCCGCAGCTCAGAAGAGGTGGGGAGGGGCTGGGAGGACCCAAGGAGGAGGAGGCAGGAACTCAACCAGCAGGTTGGGGGCAGGGGAGGGTTCGGTCCAGGAGAAATTGTTTGGTCCACAGAGGGGACTGTTACTTCATTTCTTACTGTTGCCTTTGGTGCCACCCACTGAGGCTGGAAGGCCAACGTGGACATTATCACTATCACAGCTGCATTTCCCAAGCCGTTCTGTAGAACACTAGCTCTGTGAGACACAAAGTTGTGTGGAGTCAGGCTCTGTGGCTAAATTAGTTCCAGCATCACTAGGATAATCCAAGCTAAGTGTGTGTTCTCGCTACAGGCCCTCACTGTGTTTGCCAAGCTCATCTAATCACTGAGACCACTCTTTTATTGTTAGGACACCTCCTTCTACCACGCAGAGCCAGTGATGTGTACACAGCACACAGAAAAACACGTGGTGAGAACAGTTTAACATCTTAGCTGACTACGTCACATACATCATCGGGCTCTATCTTTTGAAGTTGGTTCTATCATCATCCTCACTATACACAGGAGGAAACCGAGGCCCAGACAATATCTGTCCCTGAGGTCATGCTGGCAGCTTAGAACACAGGTCTCCCGGACACTGTGCTCTCTAACAGAAGCCTGCAGGGTGGCAAGGGCTTTCTGGTTCTGAGAAGTCGTCCCAGGTTCCATGAGGCATCCTCCACTGTGGGCCACACCTCATGTGCCATCTTCCCTCTTGCCTCACGTATCCCTTGGACCCCTGCCTGTCTTCACGAACTCAGACTCCTAGCTAAAGACATGGGCTAGCTCTCCCAGCCTCTTGCTAGCCTACAGCCCTGGTGGGTGCCCACATTCAGTCTTGCCCTTCTGGGTGCCCCTGAGGGCCTACAGTCTCAGGCCCCAGTCCCCTGCCTACCTCTCCCCCTGCAAGCCCATTCCTGGGGTTAAGACCTGGGCACACTGATCGAGGAAGGGTTGCTATTACAAAGCAAAAAACATCACACACACATTTCTAACTGAACAGCTCTGAGGGGCAACCGTCCCACTCCCCACAGCACACGTGAGGTTACTACAGGCCTGACAGGTTAAACAGCTTGCCCGGGGTCCCACCACAAGGGGGTGGGGAAGCACAGGCTCCCATCCACACTCCAGAGGGGTGTATGTGATGACCCGGAGATTCACAACAGCTTCCTCTCAAGCAAATCCAGACCTGGGATGTCAGGCTTCCAGTAATCTTAATAGCTTTCTCTTTCTAAAGTTAAATGTAGGCAAATTTAAGTTGAATTTGTGGACAAAACTTTAGCATAAGTGTTTGAGCACGTAGAGCTCCAAAGACTCAATCAGGCCAGTTCTCTTTCCTAATCCACCTACCTGTTCTTTTCACCATGTGTACTGACCTCAGTCACCATCCTGAGTGACAATGTTGTCATTACATTCGTTGAATTTGTTCTGCAAATCACAGGAGGGAACAGGACAGACCTGAGTGTGACCCAGGCACTGGGCTTCACACTTGTCACGTCCTCTGCTCACTCAAACCTGGAAACAGCTGCATAGGATAAGTAGTGCCAGGAGAGGTACAAGGGCTGGCCTTCATCACATGGCTAGCAAGTGGCAGAACCCAGATTATAACTCCAGGGTCTGGCACCAGAGCCCAAGCTTGGTGTACTGCTGTACCCTTGACCTTCCAAATATATTATAAATCCCGAGTTGCCTTTCAGCTTCAGCCAGAAGACATTCTCACTTGCTTCTTCCTTGAGCCTGAAAGACATCTTATATCTCCAGCAGCTTCTGCAGGACAGCCCTCCTACCACCTGCTGAGAAGAATCAGCCCTGGGATGTGGCCTGCACCTCCATGTAAACCCAGCAGGCAGGGCACTTGGGTCTCCCCTTGATCTTTACAGTAGCCCTATGTGTCTGGCCTTATTTTCCTGCTTGCCTGAGGAGCTCACTGAGGTTCACAGACATTAAGCAGCTTGATCCCACAGCTCACAACCCATAGGTTAGGCCCTTGGACCCTTGAGCCCATGCTCTGTCCTCTGTGTTCAGTGGGAGGTTTTAAACCAGAGCATTTAAAACACAGAGACAATAGGCACTCCCTTCTGACAGAAGAGCAGGTCAAACAGAAGGTAAAGTGGCTTTGCTCGTGGTATACACCAGCCTCCTCAGCTTCCCAGCACCACAAGCTGCCTGGGGAGGCTGATTCTCCCTGGCACACTTCCCATCCTATCTCAGATGATTTTTTGTTGTGTTTTATAAACAAAAGTAAACAAAAACACATTAATTATCTTATGAAACCTAAAATAGATAAGTGAAATCATCGGGTGAGTTCACATCTATGTTTTTCTCTTTTAAAACTGTAGGATAATTAGAAGTAATCCAACCTTTTTCCTGTCCCAAGTAAATAAGAGCTGTGTGTGTGGGTGGCAGAAAAATAAGATTGGAAAGAGTTAAAGTAGAGGTCATGGGCTCAAATGTCGATGGGGGCCAGCAGCCAATGGAAGCAGTAGCACCAGCTGGGGGACAGTAACATAAGAGGCCACCATGTGCCAGTGAACACGGGGAACACACCAGCTCTGTGTGGCTGTGTGCTGCTCCAAGCCATTGTCACCACACAGGAAGGTGGGACCCATGCTGCCAAATGGTCCTGCTTCTCCAGAGAAGCCTGAGATCCAGAGTTTTATGTGGAATCTCTTAATTTTTGAACGATGGAAACTAATTCAAATGTTTCTTTAAATACCATTTGAACCTAACACAACACATCTGGTCGCTGGACTCAGCTTACAGGGTGCCACTTTGTGATATCCGGTTTTAAAGTTTATAGAGGATATAAGTGTAGTTCATTTATAGAAAGTTCAATTTAGTGTAAAATTATCAACTTGGCATACAAATTATCAGATGTTTCTCTAAACACTGGCTAAGCCAAACAAAACACATCTGGCCGCTGGACTCGGGTTGGAGGGTGCCACTTTGTCATGTCTGGTTTTGAAGTTTGTAGAGGATATACGTTTAGTTCCTTTAGAGAAAGGATAGATTTAGTGTAAAAATTTTCTGTGGAAATCAAGACCATCCCCTAAAACACAGGCCCAGTGATGAGGACACTACTCCCAGCAGAGCCTGCTCTGAAGGAATACTTGGTTCAACAGAAGAAAAGGACCTTTTGCTGCCATTACCTCAAATGTATTGGGCGGAGACCACAGCAGAGTCTTTGCATGATCCCCCTCGCCTGTAGTTGGCTGATCAGTCATGCTGTGTGGCCACAGAATGAGCCCCAGATTTTATATCAATCCAATGAGGCACAGCAGAAATTGGGCTTCAGGCGACCATGGTAAACTACAAACTAATTGCTGTCCTGTTTCTGAAGCTTGGGGCCTTTGGTAAGGATACACCCTGATTTTCTCCTTCCTATTTGGTTAGTGACCTATTTTTAGTTGATATCTTTCTAAAATCTGAAATAAGGGCTGGATGCGGTGGCTCACACCTGTCAACCTAGCACTCTGGGAGGCTGAGGTGGGTAGATTGCTTAAGCTCAGGAGTTTGAGACCAGCCTGAGCAAGAGTGAGACCCCATCTCTACTAAAAATAGAAAATCTAGCTGGGTGTTATTGTGGGCACCTGTAGTCCCATCTTCTTAGGGGGCTGAGGCAAGAGGCTCAAGCCCAAAGAGTTTGAGGTTACGTGAGTTGTGACACCACGGCACCCTACCCAGAGCAACAGAGTGTGATTCTGTCTCAAAAAAAAAAAAAAAAATCCTGAGCTAAGGATGGTTCAGCGCCCAGTGGTCCTGGACTAAGGGTCTAGACCCAAACTCCTCTCAGTGGTAACCATCCCCGGGCCCATCCCTGCATTCCGTGAGGGAAAGAGGTGCTTACCAGCAGGCCGTTGGAGCCGTGGACAGTGACGCAGCGTGAGAACGTGTTGTGGATGGAGAGGTCCCTGATGTACGTGGGCGGGTCGTAGCCTCCCCTTTCATCCACATCGCCGGCCAGGTGGAAGTGAATTGGGTACTGACCCACCAGCTGCTGCCCCATGTGCCTCAGCTCCATGCCCTCCAGGTGTGCAGCCTGAAACCCTAGTGCGAACTGGAGAGGGAGAGCCAGGAGTCAGAAGAAGCCGGAGAGGCACTTCCTGTGCCCCTGGCTGGGTCCTACCTCCTGAAAATGCAGAGGTGTTGTCCTCAAAGTGTTTTGTTAGTCCCCACCCAGGGACTCAGGAAATCAAAGATATTCTCTGCCTATGGGTTAGGATGTCTGGCCCTTTTTACATCCAGGGAGACAGAGGGTGCTTGCTGCAAGGCAGCAGGCTGCTTGCAGTTAGATGTTCACAAGGGCTATGCAATGGCTGGGGCTCACTTAGACCCTCCTTTCCTGCCCCCTAAGCCACTGGTGTGATAAGAAAGGGAGAGCTCTGGGGTAACCCAGCGGGAAGCTGGAGTAAAACAGGCCCTAGGAGCCCTAGGCATCCACAGGGCACCAAGAGCTTGTGCCATGGTCCCCATCCAAGACCTTCTCCTGGTGGTGAGAAAGAGGACGCTGATGCTGGAATCTGCACAGGCCCAGGTTCTGGTGGTGTGAGTGGTGGAGGCCCTGCAAGCTCACCTCTCAGTTCCCTGCAGGCCATTTGACCACATGGAATGCCTGCCCCACAGAGACCACCATGAGAACACCGTCTAAAAACCAGTTCTGTTGAAAGTCTGCTTCAGCCAGCGTCTACCAGAGGATGATCTTGGCACACTAATCATCCCTTCTAAAAATAAGTATAACTGGAATGCTAACTCTGGTTGCTCTGGAATACTAACTCACTGAGAATGAGTCTAAGGTCTAGTTTTGGTGAGAAGGACTAACCTGGTCACTCAGGGACTGCTCTCAGCTGTGTAGCAGAGACCTGCTATTTTTGCTTCAGTCTCAACAATGCGTTTCTCAACAGAGGACAGTGCCTGTCACCCCTGCCCCCACCCTACCCCCAGAAAATGACTAGAAATGCACAGAAGTGGTTTGGGTGGTGACAATGCCTGGGGAACGCTGGCAGCATTTAATGAGTAGGGCCAGAGATGATAGAAATTCGGCAAGATAGACCAGCATGACAAAGAATTATCTCACATAAAATGCCATTAGGTCACCTACTGTGAACTCTGTAAATTTTATTCTCTTCATCTCTTTGGTTAACGTTACCAAAAAGTCTTATGCTTAAAATATATGGTTTTAGCTGTACAAGAATTGCCTTCCACAAGCTTCAGATAATCTTATGCTGTCAACATTGAAACCAATGGCCACATGAGGAACTTCTGAGATGTCTTATGCATTATAATATGGGGTACCAGGTAAAGGCACTTTGTATAGAGATGCAAAAGAAACTCCTCTGTGAACTTAGTACTCTTTGAAATTAATACTAGGACATCGTGAGCCCAGTGACCAGCTTCATTTCTCTTTATTATGCCGTGAGAACTCTGTAGCTCAGTACATCTTGCCTTTGCCCTAACTGTCCACCAGGAAACTCATAGGTCAATTCAATGCTCCAACTTCTGGTCCTTCCCCACTGCTAATTGTTTTATCTGTGTTGCAATGGATCTATTGGAAATGTGACTTTTTTGTGGGTTAAGTGCTAGTTCTTTTACAACGTGATCAGGATTAAATAATGAAGATAGGAATTGAAGGCAAAGATGAAGCAGTGTGGCCTCTGCCACATAGACGGCTAATGGGTAAGTCTTCTGGAAGGTGCTCTGTCCTTGAGCCACTTCCTGTTCCCCCAGCCCCATCCCTACCAAAAAGCACCCCCTGCAGTCTGGCTTCATGGGAATTCTCCTGGTGGAGATGATGGCCTCAACCAGGCGGACCCATACCTTGATGTGGCCTCCAAAGGTATCAAAGTCAAAGAAGTTGCAGATGTGTTTGCTGTAGGGGTAGCACTTGGCCTCCATCTCCCCCATCACCACGATGTTCCGGCTCAGAAGCCCGACCTCAGCCCTCATGTCCACACCATCCACCTCTTCCCCGATGTGCAGGTACAGCGGTTTCCCTAGGGCAGAAAGGGGGAAGGTAGGAGGGCAGGCACCAAGTGCCCACTGTGTCCCAACCCCTGCCAGATGCCACCATGCTGCTGCTTACTCATCGCCAATCCCTGTGTGCATGGTGGTCCTCATGACCCCTGGTCCCAGTGTATGTTAGAATGCAGCCCAGTGAGGTGACATCAGGTGCCTGCATGCAGAGCTGGGATTCACAGCCATACATGCTTAAGTCTGAACCTCTTGGCAACAATGTCTAATTACCCCCTAATATATGTCCCCACTTTGGCTTGTCAGTACCAGGTTCCCCCAAGTTGCAGCTGGACACATGGCTGCCCAAGGCAATGACATTTCCCAGACTCCTTGCTGCTGGGTGTGGCCACAGGGTTTGAAGAGAAGTACTAAGTGTAACCTCTGGGTTGCTCCTCCTCTTGCCTCCTCCTGGGACCTAATAACCCAGCCTCACCCTCACAGACAGGAGCCAGCCCTTGAGATGACAGGGCAACAGGAGAGGAGAAGCCCATTCTCTGGAGGGCACCCCAGAATGCCTATCAGCTGGGATTCTCAAGAAGGCAAAGCAGAGCCTCACTCTCCCGTTTCATTACAGCAGGAAATCCCTATTCTGCTTTCCTCAGACTCATGCACGTAAAGCACATATCCACATCCTGGGGCTCCAGAAAGAGCCAGATCAGAGCTTCTGTGTCCACCACTAAGGCCCAGCTCTGGTGCCTCAGTGGTACCATGTGGATAGGAGGCTGAGCCCTACTTTGTGCTGACCTCCTTACCACCTCACTCTGTCCCTCTGGCCTTGGAGCAGGGGATGCCCTTTCTTCTCAGGCACCGGCTCCCCAGACCCCCACCATGTTCATAAGACCTGGACGCCAATAGCTCAGCTCCTCTAATGGCTTCATACTTTCCCCATTTTGGCTCCTCACATTCTGTTTTCAAACTTCTTTAGGCCTTCCTACCCTTAAGAAACTAACACACAAAAGACTTTTTTCCTGGACTCTGCAACCACTGCTGGATCTTGACAGTCTCTTTCCGGCTGTGGCCAGAGTCCCTGAACTTGTGGTCTGCCCTGCCTACTGCGCCTCCTCCCCACTACCTGCCTCCCACCACAGTGCTCAATCTTTTGCCAAATGTGGTCCCTCCTCTTTCTGTGCAGAAAATGTCTCTTAGGAAAGGTGCAGGGTGACAGGAGCTCAAACTTCAGAACTGTCTTTGATTTACAGCCCCAAATTCTGCCCCCACAACAATCCCAAACTCTTTAGTGGAATAAAGAGATCTTAGCCTGGTCCTAAATTTGGCTCATTGCTGAAATTGCTGACCTGGCTTACAGATGTATCTCTTCCATTTGAGGATGCAATTACAGAGAGCAACAATCTCCCATGTGGATTTGCAGCCTGGACCACACCACCCACACCACTTGGCTTTCCCTGTGACCTTGACTTCAGCAACCGAGCATTTGCCTCAGCCTCCAGTTCCACATGTGAAGGCCACAGTTATAATGAGCCCTAAGCAGCTCCCACTCCAGTGACCTTGCCCTGCTCTCTCGACCACAGAGACCTGACCCCTGCCTGCCCCTTCCATCAGCACACATCCTGCAAGTATTTCTAAGGATGTTTATTGTTTTGGAATTTTGCAGACTCAGTGACATGGTGGCTTCCTTGAAGCATCTTATTCAAGATGTGAAATTGGTGCATGGCAAACTTGAGAAAAAAAGCAGTTTGTAATTGGTATTCATTTCCTATCACTGCTATAACAAATTACCACAAACTTACTGGCTAACACAAATTCATTCTCTCATAGTCCTAGAGATCAGAAATCTAAAATGGGTCATGTGGGGCTAAAATCAAGGTGTGGGCAGGAGGGTCCTGGTGGAGGCTCCAGAGAAGAACATGCTTCTTGTCCCTTTCAGATTCCAGTGGCTCCCCGTGGGCCTGGCCCCTCCTTTCTCCCTCTAATCCCACATCACTCCAATCTTCACTCCTGTCATCACGTTGCTTTCTCTTCTGACTCTGACCTCCCTGAATTCCTCTTGTAGGGACCCTTGTGATCATACTGGACCCATCTAGATAAACCAGGGCAATCTCCCATCTCCAGAATCTTAACTTATCACATCTACAATGTCCCTGTGACCACGCAAGGTAACATTTGTGGGTACTGAGGATTAAGCCATGGACGTGTTTGTGGGCCACTGTTCAGCCTGCCACAGAGTCTTTCTTTAACAAGTTTTAGGCATTAAAAATTAACTTTACAAAGAGTTTTACTGTGATGTGCTCTTATTTTCTGACATATCTGATATCAAAGGTAAGTTCTTTGCCCAAACAGGTCAGGTGGGAGTGCCATGCTGGGGACAGTCAAGCCTCTGGTTCACCCAGGGTCGTGACATCAGCCAGAGGAGAAGACCTGAAACAAGCCCACTCTGCAGCATGTGGGAGCCCTGTCCTGTGGAGTGCCCCACCATGGCTTCTCATTCAGATCAGAGGATTATGTGCCTTTACAGTTGTACAGTCCAGAAGCAGGGTTCCCTCTGGCCATCCCTGAGGAAGCCTCTCCTTCCACCCCTGGCTGGTCTCCCAGCAGTGGACTCTGTGGCTTTTCAAGTGTTGGGGAGCAGAATCTTTCCCCAAAAGGGCTTTGTGCTGGCTTCTGAGTGACCACTGGCTCAGGGGGACCAGGCAGAAGGCAGAGCCTTCAGTAGTCTGGGAGAGACAAGTCCAGAGAAGCGTTTATTGAAGGACATATTGGAAATTGATAACCATCATATCTAATTACGAAGCCTGAGAAATAGAAAGGCTTTCTATAGTCTCTTAAGCCAGCCCCTTGACTTCCCATGTGAGGGAACAGGTGGTTGGATGGTACTCAGGGCGGGCTGGTGGTTTGATGGCGAGGCAGGGGGGCAACACGAGGCTCTCTGACCATGAGCACTGTAAGCCTGCACCTTTCCCACCCCAGCACTTTGGTTTAATGCTTCCATGACACGACTCACTGGCCATAGTCCGTGAAGGCCTGAGACCTGTCCCTCCCCGGCCTCCACATGCCCTTGACTCTGACTCCATGGGCTGAACTTGGCATCTTATCTTCAATGTGTGCAGGTTCCCTCCAGACAGCCACAAGATCATGCTACTCAGCTGTCTCTTCAAGAGTGCCTGTTGCAAGGGCCCCGGGAGCAGGTGGCCTCCAGCACTGTGCCTTCAGGATCCACCCATGTGCACCCTGATTCGGGCTCGCCAGACTCCTCCCAGTGATTAAGGTAGTAGAGTTGAGGCTGTTTCTGTCCCCCACCAACCGCAAGACTCCCCTGATGGCAGACTTTGCTCTATAGTTCCCGTTGGCCACTGTGCTCTCTCAAAACCACACCGCTCTCAGAGGCTCGTGCCACCTAAGCAACCATCCTTCCCTATCCTCTCACAGAGCACAGTCCTGCGTTGCCATCTGCCACCACCACCTCTCTTTTTGGTCACACACAGGCATCCCTCTTCTTGCACGTCTAATTCTGTCCAGACACATCTTCCCTCTCTGCTTTTTCTCTGTCCGTGGAAGAACTTGGCAATCAATACAAAGACCAAAGAATTTTCTACACCTTCTGCCTCTCTGCCTTTCCTGGTCTCCCAAATCTCCCTAGTTCAATGCTCCATGCAGGTAAAGGTCAGTAAAAATGGGCCCTTTCCGGACAGTGCCGAGAAGAACTCTCCAAGGCTTTTCAACTGAGCAAGGCTCCCTCAGGCAGTTGGAGGGTGCAGAGGAAGAACTGACTCCCAGCACCCCAGAGGAAGCTCAGAACTGCCAGAAACTGCCCAAGGCAAGTGATAGGGGCCCCCAAGGAGCCTGAGAGGCTCAGTATAGGGCAAACTTCCCAAAGGGATGACCCCCAAAGGGTGGGGCATATTGAGGGCCCAGGCTACAGAAAGCAACAGGGATTTCCCAGGCAGCTCTGAGCAGCTCCGCTGCCTCCCTGCCAGGCTGAGGGGTCAGTGAGTTAAACCTCCCAATCCCTGCTCCTTGTGGGCTCATTGCCTGTCACTTGCACACATGCCTTGCCCCAAGCAGACCACACTGTAATCCTTCCTTGAATACGCTTTGCCATTTTACCTCCCAGAGCTTCCATCTGTGTGGCTACCTGACCTGGGCCAGCCTTGTTCCACCTTGTCCAAGGAGCAAATCCAGGGCACCTCACTGGAGTTCTGCCTGGCCAGGCTAAGCATGGCCCTTCCTTCCAAGCGTTCCTGCAGCGCCCAGCTTCCTCTTGTAAGCCAAGTGAATATAAGCAGAGCTGAGACTCCAGGCCAAGTCCTCCTGCCTACAGGTGGCACATCCTCAGTCTCCTTACACCCTGCACAGTACACACACCCTGGGGTATTCTCTCAATTCGTATACATCCCCCTTAAAATACAGTGTCCAGGCAGGACGCTGACCAGTGGCTCCTGAGAGTGGTCACAGGGCCTTTCTGGGGGATCCTGTCTTGGACAGTTAATCTTGGTGCTTAAAACCACCCCGGCACATGATGGGAGGCCATTGTAACAGAAGTGACACATGCAGCCAGCACTGGCATGGCCCCCAGTGAAGCCTGGACCCACCACTAGTGTCGTCACCCCATCAGCAGAGGATTTGGTGGTTTTCTTTGTTCCATGGGGAAAATTGGGCAGGATGTAAGAGTGACATCTGGGTGGATGGATCCATGAGCCAAGTGAACATAAATCAGAGCAAGAGCAGCAAGAATGTCTCAGTCTCACAGTCTCCCCCAGCCAGGAGCTCTTGTCAGGACCTTTGCAGATCCGTGGCCATCATCACCAGCTGCGACAGCCAGTTTATCTGTCCTGCTGCTGCATTCACAGACCACTCCCAGATGGCTGTTGAGGGGAGCGGTGTACCGAGCTGACTCACATCCCATTCTGCCTACTGAATGCTCCTACTGGCCCACCCTCCCTTCCTTCTCCAAGCATTGACACAAAAAGCCCAGCCAGGGAAAAGCCAGATACATCCCAAATAATCCAGAAAGGTCTTAGCACCCTGGTGGGGAGCCGCAGCTGCCCTCCACCCAGGGTGCAAATATTAACTTTTCCTAGCTTTACCCTGCAAGATCCCCTATCCCACACCCCCAGAGCCCTCACTCCAGGGCAGGCAGGATCTGAGCACCCTGGGGTCAAGGACTTCTCATGGAAAGAGCCCACACATGCATTTGTAGCTCAGACCTAGCAGGACTGCAAGTAGGGTGGAGATGGACACAAGGCCTGGCCTTGTCAGACCATCAGATGTGCAGGCAGGCCCAGAGGGACTCGGGCTGGAGGGTCCTGAAGGGACAGATTTAAACTACAGAGTTCCCCAGGGTAACCCTGAAGTCATCTCCAGCTGGAGATGAAGGGCCTTCGTGGAGGAAGGATGCAGCCACATGCATAGCCTTAGAGCCTTGGCTTTGAGTTTGAACCTTCAGGTGTGGACTGGCTTGGCCGACACCAGCACCACTAACCAGAATTTCTGTGATGAAGGAATTCTGTGTTGTTTAGTGTGGTAGCCACTACCACCGATGGCTGCTGAACACTTGGAACCAGGCTACTGTGACTGAGGAATAACATTATTAATTTTATTGAATTTTAACTAAATATGAGTAGCCATATGTGGCTGGTGGCCACCACACTAGAAGACATGAGTCTAGACACTTAATTTTCACCAACCCAGTCTCCTCATCTGTGCCACAGAGCAAACATCAGGCCCCACTGCACCACGTTATCATGAAGCATGAACACGGCAGTTTATGAAGCACCCAGAGTATCACAGGGAGCTCCACTCATGTGACTTCTAATGGGTAGTGGCAGTACTTAGCAACATGTGGGGTGTACGGTCAATTGGGGAGGTGGTGATGACAATCAGAAAATCAAGCAGGGCTTTCTAATGGCCACATTGGGACATGCTGGGAATCATACTGTGGTTGGCAAAATGTTGAAATTTTTTTTTTACATGATTCACACATTTTCATTACTCTTTCCTGTCAGAAAGCCTCTAAAATGCAAACAGTACTATTTGCTTTGCTGCAATTGGGGGCAATGAGGAAGGAGCATCCGGGAAGGATGTGTGCCTCCTTGCAGCCAGCCTGGGAAGGGAACTCTAACAAAGTGGAGGGGAAGTCATAGGAAAGACAGAAGCAAGTGGAGTCCTTGCATTCCATCCAGCAAGGACGGATACCCAGAGAAGGGGCTGGAGGATGAATAGTAGAAGTGTGAGCCTCCCCAGGCCAAATACACACATACACACACACACAACACACTTACACACACATACACAAACACACATGCACACAATATACACATACACACACACACATACACATATACACACATACATACGTGTACACACACACATCGGCTGCCTGGGGCTCTTCTGAGGGTGCTCACCATGTCCGAGGCACTGTTTTCTCAGGCTCCAAAGCTGCCAAGCAGAGTAAAACAGATGGTCCCCTCTGGGGAGGAGGTGGGAGAAGGGGAGGAGGAGGTAGGCTGGGGTGTGGGCTGCTGAGACACAGATACAGGCAGTGCTGAGCCAAAGGAGTTTGGGTCTCCAGGGAGTCTAGCATCTTCTCCACTCACTCTTCCCTCCCTTGGTGCTCAAGTCTGGGACTGTCCCATTTCATCCTCTGTGCAGCCTTCAGGGGCCTCAAGGAGCAGCCTGCCCTGCTGGTCAAATGCCACCAAAAGGAGCAGCGCTCCTATTGACCACCCAGACCTGACATGCTCAAAGCCACCCTTAGCACCACAGCTGCCCTGTCAACACCGCTCAAAGTGAGATCTCTCCTTTAGGTGTCGGGTGCCCAACCTGGTGTGCAGGTAGGGGCTGGTCTGAACACATCCAGAGCACCTCTTCCAGGGCTGCTTCCTCCCACTTCTACCCAGGCCAGGGCAAATGTCAGGCTTCTCATCCTCCTAGGCAGCCCTGGGGCTGCCCCAGGCCCATGGATCACCTTGCAGGGAGTGGTAACATCAGCTCATCATCTGAACACCACTCATGCTGAGAGTCCTGAGGAACAGCTGACATCCCAGAGGGTTGTCCACCATGTGTCATCTCTGGGGGACACAGATATCACGCAGTGAAGAGCCAGGTCTAACAGTCATTAGGAACATGCTTCTCCTGGTGCCTCCCTATAAATGCAGAGATAGGAAGTCTTCCGTGGATGTCCACAGGGCTTGCCCTCAGTCCCTTCCCTGCACACTCAGAATTTCTTTAGTTTGGTAGCAGGGTGGTGTTTGCTTGGTAGAATGTGTTGGGGAAGATTCCTTCCTCCTCAATTTTTTTTGGAATAGTTTCTGCAGTATGGGAATAAGCTCTTCTTTGAAGGTTTAATAGAATTCTGATATGAAGCCATCTGGACCCAGGCATTTTTTTGTTGGGAAATTTTTTATTGTTTCTTTGATCTCAGTGCTTGAAATTGGTCTGTTCAGGAGATCTATTTCTTCTTGGTTAAGTCTAGGAAGAGAGTGTGATTCCAAGTACTGATCCATTTTCTCCACATTGTCAAATTTCTGGGCATAGAGTTTCTTATAGTATTCAGAGAGAGTCTCTTGTATCTCTGTGGCATCTGTTGTTATTTCCCCTTTGTCATTACTGATTGAGGTTACTAGAGATCTTACTTTTCTGTTTCTAGTTAGTCTGGTCAAAGGTTTATCTATTTTATTTATTTCTTCAAAAAACCATCTTTTTGTTTTGTTAATTTTCTGAATGATTTTTTTGTTTTCAATTTCATTAATCTCTGATTTAAGTTGGTTATTTCTTTTCTTCTGCTGGGTTTAGGATTAAATTGCTCTTTTTTTTTCAATTCCATAAAATGGTTTGTGAATTTGTTGATGTGCTCTCTGTTTTTCGAATGTAGGCATCTAGTGTAATAAATTTTCCTCTCAGAAACTGCTTTTGCTGTATCCCACAGGTTTTGATAACTTGTGTCTTCATTGTTGTTATGTTTGAGGAATTTAACAATTTCCTCTTTTATCTCTTCCCGAACCTAACTATCATTCAGCATAAGGTTATTTAATTTCCAATGCCTTTGTGTGGAGATGAACATTTGTGTTGGAGTTGAGTTCTATCTTAATGCCTTGTGGTCTCAGAAGAGACAAGGTATAATTTCTATTCCTTTAATTTTGCTGAGGTTTGGAGTATGTGCCATGGGCTGACGAGAAAAATTATATTCTTTTGCTTTGGGATGGTGTGTTCTGTATGTGTCTATTAATCCCATTTGTTCTGGGTCACATTTAAGTCCTTTGCATCTTTGTTTAGTTTCTGTTTAAAGGATCTGTCTAGTTCTGTCAGAGGGGCATTAAAGTCTCAGACTATTATGGTGTTATGGGATATCATATTGCTCAGACTCATCAAGGTCTGTTTCATAAATCTGGGAACATTTAAATTGGGTACATAAATATTTAAAATCAACATGTCTTCTTGTTGTATTGTTCCTTTGGCCAGTATAAAGTGATAATCTTTGTCTTTCTTAACTTTAATTGCTTTGAATCTGCTTGTATCTGAGAATAAGATTGCAACTCCTCCTTTCTTCTAATTTCCATTTGCTTGGAATACTGTTTTCCATCCCTTAACCCTGAATCTAGGTGTGCAGGCTGGGTGTGTCTCCTGCAGACAACATATGGATGACTTGTGCTTTTTTATCCAATCAGACATCCTGTGCCTCTTCAGTGGGGAATTCAATCCATTGACATTTCTTGAGATTATAGATAAGTGTGGTAGAATTTTATTCATCTTGTTATGAAACTAACATTTTACAGCCACCTAATCTATGATAAACCAAACAAGAACATACACCAGAGGAAAGAATCCCTATTCAATAAATGGTGCTGGGAGAGCTGGATAACCACATGTAAAAGACTGAAACTGGACCTGCACTTTTCTCCACTCACTAAAATTAATTCAAGATGGATAAAAGATCTAAATCTAATGCATGAAACAATAAAAATCCATGAAGAAACTATGGTGAAAACACTTGAAGTTTTCCGACTGGGGAAAGACTTTATGAAGAAGACTTCAGTGGCAATTGCAACAACAATAAAAATAAATGAGACTTAATTAAGTTGAATAGCTTCTGTACAGCTAAAGAGACAACAACCAAAGCAAATATAGACAACCACCAGAATGGGGAAAGAAATTTCCATATTATGAATCAGACAAAAGTTTGATAACTAGGATTTACAGAGAACTCAAATCAATCAACATTTTAAAAAAGGTCAATAACCCCTTATATCAATGGGCAAAAGAGATGAATAGAACCTTCTAGAAAGAAGATAGATGAATGGCTAACAAACATGAAAAATGCTCATCATCCCTAATTATAAGAGAAATGCAAATCCAAACCACCCTAAGATATCACCTAACCCCAATGAGAATGGCCCACATCACAAAATCTCAAAGCTGCAGATGCTGGCCTGGATGTGGAGAGAAGGGAACACTTTTACACTGCTGGTAGGACTGCAAACTAATACAACCTTTTTGGAAGGAAGTATGGAGAATCCTCCAAGAATTCAAACTAGAACTCCCATTTGATCCTGCAATCCCATTACTGGGAATCTACCCAGAAGAAAAAAGATCCTTTTATCATAAGGACATTTGCCCTAGACTATTATTACAGCTCAATTTACAATTGCCAAACTATGGAAACAACCTAAATGCCCACCAATCCAGGAATGGATTAACAATCTGTGGTATATGTATACCATGGAATACTATGAATAGTATGAAGCCATTAAAAAATGTTGGAGACTTTACATGTTTTGTATTAACCTGGATGGAGTTGAAACACATTCTTCTTAGTAAAGCATCACAAGAATGGAGAAGCAAGAATCCAATGTACTCAATTCTGATATGAGGACAATTAATGACCTAGGATGTGGGGAGGGGTGGGGGAATGAAGGAATGGAGAAAGGGAAGGAGGAAGGGGGGAGGGGTCCCAGTGTGTGACACACCTCTTGGGGGTGGGATATAATAATAAGAGGGACTTTACCTAACAAATGCCATCAGTGTAACCTGGTTCTCTGTACCCTCAATGAATCCCCAACAATTTAAAAAAAAGAAGAAGAAATAGTTGGCTTTCCTCCCTCTGCAATGCCATCCTCCTTCTTGTCCCAAAAGAGTAAAATTGATCAGCTATAAGATATGCAAAGTGCAGCCATTGGCCTGCCAACCATGTCCCTTCCTATCTTTAAATTCTGTTGCTAAATTACTGCACCTAATGCTAATAACAATGGCAGCTGTGTTTACTAAGCTCTTACTGTGTGTCAGGCACTATTTTAAGTACCTCACACACATATAAACATATCTGATCTTCACATCAATCTCATGAAGTAGTTATGATCATGGTCTACATTTTACAGGTGAGAAAAATGAGGTAAAAAGAAGTTATGTAATTGTTTAAGTTAACTTAAATGGCCAATAACTGCCATTCTTTTTTTTTTTCTGTATTAAATCATAACTGTGTACAAACTGAATCCCAGATACCTGGTTCCAGAGTCTGTGCTCTTCATGCTTTTTTATGCTATTCTGCCTCTACCAAAAAAATAAACAAAAACAAATAAAAAAAAAACCCACCCCAAAATGCCTTCCTTCTATTCTTCATAGAATGTGACCAAGAGCATTTCCCCATGCATATTATGAGTCCTGCAAATACCAGGTAAAGAGCATCTTGGGGCTCAGCGCCCATAGCACAGTGGTTATGGCGCCAGCCACATACACCGAAGCTAACAGGTATGAACCCAGCCCGGGCCAGCTAAGCAACAATGACAACTACAACAGAAAAATAGTCGGGCCTTGTGGTGGGTGCATGTAGTCCCAACTAGTTGGGAGGCTGAGGCAAGAGAATTGCTTTCGCCCAAGAGTTTGAGGTTGCAGCATGGCACCTGTGGCTCAAGGAGTAGGGCACTGGCCCCACATACTGGGGGTGGCAGATTCAAGCCCTGCCCTGGCCAAAAACTGCAAAAAAAAAAAAACAGAGTTTGAGGTTGCTGTAAGCCATGATACCACAGCACTCTACCAAGGGCAACATAGTGAGATTCCGTGTCCAAAAAAAAAAAGCATCTTGCATAAAACAGCATTCAGAGTTGCCCTTCACACTGCTGAGTGGTATCATTTATGTGACTGAGATGATTGATTCCTAATTTATTTTTCTGGTAATATATCACCATTTTTCTTTGGAGAATGACCTTTTCTCCATGTTTTCCAGTCTTGGAAGAATTGTCATGAAGGTTCTTGCCTTTCCTAGCCCAACAGCAAGCACACAGGCCATCTACCCAATCAGATACTCTCTTCCTGGAAGGTGACTTTTAAGCATTCTGTCTGAGGACTGAGCCTGGTTCTTAAAGACAGGGATTCCCTAAGGGTGCTGCCCTTTAGTTCTTGCTACCAAAATCCCTGAAGCTACTCTCCCTGTTCCTTGTTCTTTTGCAGCTTGGTTGTTTGCTTTAGTTCTCTAAGTGGAATAGCTACCCAATAAATTACTTTTTTGCTTAAGATAGTAGAGTTGGATTCTGTGGTTTACCCTCAAAGAACCCCAACTGATACATAGTTCCCCCTACTAAGATCTGGATTATATTTGAGGTCTCTATTTACCTGTAATGATCTGTGATTCCAGTAACCTCACACAATATGAATTACAAGATTTCAAAGTCAATATTTGAGAGAAGAAAAGAAAAACCTGAAGTTATATAAAGAGATATAAAGTTTTGTGGTAGAGTAGATTGAATTATTGTCTAACTAATATTCACTCCTTCCCCTCTGTCTTGATACTTCCTCATCCCATTTGTGTTGAGCTTTATCATATGGTTTGCTTCATCAGTTGAATGTAGGGAAGAGCATGTGCTGGTTCCAAACCTATGCCTCAATAGTCCTGTGGTTCTGCTCACCATTCTAGGAGCTTTCAACCTTTCTCATGAGAAGAACAGGTCTTGGGAGGAATGAGTCACATGGAGCTGACCTGAACCCAATTCTCAGCCTAGAGTCAGGATCACTCTAGAGAAGCTGAACCCTAAACAACCTACAGGTGCATAAGTAAGAAATAAATTCTTGCCATGGAATTTTGTGGGTGGTTTTGTTATGCAGCATTAGTATTGCCATAGCTAACTGATACAGATTTTGTTGTGACTTTAATCTATGCCTAACAATTTCTGATTCATCCCATCTTGGGCAGAGTTCATGAAAGTCCTACCTGCTACTTTGACCTGGTTGGAGGCACAGGTCTTGCAGGGAAGCACCTGGAATTCTTCTGCCTGGTACATGGAGTAGTCAGTACTGGCAATGACTAGGGTGTCTCCAGGCTTCCATGACTGTACGTTGTCTTCCAGATTCAGGATGGTGCTGTTCACATTGGTGTCGATGGTGACTGTGAGCTTGGGCCTCACTGTATGCCGGAAAAGGAAGGCCTGAGAAATAGCCCTGTGCTCCTGGCAAATTGTTGGTTGTGCAATTCTTCCCTTCCCCTCCCTAAATAAGTAAATGCAAGTTTGCCTATCCCAAACCCAAATCACTGGCTCATTGCATCCCAGTCTTGGTACAGGTTTTTGAAGTCAACAAAAACCCTACCAGAAAAGAGCCATTCATTAGCTCTGGGCAGGGGAATTTTCCACTAACTTCTTAGCTGCAGTTAAATGTGGCTGTCTCACCACACCCACTTTGCTCAAGATATAAAACAAATATAGTTCCTCTCAACTATTATTTACAGTAGCCATAAACCTCTCCCCCCAAAGAACTTCCATCCTTAATAACTGCCTTCTGGAGATGGCCAAGTGCTTCTGAACACAAACCAACCATTTCCAACCCTTTCTAATAAGCACCTTGGTAATCATGTTTAAAATAATGGTCCCCAGAGAGGCAGAGGGCTGCACATCTCTGCAGGGGAGGTCAGCTCCACCCATCTGCACTCTGGTTGTCTTGGACCAGGCCCTTCCCCTTCCTGAAAGGCTTAGGGGCAGGGTGGGGTTCTGCTGTCTCCTGCCAACCCCAAGGACCCTTCCCTGCTCATGTGTCACAAAAGTGCCCTCCATCAGGAGCACTGTGTCACTGATACACCCAGAGGCAGCTGGCGGCTCAAGGGATGGAGCCATGGAAACATTTCTGCCCCCAGCAAGGGGCTGCTTACCAGGCTTCCCACAGAGAAAGCGTACACGGTAGCTCTGGCAGGCTCGGCCTCGGTCATAGCAGACAAACCTATAATCCTGGCCTTTCTTGTAGACAACCTCAGTGCTGAGGTTAATTCCATCCACTGTAGTGGCCTGGGAATGACATGGAGATTACAGAGTAAAGTCATTTTTCTTTTACAAAGAAGGAAGGTGATGATTAATGTTCTAAACATATACTCACAAGTCTAAAATTGTCCCCACTGCAAAAACTATTTACAATGGCTTCAAATGGTTATCCAATAGCTAGAAGTCATTTTGGTCACAAGAAAGACAGTATGAAGTCTTGGGACTACCTGGCCTAGAGTCCTACAGTATTCGATATCCAATCCAGTGATTTCTTGCTTATGTCAGGGTGAACTTTTAAGGGGTGTCATAACAAGTGTGTGCTCTTTTTTTTTTTGGCCACAGCTGGGTTTGAACCCACCACCTCTGGCATATGGGGCTGGCACCCTATTCCCTGAGCCACAGGTGCCGCCCCACAAGTGTGTGCTCTTTTGGGATCGGAGAAGCTACTTTTCACCACTTGCATCACCACAACCAGCATCCTGAGCAGTGACTCACTGTGTTCATTCCTCTAGTGCCCAGACACAGCTCCACACCACATGGGGAGTTTTAAAGAATGCTCATGCCCGGGCTCCATCCTCGGAGTCTCAGATTTGACAGTGTCTGGGATACAGCCTGCACATCTGGACTTTTAAAAGTGAGGTTATTCTAATGGGTAATAAAGTTGGAACACCACTTTTGTAGTTACAGGGCTAAATGTCCAGGTGTATTTCATTCCACCTTCACAGAAAAACTGGGAGGTCACTATTAGTTTTACAGATAAGGAAACTGCCCCTCAGAGAGGTCAAGTGACAGAGGTAGCAAGTAGCAAAGCCAAACCTTGATCCCAGATGTACCCTCCCATTCCCCTCCTTCCCTGAGGGGCTCAGAGCTTAACACCCTGTGCTCAGATGCCTGCCTTTCCCCAATTTCCTGTGAGATCTGGGAGGGCAAGGAGCAGGCTTTTGTCCTCTATCCCCAGCATCTAGTTCATAGCCTGGCCTTGGGGGTAGGGGACTGATGAGGGGAGGGTTTCAGTTGGGGAGCGCTGACTGGACAGCAGCTACAAGGCCAGGTGGAGAATTTAGGGAGTGGGTTCCCAGCAGGGCAGGATCCCTGCCAGCTGGGGCTCATCCTGGAGCCAGGGTGTGTCTGCATCCAGACTGTGACTGCTGTTCAGAGACGTGCAATTTGGACAGCTGTCACTGTCTTTGGCACAAAAGAGACAAAGGCTGGGTAATAAGGAATGAAAGTATAGCCAGTCAAAAAAATAAGGAGGAGACTTTTTAGGAAACATTGTTTTGAACCCAGCAGAACCATTATCTTTGGCTTGAAGGGATAGCCATGCAGATACACATTTGGCCACCGTTAGAATTCAGCCCTTTTCCTGAACACTCTCACACCCACTGTCTCAGGCAGTGTCTGTGGCAGCCAGAGAGATAGGGCCAACTTTGTCTTAGCTCCTGGCTGATGTGCTCAACACCTTTCAAAAAGGGCCAAATCCTGCTCTCATCTCATGTGAACACACAAAGGCTGCTTTGTTTTTCTGGCCTTGAAACAACCAGGAGCATGTTCTCCACCCAGTCTTTACCTTCATGAACACAAAGAGATGCTCTAGCTGAGCTGGGGGTGATTACTGAGTAAAGCTTGGTGCCAGGAGCAGGAGTAAGACAGACCACTCCAGGGTGGGGGAAGCACCTTTATTTTGCTAGAGACGGGAGCCTTGAACTCACCCTGGGGGTATGTGACTCTGACTTTTTTGATGACTACCTTGATGGGCCTTGGTTTTGCCAAAAAAAAAAAGAAAAAAAAAAAAGCCAAGGTCCTATTCTAGAATTGGAAGTTTTGAATTAAAGAGCATCTTCAATACTTATACTTAGCAAAACATTTTCAAAGAACACTTGCACTGTGAGAAGGCTGGCTATAACTTTAAGATAAGGGAATCACATAGACATTGGGTCTTTGATTCTTGCCTGGACATCAAATAGTTGAAAGTTTAAACTCAGGGAATTCATTACCAAGGACATTTCTTTTGTTGGGAGGAAATTGGTCCTGGCAACATGGCAGCACACTGGTGGTCATAGAGTCTAGGGCTGGGTGGTTATGGGGCTCTCGATATGGTTTAACTGTGTTTGGGGGATACTCAGGGAATGACCTGTGTCCATGCTGGGAGTAAAGTAAATAGAAGAGCGGGAAATGCCTAAGGAAAGCTGTTTTCCTGGCACAAAGAAGTGGTCTTCCAAACAACAGTGGTCTGGAGCCAGGCGCCTGGCAGAGCAAACACGGAGGGATTTGTAAACCATGTACGCATTTCTTGAGGATTTCCAGAGATATCTGGAGAGGGTAAGTTGGTAAAGAACTAGCCTTCCTGTGATCAGACGAACTAGAGGGATCAGACTACAGTTATTTCAGAAATAGACCTGGGACATTCAGGGTTGCAAGAGAAAATTAAAATTAAATCCTAGAATTATGTGCTTTCATGGGGGGTCAGTGTTTTTGAGTCTGTTGGATCCAAAGAAAGTCTGTGACTTGCAGTTTAACCTGGGTAAATCCTTCTCAATAACACTGGAGCCACGTGAAGGGAAGAGCCTTAGCCGAATAATGAGAAAGGTTCCTTGACCTTCACTAAGTATACAACCCTGCAAGGCAGGGGGAGAAGCTCGGCCCACAGTGGTGCAGTGGGGTAAGATCATGTGAAGGTGACTGGGACCCAGGCTTCCATCCTCTGGGAGAAAGTATTGGACAAATTTGGTCCATATTTTATTGAATGAAAGAGGTTAAAATGGGCAGGAATGGCCTTTCTCAAATGACTTCACATTCTATACCAAGCATTTAAGGGGCCCTGAATCTTGTTTTAGAATAAGATCAGGCCTAAGGGAATAAGCCCCGTGTATCCTGCCTATGTCTCTGTTCTCTCCTGCTGCCTGTGGAGCTGAGCTGGTGCGCTGTGAGGCCCAAGTATTTACTCAACACTTACTTGACAAAGCCAATGAGAAAGTCAAGGTCCCCTTCAGAGAAAATTAGCTGCAAGTAGAGATCTTGAGCAAATGCTGTTCAGTCTATGAATACTAGCTTTGATTTGGCTCCGTGGAGAACCAGGCCATGGGTGTGTTCCCCATCTGGGCGGGCCTGGCCCACCCCCAGATCCTAGCTGCATCCTGTGCACTCAAGGTCCCCAAGGAAACCAGCTGGGCAGTGAGGCTAGGCAGGCCCAGCCCCTCCCTGTGCTGGGGCACTCTTTGCCATGGCTAGAGAAGCAGGTCAGGGAGAAAGAGAGCTGGACCCGGGAGAGAATTAGAGTCCTTGCTTTGGGCAGAAATAAGACTCCATTTCAGTCTCTTATATGGGAATGATGTTCTTTGGCTTACATATCTCATGAGAATCACACCCAAGTGACCAGACTGTTTGTGATATAAACTCTTCTTCAAAATCAAGCCTTTCTGTGCCATTGCTGTGAGTTCGTTACCTGTATATCAATGGGACGATTGCAGATTTTCCCTGCATGAGCTGCCCAAAGGTCTGAAATTTTCTCCCCACCTTTAGTGTGAGACACTTTATCGTGATCGAACCACTCCGTCCACTCCACATCTAGGCAGGAAGCAAAGAGCAGGGTCACACTGGAGTTGTCTCTGACAGCAAGCCACACTCAGGGGTCACACTCAGCGTAGTCCCCAAGCATGATAGGAACTGGATATTATCTGCCAATGGTTGCGCTGTGTTGAGGCACGGGTGTCTCTAAACCTCTAAACAACCGACCTATTCTCCTGCCTCTCCATCCTTTTTTTTTTTTTTTTTTTTTGAGACAGAGTTTTACTTTGTTGCCCTCTGTAGAGTGCTGTGGCATTATAGCCCATAGCAACCTCAAACTCTTGAGCTCAAGTTATTCTCTTGCCTCAGCCTCCTAAGCAGCTGAAACAACAGGTGCCTGTCATGAAGCGCTCGGCTATTTTTAGAGACAGGGTTTCGCTCTGGCTCAGGCTGATATTGAACCTGTGAGCTCAGGTGATCCACCCACCTCAGCCTCCCAGAGTACTAGGATTAATTAAAAACATCTCTTGCTGAATTTCTTGTTTTGTAAGAGCAGTCTATATTCTTTGTTATTACAAAAGCAAACATACAAAAAGGAGAGAAATAAAATTCATCCATAAACCCATTATCCAAGGATTAGCTTTAAGATTGCTGCTGTGACACCCCAGGTGGGTGGGAGGTGGATACCTGAGGGTCAGACCCATGGCTACCCCCATTTCATGTTCAATGCCATTGTCTGGCACCTATAGGATCCTGTGAACTAAATTGAATGTCATGACCCCAGTGAGGTGACATTGGAACCTTAACCTTGGAAGAAAACATCCCTCTGGGCTATTGGTTAATGTGGCTTGACTAATTAAAGACAGCTTTCAGTTGTGAAGTTTCAGTTGATTCGTTCTATTGGTGCAAGAGGAGAATCTTTGTTCTCCAAAGACAGGGATTCCTGTCCCAGCCTTTCGCTATCCATTGATGTTGCTAAGTTGTCTCACACCCCTCACCTTGGACCCACTCACTGGACGAGGAAACATTGAAATATTCGCCATGCTCTGTCTGGAACAGTTTGAATACCCGGGCAGCGGCAGAGCCTCGGTGTCCTGTCAGAGAAGCAGACACTTTAGCAACTAGACAGACAGATTAAACAGTTGTGATTCTAAGGCAGAAGAAAACCCCCCATACACATGGATCTTGAGCCATTTCTTAAAAAAAAAAAAGAAAGAAGAAAGCAAATTTAACTCTTTAAAAAATCAGGCCATTGTTTTCACTTGGGAAACAGACTACTGTCTATTTTTTAAATTTCAGTGTTAAAAGTTTAGTTGCAACATTCCAACAAATCCAGAGTTTGAAGCCCTGTCATTTCTCACAATCTGAGTTCCTCCCAAGGATTAGGGCCTGCAGCGCCTCCCGGGGCCTTCACTGGGCTGAGGACGCTGCCTCTCGCACAGGAAAGGCCCAACCAAGGTGTCCTGTTAGCTCAAAACACTGCCCCACCCACTGGGTCCCAGTTCTTATCTCTTCTGTGCCACTTCTGTGTTTTAGATTACATCAATGAAGACTTCTTTGCAAATGTAAATGTTGTCACAAGTGAGTGACCTTTGACCAGCATGGACCTTTGCCACCGTTGTATAACATGGCCAGGTAAGCAGCTGGTCACTCTGCTGCTGTGCTCTGAGGGAAGTGGGCCACCCAGAATAGCCCACGCCTCTTCATCTGAGAGACAGATGTGTATTACCCTGGTATTCAATATGGTCTTCAACCGAAGAAGAGGGATTTCCTTTCACAGTCAGAAAACTCCAAGGATGTCTGAAAGGAAACACAAAAGATCAAGTTCTCCACAGGTCTGAACCGGCGCTGGGCAGAGCTGAAGCAGCACCACAGGTCTGAGCCTGCGCTGGGCAGAGCTGAAGCGGCATCAGGAGCTGTCCTTGGGAGCTCCTCCGGGCCTGCTCGCCCGCGGCCTGGCATTTGCTCACTGGGAGCCTCTTCAGCTCCATCCTGGCAGGAGACAGGGTATGAATCACAAATAAACAAACAAGCCAACAGACCCATGGTACCACCTGCCAAGCTCAATTATGTCCTGAAGCAAGTGCTTGGATACTTTTAGGAAAACAAGGAAAATGTTCCAAGAGGCAAAGGTTATTTCTCTCACTGCCCAACTCCCCTAGAGTTGAGCTCGAGGAAAGCATCAGAGAATGATGTGACTGACTACTCTAGCCATCTACCTCGGGCCTTGGAAAGGATGGAAACACCTCTTCCTCCTAATGGAAGGGAACTCGAAAAAGATTGAAGATTTTGAAAATTGTGCAGCCATCAATCGTCCCTGCATGACAGCCCACACTGCTACAGAGCAGGAAAGCTTTCTGGCCCATCCTTGTCTCACGCAGAGCTGAGGCTCGGGAGTGCCACCTCCTCCTGTCTGGCACCTTCTGAGACACGGCAGGAAGGGTTTTCTGACCTTCCCCTAAAGCAGGTCACAAGACCCTCAAGCGAGAAGCGTCTTCCTTTTTCCCACAGGAAAGTAGCATCCTGAACTCCACAGACAGAGGGCCCAGAGAGGAGTCTGCGGGAGCTGAAGGAAGAGGCTTGACTACGGTTCTTCTAGTTACTACATGGGCTCAAGCCCGCTATCTCCTCACACTTTCCATGACTCCCAACCACCCTTCATCCAACCTCGCATAAAGGCCCTGGAGCGGACCTGCTTCTTTGGGCCTGCAGTTCCTTACGAAGGCCCCCATGTCATATCAGACTCACGATATGAAATGCATTTGTGTGCTTTCCTGCTGCCACTCAGGTGTGTGTTACAGGCACCCCAGACAAGAACTCAGGAGGGTAGAAGGGAACGCACCTCCCTCCCGACAGTACCTGCTCTCTCACTGTGAGATCTGGGTGCCGAATAGCTCTGACTATTTTTGCTTTTACCTTTTGACTTGGAAAGTAAGTCCTTACTGAATGGAGTTTAGCTAAGGTTAGGGATTTGACGGTGTCACTCTCTTGCTCAAAACCAAGTCCCTTGGCTCAGAGTCAAAGGCCTTCCTGAGCTCAGCAGCCCCCTCCTTTACCCTCTCACATTTAGGGCACCTGGCTAGACTTCCCCCCCTCCTTCAGGAAAGCTTTTGCCCTGAGCCTCCAATCCTGCTCCCCTCTCCGGGAGCACCTGCCTTAGCAAACCCACACCTGTGAGTCTGCACTAACCTCTACACTCTGGCTCTCACGCTCCATTATCAATTCCCATTACTCCTGCCTCCCATGGGTTCAGAGTGCCTGGTATAGCCTCATGTCTCCACCAGTAGGTGTCCAATAACCATTTCCCAAATGTGAACAAATGAAGGGTCCAAGTCTCAGTTCTTCTACTAATTTTAGATGTTTTAAGTTTATCAGGCAAACTGAGTCTCTACACAAATCAGGAGAGATGTAATTCCCTGCACATCTCCTTTGCCCCTGCGAATGACCCTGACAAAAGGGCCCATCTTTCCAATGGCTCTTGTTTGCCAGGACATAATAGCTGCTAACATTTATGACATGCTTATTCTGTGCTAGGCTTGATGGCAATATGTTGCTCACATTGTCACATTTAATCCTCCCCATAGTCCTTTGTGATAACTCCTGGAATATTCCATATTACACATTCAGGGATCACGAAAAAAGAAGACAAGTCATTTGCCCCCAGTCACACCTCATAGGAGATGCAGCCCAGACTCACATTCAGGCCATTGGATGCCACATCTGGGCCCTTAATCATAACCTTCTTTGGGTGAGACCCTAAGACACCAGTCCCTTGGTGGTTCTATCTCTCATTCTAAATTAATAAACTGGCTTTTGATTTTACAAAGCAATGAAATGGAAGTGCACTTAGCATTTACTCACAAAAGAGCCTTGCAATGCCAAGGTAGCATTGTCGTCTTTGGCTACCGAAGTTTCCTGCTTGAGTTTCCTGCCAGAAGGAACAGTCCCTGGGCTGTCAGAGAATACATCATGGAACCTGGAGCGCCCCTCCCTTGCCCGGGGAATTGCTGCCCAGCCAGGAAAATTGCTTTTCTAAAGACCTTAGCCTGTCTCAATTTTGTCCCCAATCTTGTCCTGCTGGAGAGCTGAAAGGAGGGGTGTCATAGTTCCCACCTGGCCATGGGACAGATAGTCCCAACTTTCCACTGAGCTGAGGTTGGAGTCAACACAATGAAAGCTATGGTTACCATGGGCAAACAGCTTCCTCTTGGTACCAGTGTGATGCCAGACTCCACGCTACAATCCATGGCAGATGAAACACACACTATAACACATCAAAGGGCCCCTTTTTCTTGGGTGTTTGGTTGGGTCTATAATCTCTAAAAAAAACATCCACCAATCCTCAAGGCATGGCATGACCCCTTTGCCAAGAAAAGGGAAGATGAACACCAGCTTCACGTGCGAGGCAGGGCCTCGCTCCTAGCTGCATGTGGGAGACAGAGCCGCACTCAAAGCTGCATGTGGGAGGCAGAGCCTCACTCACAGGAGGGCCCACTTGATGCTGTATAAGGGGCTGACTGAACCAACAAGTTCATATAAAGAGAACTTTTATGTTTTATGAAGGGACCACACTTATAGGAAAAACCAAGCTTTAAGAACAATCCTCAAATGTATCCAGTACAGAGGGACAAAGCTGCCTCCCTCTGGGTCGTCATTTAGGCTGGTATGGCTGTGGGGAAAGGGGCATAAAAAAGTACAATCTGGCAAGGACAGGCTGCTTCAATGTCCCAGGGTCTGGCGGGGGTGGAAGCCATGGGCCATACCTAAACCCAAGGTGCAGAAAATGTTTGCTGCCCAGTTTGGTCATCGCCTTCCGGGCCATGTCATCCAGGTTTCGAGAACCTTCATCATTCACTGCAACAGAAAGGATCCTTCCCTCAGGCACAGTGTTCAGATAGTGGGCCAGACGTTCACTCTCTTTCTTGGATCTGTAGGTGTCAAACCTAAAATGGGCAGAGAAGGAATCTAAGTGGTCTTGACAGCAGCCAAAACAAGAGAGATAAAACTATGTGCCTAAAGATCCCAAGGGCCATGATTTTCAAAGAATTAAGCCTTTTAGAAAAAAGAACAAACACATATAATTGTTTTGTACACCATACAGTAATATCCAAGAAGAAGGAATTTGACTTAATCATAATGATCATTCACTGGATGTTCATAAAATACCAAAGACATGATTGTACAGTGCAGACCTCAAGTTCCAGGATGTCGACTGGGCCATATGTTGAAGCCTAGGACTTTCAACAGTCCTTTCATCCTGGAGATATGAGCTAGTTCTAATATGTATAGCATCAGGATTTTAATCTCTGATACAGACTGAAATGCCAATTCCAAAATTCTCAAAAATGACAGGCAGATTATCCCAAATCACTTCTTCTACCCTTAGAACTTCCTACTTAAAATAATGCACCTTAGAATCACTAAAATGTCATCATAGATTTACTTGGTAGCAGTGATACAGGTATAACTCTTGACCATGGTAAATGTTGCATTTCTGTTTTTTTCCTGTTTACTTTTAAAAGATTATTTTACTTTATTGTGTAAGCACATGCTTGCTCTTGTTCAATTCAACATCCTGACGCAGCCATGCAGGGAAAGACATAGCTCAAGAGCAGGAATTCCCAGCACTCCTCCGCTGCTCTCCTGCTGGCCCTTAAAGTGGCAGCTGGCCAGCACTCAGGGAGCATCTCAGGGAGCAGGTGATGTGAAGGGAAGCTTACCGATCGGAATGGATGACTGTGCCTGATCTGGGGTCAATCACATGAACAATGACTCCACGGTGGCCCCAACTCCTTTCAAAGAAATAGCCTCCTTCCTGCATGCCACCCGGGTGAAGGGTCTTGTTCAGAAATGTCCAGGAGAGCTTTTTCTGTCCATGCAACTCAAGGCTGCCCCCTCTACCAACTCCAATGTACTTCAGGCCAAAGTAAGGATCCGGCTGGACATCTTCATCAGCCCTGTGAGAGAAAGCAGCTTCCCAAAGTTGGCTGACACATCTCATCACTAGAAGCTGGGCCCAGAGGGGACCTAGGGATCACTGACCACTGACTCCCACCCTGGCTACTGCCATAGAGCCAGTCACACTTTTGCTGATCTCCTAAGGTCAGTGAAAACAGCATTATCAACCTGATCTCCCAAGCCAGATCAAAATGAGACCCAAGGGGCAGCAGAAGGCTTGTTACTGGTCTATATGTTGGCATTTCTTCTGTTCAGTTCTACGGGTCTTATATTTTGGTTCCTAGCAGGTGTGAAATCACCTGGTCTTGCCCTGCATACCCTATGTTTTCTTGGCTGTCACTTCTTAAAACTCTTAATTGCTTAAAGAGGAGACACAGCCAGAGGCAAATATCCAATGGTATTTTCCCATATCTCCTCCAACCTGCAGCTGATTAGATAAATACTTGCAGAGCCTCCCTGAACATGACACAATTGGGAAGAGCTGAAAGGCTGGCAGGGACAGCATAACACAAGTACAGCACATTGCCACGGTATGTAATAGACTCATGGCTTCCCCAGCTCTCCCAAGTTACCCTGCTGCCTTGTTCATGATCCCATCTGCCAGGACAGAAGGATGGTTCTTACTTTGCACTAAAGCCATGCCCTCTCACCTCCCTCTCAGATCCAAGAAGAGCATTTGACCCCCCAGGAGTGGTTTACCCACCTGCCATACAAAATGATGCTGAAATTGCCCTGGAAAGGGCAGAGGGTACTCCCAGCATGCAGTTCTCCTCCATTGTCAATCAGAATGTGCCTGGTCCGCAAGACAATTGGCTCATCATGGTCTTTAATAACTAGCTTACCTGAAAAGGTAGGAATGGTGTACAGTTTAGGGACACGGGTGTTGAGGGTAAGATTAAAGCAGACCCTAGAATAGACTCCCAAGTCCTCATCTCATTGGCGGATCTTGCAAACACTCCATTTTTCTGTGCTTGCAAGCACAGCACTCCCTTGTAGGAGTATCCATAAGGGATCAGTTTCAGCACCTCCCTTGGATATCAAAATTCAGGGATGCTCAAGCTCATGATATTAAATGGTGTAGTATTTATATACACACATCATTTAATTTACCCGAAATCATCTCTAAAACACTTATAAGACCTAATACAATGTTGATGCTATATAGATCATTGTTAAACTGTATTTTTTAGGAAATAATGATTTTTCAAAAGTCTACACATGTTCAGTATAGGTGGCAAAGTTTTAAAAAATATTTTCAATCCATGCTTGGTCGAATTCTCACCATGGATACCAAGGGCTGACTATAATTCCTCGTCCCTCTGCCATGCAATATGTAAGTCATGCCCATCTGGCCAACTGCCATCACTGCAGGTACTGTGTCTGATGGCCAAGCCTCTGAAGGTCAGGAAGCAGGACTGCTCAGAGCCCCAGCAGGGAGTCTCCTCTATAAATGCACTCTGTTCACTATGACCGGACCTGTGACAAGCCATTCCTAAGTGCTCAGAGGTGACGGTTATCTCAAACACCCAGATACTCTGATAAGACCCAGAGCACACAATATGTGTTCTGTTCCCTTAAGTCATGGCGACCTGCATCCCAGCACTAGGCTCGGAGGCAGTGGAGGGAAGTGGGAGAAGCAGAGAGAGACTGACTCACCTCCCTCTGTGATGTGGATGGAGTGGACTGTGGTGGAAGAGGTAAGCAGCAGCGTCTTGCCCTGGCCAATATACACTTGGTGGTCCCTGTCATGGCCAGGGTTCCAGGGCTGCAGGTCAGGGCTCTGGTCAGGGCACCCAGTGTCCACTGCTGGGAACAAAGAGATATCACTGCTCCCATACCACCAAGCAAGAATTCTCACAGACCACAAGCGGGGGCTCTCATGTACCTTCTTGGCTCCGCCTCGTCCTTGTCAGAGCGAGATTTCAGAGAGCCAGGAGACTCCCTGGCATGGGAGGCTGGAACCCTGGGAGCCAGTGCCATGTCTTTCATTAGTTTATCATGCATCTGTGAACATGTCACTTCCTTTTTCTGGGTTCAGTGTCCCCATTTATAAAATAAAGGGTAGACTAGATGGCCACTCAGGGCATTGCAAGATCTAAAACTATGCAATGATTTACCCAGATGATTGGGATTCCAAATATTCTGTTCCCTGGAATGCTGTTTGAAGAGTTAACAAAACTCTATCCCCTCCTACATGAAAATTAGACTTTTGGTTAATTTTCTAGCTCGGTTCCCCTGGAAACCTGAGAAAGATGGCATTATACAATCTATGTTACCTAGCAATGTTGCTTATGGCAAAAGTGACCCCTGGTTGGAAATGGCATCTAAACCGAGAAGAACCATGTATTTACACCGGTGGAGATGAGCCGCAGGTTCCCTGAGCCCAGAGACTCCTGTTCTTGGCCATTTTTCTGGAGGCCTGAAAGTTGTGTCTGGGAAGTTGCTGTAAGAGCTTCTGGCTCCAAGTGGCCAGGAGGTTTCTAAGACAGAGTGGTTCCCACATATGTCTAGGGACAGTCTTGATTGCTCTCACCTGAGCTGTCACCTGGGAACAAAGACAGTGACTTCCGGACAACTGTGTGGAGTGCTGTAGGCCCACTCCCAGGGAAGCAAAGCCTGGTGCTGCCCTCTGTACCTCTGCCCTGTATTTTCTGAGTCTGCTGACCAATGAGGCATGTGGTCACCTAGTGAGTTTCAATGTTTGGGTGAACCTAGAGGGCCCAAAGCTGGGGGTTGCAGAGGCAACCTGCAACAGAACCTCCAGAGAACTCAGAGCAGTCTTGATTTTCATATCGCCAATGAAGGTCTACCCAGCAGTGTGCCACGGTAGGGGTGAGGGAGGAGAAACTGGAACAACTTCCATGCACAGCAAGAAAAATCCAGATGGAAAAAGGGCTCAGAGGCAATGGACAAAACAAGCTGAGAAGGGCCTATCTCAGGGAATAAGCCCCAACACCCTGTTCTTCTGTGATTAGAAGTAGGGACAACAGATTTCAAAACAACCTGGTGAGGAGGTGGGAAGGTGATGTATAGGTAAGTCCATAAGGGTTCTAGTTGGTGAAGACCCCAGGGTAGGTACTGGGAGAAACGGAAGCCAATCAGCAGCTGTGTCTCTCAGCAAAGTGGGTGCAGCAAGCCACAACATCCACAATACGGGACTGCGACCCCAGGGAGTTCTGTGTTCAGTGTAACTACTGGCATGTCAGTTCTGAATGTCACCTGGTTTGTATCCAGTTACCACTGAGGTGAGACTGTCTGCCCCATGCTTATGTATGTCGAGGAGAACTGGAGGGAAGCTGACCCCTTGCACTCGGCAGCACCAGACAGAGACCCCAAGCCCACACTGAGCTGGCCTCTTTGCCCATCTTCTCTTCTCTGCAAAGCACAGAATGTATGCACTGCATGCAGTGGTGCTCAGTGTACGTTTGCTGAGTCTCATTCCCCATCCTCGTCTTCCCAACCCTACAGCAACCCTGTTCTGAGCCCTATCTGCCTTGCTGTCAGCCCTAACTCAAGCTTCAAATCTCTTTCCTTAATAAAAGGGGCTCACATCTATAATCCCAGCACTCTGGGAAGCTGAGGCAAGCTGATTGGTCAGGAGTTCAAGACCAGCCTGAGCAAGAGTGAGACCCCCATCTCTACTAAAACTAGAAAAACTAGCCTGGTGTTGTGTCGGGCACCTGTTATCACAACTACTTAGGAGGCTGAGGCAAGAGGATTGCTCAAACCCATGAATGTGAAACTGCTGTGAGCTATGATGACACCACAGCACAGCATTACCCAGGATAACAGACTGAGAATCTGTCTCAAAAAAAAAAAAAAAAAGAATCTCACATTTTTTTGAGTTGTACCAAAGTAATTCTTCCAGCTACTCTAAGTGCCAAGGAGCTCATAGAGTGGCCATGTGATGAAAGAATGTGTGGCTTGATCATCAGTGGACTTCCCATTTCAGTGGACGAGCAGAGCAGAGCTGCCAGGAAGGCAGGGTAGAGAGGCTCTCTGCATTGGTCCAGGGTTTGTCTCCAGACAGGGTCAAATACTTGTCTGGCTTCCAGTAGAGGCCAGGCATAGGTCCTGGGCTGCCTTCCACCTAGTCCTGGACAAGACTGTCAGTGTCCAAGGAGGTGACTCCTCAGCCATGGGGGTCATATGTGGCCATCTGGGGAGCCTAGTGGTCCATGGAGGCAGGGTGCCATGAGCATGCCAGAAGGGAATCATTCCAACTCCACTGGACGAAGCCCTTAGGTCTCACGGCTCACATCTTCCAGGACAGTCCTGATGTCCAAGTGTACAAGTTTGCATCAGACTTTGCCTCTGGATTTCGAAGTAGTCAGTCTGACCCTGCACACTTTCTTGTCACCAGGAAGGCATGGCCCAGCTCTCCAGAAGCTCTGACAGCACAGCAGTTGCAAGACTGGCCTCGGATGGACACTCCTTTGTTGGAGCTAGACATTTTGCTCTTCTTAATGAAGGCTGGTGTCAGGGAATTTCCATTTATATGAATCAGTTAATGGCTGACAAGGGCCAATGCCTTTTCTCTAAAATGTCACCATAGCAACCACCCTTATTTTCTCAGGAGGGGCCACATGAAACAAGAGTGAGAGGGAAGGCAGGCCTGACCTACCTGGAGCCTGAGTGGTGAAGGCTGGCTTCTGTGTCCCTTCAAGGTCAGAGAAAAACAAAGACCAGAAGGAGCCAGAGACACAGCCCCTCTCTACGTGTTTACATGCAAACTAGAGAGGGACCAAGGTGTGGGAGCAATACAAGGGATATCTGGGCACACCTCCCCAAGGTGGGTCACCCTAAAAAATAACCCAAACCCAGCCCTGGCACAGAGGCCATGCACCCTTTGTGCTTATCTACTGAATAAATGGCAGGAGGAGAAGTGAATGGATCCAGACAATACTGTCAACTGTTCATCACAAGCTAAAATACTCATCATTTGCTACGTCCTCTAATAGGAAAGATTGAACAAGAAATCACAGTGAAACAATTTCACTGGTTATAATTACAGATTACTTCCTATCTTCTGGGCTAAAAACACAAAATACAATACAATGCCCGGCTCTTTATTCTTATTGTAGAAAAGTATCAAACTCAGTGAATATAGCAAAAGTATTCTTAAAATAGCGATCAGTGGTGATGGCAATATTACAGTACTAACCCCTATTCAAAATATTTCAATTTTCCCATCTCTCTGTCTCCCACCCATGTTTGGTTTATCTGACTGCAGTTTCCTATATCCCTGGGAATCTTGCCTCTTGCATCTGGATGTTAATTCAAGATCACAGAAAGAAAAAGTTGACAATATTAAGGTAGAAAAACTGATCTAATCCTTGCTTAGAGCATCTCAGCTGGAAAGTGCTTTCATGTACCCAGATCTTATGACACCAAAGCAGAAAGGGAAGCGTGAGATCAGATGGCCCAGAAAGAGGGGGAATGCTGACTCTCGGAGATGTGGGATTTTCTTCAGGCCCCCAACATGGCTTTTAAAATTTGAATTAGTTGCTAATACTCAAAGATTAAAGATCTTTTACACAAAAATATATATGTCTGGCTTTTCTTAAAAGAATCAGAAGGTCATACAACAGAGGAACCATCTTCCCACACGGCGGCAATTGTCCAGAACTGAGGCCCTTGGAGGGGCCTCAGCTTCCCCGATGAACACAGCCTCGGCCTGGTCACTAGTTCCTGCCAGGTGCCTGATTCCCATAGACACTGAGTTTGTAACCCCGGATTCTGGTCCATCCCCCTCATTTTGTGGATAACGGAACTGAAGCTGGAGATCAAGGAGTTGAGAAAAGACTGGCAAGGGTGCTCCAGGGCACCCCAGCCCCCTGAGACCACTCCCACACTCCTTCTGGCTGCCCCCTTCACAAACTTGCTTCAAGGAGGGGTTGTGCCTATACGCTGAGATGCAGAGGTCCAACTGGTTTGCACTGCTCACCTGTGGATGTGACCCCAGGGAAGTAGACCAGGACAAGCCAGCTGATTGTCAGCACAGCCTTGAAGGAGAAGTCCCGCCTCTCAGCAGCTCCCATGCCGGCAGAAAGCTCCCTGAAACAGAGGCAACCAGAGTCAGACATGCAACTTGGTGGGCTAGAACCAGTACGTGGGGCAGGCATGGAGACAGACAGAGCCACACGCACGTGCAGAGGCAGGGCACGGGGCGGGGCCAGAGCCGGCACACTCCAGCCAGCCCCCCAGTGCACAGACCTCACAGTGGCTTCCTCAGCGGCCACGACTCAGGGCTGGGGAGATCAGGGCGGCAAACCTTGCCATCGTACTGCCTGTGTCCTACAGCTCAGATACCAAGTGAAGAATGGAATTTCATCCTTGCTGCTTCTCCCCTCCAGAATGAAGCTTTTTTCTTAAGTTAAGAAACAGAAGAGAACCAAGATACTCCCGCTGAACGGGAGCTGAATTAGATGCCGCTGATTGTGGTGTGATCCCTGCTGATTTCTTTAACCTCTCTAGATCTGTTTTCTAATCTTTAAAATGAAGATGTGAACGGGCTTATTTCTGACCTATATGTTTGCAGTCTATGCTTCTGAAACCAGCTTTGATAGTTACATCGACAACCTAATATAGGTGTCTGCATATTGTAAACCCTTTTCACATCACCTATCCGAGAGGAAGGTGGGGCAAGGATAGCTTATTTTACCCAAATATCCATTTCCTCTTATTCCTCAGTGACAGAGCCCCTGAGTTTTATTTGGGCACACAGCCACCTAGAATAAAGACTGCATTCCTTGGTCTCCCTTACGTTAGCTGTGTCCTGGAATTAAGTGCTGGCCAGCATGGTAGAAGTATACTGTATGAATTCCAGGAAATGTCCTTAAGGGAAGGGTACATTTTCTTCCCTGCTTCCTTCTTCTACTGGTTGAAATGCAGCTTGTGATGGCTGGATCTTCAGCAGCTACCTTAGGCCATGTACTGGGAGCCATGCATTGAGGACGGCAAAAAAAATAACAGAGTCTAGCCCCTATCCTATGCAGAGCTAAAATAGCTCTAGATGATGGACTTATACACGTTTGGCAGAGATATTAAACTTTTGTCTTATTCAAGCCACTGCTGTTTTTCTTTTCCTTTTACTCATATAAAAGGTGAATACAGGAATCTCTCTAGATAAACATCAAGATAAGAACTTTTATTAAAAAGGTGTGATATTTCTCTTTCAGAACACAATACCATTGGGAGAGACATCTTTGTGTTCTGGTCTCTGGGGCACACACAGAGAGCTTAGACAGGCTTCCCCACCGTTTCCCGAATTCCTCCCCCAGTATTACTGTAGTTGTGCCCAGAAACAAAGATATTTTCCCACACTGAGAAAGGGGCCAGAATCTATCTCACCTGATACAGGCTCCTCCCTGCAAACCAGCTCGGGGACAAATCTGATTACCCCTGACCTTTCCATTCAAAGTGAAGCTCTTTGTGTGAGCTCAGTGAGTTGGGGCAGGCGGGAGGGTCTGAAAGGAGCATGCTGGGCCCTCTGCCTGGTCCCTCCCACACAGGTGTGCTTGGGAGGCTGGGAAGGGAGGAAATGATACTCTCAGAGTCAATGCCAGTGGTGTCCCCTTAGCCGGCACCCTGCCTGACCCAGGCCTGGTCTGCTGAGAACAACAGGGCCCATTCTAGTCACTTCAGCCAGGTTGTGAAGTCACGCATCACCGCATCTGGGAAGGGCACCTTTCCCAGGGCCCCCAAAGAGCAGTGCTCAATTTCATGCTCTTTGCAACAGAAAGAAGGGGACACCAGGGACAGAAGAGTTTCATGGTCCTCAGGGGAAAACGAGAGCCCTCTGTTAACAACTAATTTAGGAAAATCAACGGTAGTTTGCTGTCTGCTGTCAAAATGCCCCAAGTCACCATGAGGCTGTGCTGAAGGAAACCTGGACTCCTGGGCCCTGGGTTGGCACCTTCACTCAGCAAAGGAATGTGACAAATGGGGGCAGGGTGTGGGAGGCAGTTAGGTGGGAGTGCCCCTTCTGCTCTGAGTTGTAAGGTGACCCTCATCAAGGCCTTCCCTCTGTGGGCCTCAGACTTCCGACGTACAGAGGGGAGGTTGGTGACAAGGACTCTGAAGCTCTGACATCTTCTGATTATGTCTAGGTCACTTCAAAGACAAAAAAGTCATTTTCTGAATAGATGTAGGAACAACCACAGCTGGAGGAACTAATGCTCAAATTCCTTTTTTCTTTTCTTTCTTTTTTTTTTTTTATAAGAGACAGAGTCTCACTTTGTTGCCCTTGGTAGAGTGCCTTGGCGTCACAGTTCACAGCAACCTCCAGCTCTTGGGCCTAGGCAATTCTCTTGTCACAGCCTCCCAAATAGCGGGGACTACAGGCACCTGCCACAGTGCCCGGCTACTTTTGTTGTTGTTGTTGTTGCAGTTTGGCCGGGCCAGGTTCAAACCTGCCACCCTCGGTATATGGGGCTGATGCCCTACTCACTGAGCCACAAGCACCGCCCCTCAAATTCCTTTTTTCAAAGGAAAAAAATGAGACCCGGAGTCAGCTATCTGGCCCACAGGGGCAGAGAAGTTCCCTTGCCTGAAGAAGCGAATCCCATATTGCTGAGCGAGTGGCTCTAAGAGCTTCCCTGCCTGTGAGTAGCTTCCAGGGCCTAAATACCCAGGCCCTGAGAAACATTCTGTTGCAGCAAATCCAAATTTCACTTGGGAATTCTTTTCCAAGGGAGGACAGCTTTCTCCACAAGTCACCGACCACTTCTGACAACAAGAGTTGGGATCTGGTTTCTCAGCCAGCAAGATAAACAGTTTCCTGCTGTGGAAAGCCTCGGAAGAGAGGGCTCTGGCTAACAACGCTAGGAGCTTCTGCAGAAAGCTGTTGGCTGGAGACTGGTTGCCCACTGCCCACACTGAGTTAGATCAGGTCACGAGGGCCTGAACTGGCCTGTCTATAAAGGGTGCAGGGAACCCCTTCAGCAGAGACAGTGAGAAGGAAAACGCAGCATCCTCTTCTGAAGGCCAGAACTTAGGGGCATTCCACAAGTCTCCATAAGTAAAATGCCATGGTTTTCCCTCGGTTGGCCATCCCCAAGTCCGGCTGCCACTTGGTCCATCCTGTGTTTCCAGGCCTCACAAGGCAGAGGAGACCCTGGAGAAGAAGGAGTGGGAGATCTTGCTAGCTGGCATCTCCACGTCTCTTCGCTTCCATTGCTCACACGGTTCCTGGGGCTCTGCTCCACCTGATTCAGATATTCCCAGCCACACTGGAGACCTGGGCATGTCACCTGCATGGCAAGAGGAGACAGGGAAAGGAGCATTGTTAGGAAAGCTTCCAGACAGGCCAGAGCAATGCACTTGTCAGAGCACTCCTGCCACATCCCCGCCTCACCGGCATGAGATTCCTGCTGCCCAGAGAGGCCCAGAGCAACAGCACCCATCAGGATACACCTGTGGCATCCCCACCTCACCGGCATGAGATTCCTGCTGCCCAGAGAGGCAGGAATTTCTATTGTGGAAGCCAGGACAGTCTTTCGGTATTATCTGAAGGAAAGGGAGAAGGAGGAAAGGAAAGCTGGGAGGAGGAGGGGACAGGAGACTCCAGAGGAACAGCCATTATTCTCCTTGCATGGCCACTAGTCAGCTTGGCAAGGGGCAGGACAGTGTGGAGCCCATGGGCATGGGCTCCAAATCCCAGCCACATGGCTCATGGTGGAAGAACCATCTAACCACTTAGACTCTGCATTTTTTAATCTGTAAAACTGGAAAAATGCACCCTAAATTCCAGGATCATTATGAAAATCAAAAGAAGCTCTGTGCCCGGCCAGTGGTCCAGCAATGGGGACTGCTGGTCTCAGGGATACTTGGGCATGAGAAGAGAGCCTGGGAGATGGGATCTGAAAACCTGGGTTTGAGTTCCAGCTCTGCTTCTCAGCTGTGTGTCCTTGGGCAGGTCTCTCAAGCTCTCTGTGCCTTAGAAGCAGAGAACAATAATATTGCTCATCACCAGGAGCTATGGTGAGGGTCAACTGACATACGCCGGCTCAAAAATGTCATTTTGTACATTCCTGGTCCTGAGGGAGGTACAGAGAGGAATCAGATGTGGATCCCGCCTCTCCAGGGTCTCTCTGGAGAGAGACAAGTACACAGGGGACCGTACTCCCAAACAGCAAGTTATTGTCTTTTTAGGCAAGAGAAGATAAAAAGATGGCATCATTGTCCAGATATGACAATTTAGATGTCCACTCTTTGACTCACTTAGCACACTTCAGAGGAACTGTTTGATTTGAGCTGAGTACATGCTGCCACTTCCCTTCAGATGACACATGTGTATGCTGTGTCATCACATGTGTTTCCTCTAGCTGTGAGGTGGCAGGCGGGAGGCAGGGCAGTCCAAGCACCCTCCTAGATCACAGGGAAAGAGGAAAAGCCCCGAACTCCCAGCAGCCTGAGCTCCCTCCTGCCAGCCCTTTCTGAGCAGGGCTGCCATCTGCACTGTCTCCTTAGATGGAATGAGTGTGGCTGCTTCAGGAACCCCTGGGACAGGTGGCCACAGATGCCCTCCTCAGACAGAAGACTCTCAGCTTCATCATTTGGGAACAATCCAAGGTGCCCCATGAAACAAGCCTCTAGCGTGAGCTACTTTATCCTTTTGAAAACACACCTGCTCAGACCTCTCTCATTGCTGCAAAGACCAAAAAACCTAGAGACACTCTAAAGCCAGGTTTCTTTTCCAGAAACTGCTTCTAATTCCTAAAGGCGAAAGAAACAACTTGTGATTTAGTTTCAGGCTTACAGAATGCAGGAGCTGATAAAAGTAAGACAACTATTCCAGGCAGCACTTACATGTGTGTATCAGTCACTGGGAAACTTGCAGATTCGGACCGGACAGGTCTGGGGTGGGACCTGAGTCTCCATTTCTGACAAGCTCCCTAGTGAGGGTGAGGTTGATGCTGCTGATTGTGGGCCACACTTTGAACAGCTAGCATCTACTTCCACTCCACCCATTTTACAGATACGAAAACTGAGGCCCATTAGAAGAGAAGAGAGCTTCTCACATTGATCTGGGGTGAGTAAGGGGGAAAGGGAACTAGTGTCTGATAGAATTGCTCTCTGTGCCCAAATTATAGGACATGCGCCATCTTCTCTGTCACCCTGCTTGCTGGGGAGGAAAGGTGGGAGACAAGAAGCCTGGGCCCATCTACTCCTGCCTGCTTTAACCGAGGCATCATTTTAACTTGTAGTTTGGATGGTAAACACATGCCTCAGGTATCTTATATAACCAGAGTCTTAAATTATCTTTTCCCCCCAAATATGTGAATTTCCCATATCAAAGGAGCCAAACTCTCATATCAAAGGAGCCACCTGGAGAACCAACAAGGAAAGAGGCTACAGTTCCATCTGATGACAGAAATTCACCATCAGGGACTTGCCCCATCCCCAAGCATTTCAGAGCAAATCCTGTGTGATGCACCAAGTCCGAGTCCCTCATCACACCACCAGATCAAGCTGACAGCTTCAAAGCCTTTGACAGCTGCATCTAGGAGAAAGACGGCTCTGAAATCATTTTTCCCTCCAATTCATTCAACTCACTTGGCCTTGACACCCTATGCGATAGGCACAAAACCTACACAGTAAACATCACCCCCACCCCTACCCCAGCAAACCCAATAAAGAGTCAAGTCTTAATTACTCAGCTGAGATTAAACAAATGAGTAAATAATTTTATTTACAAATAAATCTAACTTTCATTTTGCCTAGAGTACACTGTGCAGAACAGCAGCCACATGTGGCTATGCAAAGTTAAATTTAGTTAGAAGTAGACAAAAGTAAAAACCCAATTCCTCAGTCACACCAGGTACATTTCAAATGCTCCATGACCAGTGTCACCATATTGGGTGTCACAGATCTAGAACATTTCCATCATCATAGAAGCTTCTTTAATTCTCTGGTTAGAGCCTCAATCCTTAAAGAGTGGCTTAAGAGATCCAAACTCAAGGCAAGGATCAGTTCAGAGCAATGGATCTGACGGTGGCATGCCCAGACCAGCAGCATTGGTACCACCTGCTAGAAACCCAGACCCATTGAGTCAGAAAATCTTGGGGTGGGCCCCAGGTATGTTTTAGTAAGTCTCCAGCTGATTCGGATGTGTGCTTCAGTTTGAGACCCACAAGTTCAGAGTACTAATCACATTCAAAAGAGATCCTTGTCAACCATTGGTTAGGGTCTACCTCATAAACTTTGGACAGGGTATTGGCTAAGTGCTAAGCATTCAGGCTTTGTCAGAAGATATTAATAGATCCAAATTTAAGACTCAGATTTGCCACTTAAGAGCAGTATGTGAACCTGGCCACTCACTCAATCTAAGCCTCAGTCTCCTTAGCTATAAACGGAGGGATGCTAGTAGCTGACTTTCAGGTCTGTAAGACACGGTGAGATGATTCACACAGAGTGTTGCACAGTGCCAGCCCAGAGTGGTCCTCTGTAAAGGACAGCGCATGGCCAGTACCCACGTCTGCCTCCCGCACCATGACTGATGCAGCCGACTTACTAAATGGGGCCTTGAGGAAGCCTCTGTCACTGATGAACTGATAGCACTGCACTCTGTTGAAAGGTGCATCTAAACAAGAGATGCTTTCCTAAAAGTCACAGAGGACTTAATGCAGGAAACTCACTAATGAGTTATGAACTAGGGGAAAATACACAAATACGACTTAATGGGAGCCCCTCCGCTCTGGGCAAAGGTTCTACCTGAATTATGGGACGTGCCATGGGTCCCCCAAGCCAGAGTCCCAGCCTCCCTACTGCATAGAATGGGGAGGACTGGAGAGAGGGGTCCTCTGCCTCAGAGGGCACTTCTTCCCCGCAGCTTGCCTCCTGTTTTATTCCAGGGAGCTTTGCTTGTCTCTTACATTCAGGCAAAGCACAGCTCCCAAAAGAAGAGCAGGGAGGAATAAAAGATGTCCTCATTTTCTCATCCTAGTATTAAATTCCCACGCTTCTGGGGGATTCCATGGATGAAAACACACCTGCTGGCCAAGGGAGGCTATTAAGGAGGCAGTGAAGAGGGTGACAGAAACACAGAGCCCGGGGAGCAGAGTCATTCTTCGTCCCAGACTGGTTTCGTTTTTGTTCTTTGGTTTTTTTGGAGACAGAGTCTCACTTGCCCAGGCTAGAGTATAGCGGCCTCAGCCTAGCTCACGGCAACCTCAAACTTCTCCTGCTTCAGCCTCCTGAGTAGCTGGCACTACAGGTGCCCACCACAACACCTGGCTAGTTTTTCTATTTTTAGTAGAGACAGGGTCTCACTCTTGCTCAGGCTGGTCTCGAACTCTTGCGCTCAGGTGATCCACCCTCCTTGGCCTCCCAGAGTGCTGGGATTATAAGCAGGAGCCACTGTGCCCGGCCAGTCTCAGACTGTTACAGTAACTTCCTCCTGAACCCCAAAGGGTTCACTGATGTTCTGCTCTTTCCATCCTCAACTTAAATGTTCTTTTCCTTCACCACTGCTCTTCTAGCTGTCCCTCTCAACCTCGTGAAATTTATCATGTAAGGTTCAGTTTCAACCTCTCCTAGGGAGTTCTCCTTAGGCCTAAAGTTTCTATCAATTCCTTCTTCCTCTGCACCCACAACGCATTGGCCAAACGCTTCTTTTAACTTGTTCTGTCCTTGGGGTTCCTGAACATCTTCCTCGTTGGGCTGTGGGCTACTTGAGGGCAGGGATTCTGGGAACACATCTTTCTTTTTCGACAGACCTTAGCTCAGAAGTGTGGTGCACAATGACCGTCAGTCAACATTGGACAAGGAGCAAGGGTGCTTCTGGCCAATCTGCAACTTGGAGCTCTTTGTCCAGTGCTCTCCATAAAAACAGTTGGGCATATTTTGAGGCAGACATTGGAGACATTTCAATGAGCACATTTTAAAAAATTAAAACTTTTTTTTGTTGTCATTACATTTATGCCTTACCCTCAATAGAGGAAAAAAAGAGTATCTTCCCTGTTAAAATTGGTCTTGTCTTAACCCCACATTGTAAAGCAGGAGGGGAGTCATGTGGCTGACACGGAGGCTTCCTCTCAGACAAAAGGAAAGGTCTCGGCCCCTTCCACCAACCCTCCACTGTCTGGAGAATGCACTGCATACTGTTAAAGGTAAGCTGAGTGTCCCTGTGTCCCCTGGCCAGCTCCCAGGCTGGAGGCACCTGGCGCCTCGGAGACTCACCCACACTGGTGGTCTGCTGTCTTCTTGCAGGGCTCCTCTTTCCCTGCAGGAATTTCTGAGAGTCCCTACAGTTACCTACATACACCCTGTGCCCTCTCTGTGCTGCAAATGCACTGGACCTTCACAGTCACCGCCTCTCCTGGGGCTTAGCTAAGCTCCAGCTCCTCATCCTGCTGCTACCTCAATGCATGGTGCTGGGGGACCCCAGGGCAATTTCTGCCACCCTGTGAAGGCGCCGGTTCATCTGAATGGAGGGGAGAGTCCACGCTCAGTTACCCGGTCCCCAGCCAGGTGACCTGGTTCCGTGGCCTTAGGGAGGCTAAGAGAGGTTCATCCGAGCATGTGGGTCCTGGTAACACACACTACAAGGGCAGCCAGCTCACCTGCATGCTAAGCCTCTCCCCACCATCTCTCCAGCCTCAGTCTGCATGGCACAGGGTGGCTTCTTCCATTATGGGATTCCTCTCTCAGGAGGCTCATGTGCTTTCCCAAGTCTGGCCCTCACAGTGCATGAGATGGTCTACAAATAAGTGAGCCCCATCAGGAAAGAGAGTCTGAGTCCTACCAGCTCAGCCCAGGCTCCTCTGCTCCTAATAAACCTTTGGACATAAGGAGGCATTTGGGGGCAGGAGCTGCCATCTGGCTTCCAAGACAAGCTAACTTGGGTCCCAAGTCTGTTGGCTGGAGCTCCTTGGGGTGGACCAGGCCTACAGGGGTGGGGACACCCAGGACGTGGCCTGGCCAAAGGTCCTGCATTCATGTCTCCCTGGGCAAGGCAGTGTGGCCCATCTCCCCAGGGCCAGCCACAGAAAGGTCAAATGATGCCAAGAGCAGCCAGGTGAGAGGGTTCAGAGACCTTAGAGGTAAGGTGAGCCTCTCCTGAGACTCTGAATCACACCTGGGAGCCGACCAAGTCTAAAGCTCTGGCTACACATCTTCCCAGCTGGTTGTGTGCACGTTACTGGCACCATGAGTGACCATAGCAATACACACTTCATCAATTGTATATTTTTTAACTGGAAATAGTAGCATCAGCAGTTGGCTGGGCATGTCTTCTGGCCTAAAGTTGGTGTGTGTACCCACTTGTTCCTGAGTCTCAAAGATTGTCTCTGCCAAATGCACCCCCTGTCCCGTCCCATCACCTCCTGCTGATCAACATCCTACCCCCACTCACATCAGTCCCCAGCAGGGTTATTTGGGTGGCCCCTCCCACTCATTCTCCCCACTGAGGGGCTCCTGGCCCCACAGAGGGAGAGAGGCACATAGTCCCCTAACTTTATTTTGGAGAGGATGAAGTTGGTGCTAAGTAAGACTGAGGATGCCCAGTAGATATGGGGGTACCAAGGACCAGCAGAGAGAGGAGGGGTGTGGTGAGTTCATGAAGCACCTTCAGTGCCAAGTTAAGGAATTTGGACTTTACCCTGAAAGCTTGTGGGCAAGGGGGTGGGTGGTGGGTGGGTGGGTTTCAGACAGAAGGGCCAGGGGAACGGTGGACATGGCAGAGACAGGTAGAGTGGGTGGGAGGGGAATGGATGGCAGTCTCTGCCAGCGTTTAATCACTTCGATCCATGTTTACCATAATGACTCCTGCAAGGTGGTTCTAGGCACTGAGGCACAGAAGGAAAACCCTGCCCTGAGTGAGGTTAGAGCTGACAGTCTGGTGTGGGAGAGGGCTGGAGGAGGAAGAATGGGGACATATAGGCAAGGAAATGCATGCTGTGCACGGCTGCTGGGCCCATGAGCTGTGGGGAGAAATCACTGGGGTGGGAGGAGGTTCTGCCCAGTAGCAGGCGTTGGAGCCAATGAAGGGGCCAGAGGCTCCAGGGGGAGAGAGTGGAGAGGATGCCGTGAGAGAAGGGGCTGGGGGTGCAGCAGGCTGAGGTGGAAACACAGACTGAGATGGGAGTGGAGGCAGCGGGTCATCTGTCTAAGCCTTCTCGAGTGTGGCCTTCGTGCTTCTCAAGCACATCACTGGGGACCATGTGGGCCCAGCTTAGGACTGTCACAAGAGTCTAGTGGACGGGGGGTGGGGGGTGGGGGTGGCAGACAGGATCTGAGGAAGCCACTTCTCATGGCACACACCTGGAAGCACAGCCCTGGATATGTTGGCTGCCAGGACAGGGGTTCTGCCAGGTCAAGCTGTGCCTGTGCTGAGTGTCTACACTGTTTGGTGATCAAAGTGATGTCTGAAGCATCCGACCCAAAGAAAGGAAGGAAGCAGGATGAAGCACAGGGAGATGTACCCCAGAGGCCCTGAAGACAGGTGGAGCTGGGGACCTGAGCTATGTGTGTGAGAGAGAGTGTGTATGTGGCTGGAAATGTGTGTGACAGAGAATGTGAATGTTTGTGACAGTGTGTGACAGAGTATGTGCATGTGTGACAGAGAGAGGGGGTGGAAAGGAGGGAATCCCCTGACAAGAGCTCTGGGCTGTGCCCTCTGTCTGTCCTCTCTGCCAGCACTGCTGCTGATGTGGGCAGTGTCCTTTAGAGGGAAGGGAACAGCTCCCTCCCCACAGACAGCTAAAGGGAAACTGTTCTCCCTCTACTGCACCAAGAGGGAAGGGAACAGCTCCCTCCCCACAGACAGCTAAAGGGAAACTGTTCTCCCTCTACTGCACCAAGCCACTGGCACCCACAATCAGGAGGGGTTCTCCAGGCAGCCACCTGGGCACCTTGTAATCCAACCCCATCCTGACACCCTCTGCCTGGAGCTGGCACAGGCACCAGGGTTGGGACCCATGTTCACACTCAGCACAGGCACCAGGGTTGGGACCCATGTTCACACACAGCACAGGCATCAGGGTTAGGA